>NC_044406.1:50292745-50598995 GCF_006542625.1 Nomascus leucogenys
TGTGTCAGTCTACAGGTCACATCTTCCCATTTGTTTGCATGCCTCAGTTTTTGTCATCAAAATCTGGACATGTTAGATATACAACAACCTGAATACCAATCTCTCTTCCCCCACCCGTTTGCTTGCTTGTTTAGTGACTGGGCTATGACTATGGGAAATAGAAATATGACTATGGGAAATATGGGCTATGACTATGGGAAATAGTGACTGGGCTATGACTATGGGAAACAGACTTCATAGTCTATTTCCCTCACAGTGCACAGCTTCCGACAGCTCTGCCCAATGTTTTCCTCCTCCTTTTAATCCTTTAGCCTGCCTACCTAGGAGTTGCCCCTGGGTCAGTATAAGTCCCTTATTGGCCAAACAGTGTTTAAGCCTCCTTGACTAGTAGATTTTTACCCTTTACCACTGGATGTCTGTGTGGCTTGGAGGCTGCTATCACACCACTCAAAAAGTTTATGTTTTTGTCCTATGTTCATTCGGAGACTAGTAGCTTGCATGTTCCCTTCTCAATCACTCCAGCAAGGATGCAGCAAGTCTTCCAGACTGCCAGGGATACATCTAATTTTCACGTCTGGCTTCCTAAGAGTTGCCCCTGAGTCAGGGTAGCTTATTATTCACCCAGTGCTCTGTTTGGTCAGAGCTGTATTTAAGTCCACTATACCGGTGAGGCTTTCACCCTTTGCTGATGGATCGACATGAAGCTTGGGGAATGTTTTCAATTTGTCCCGTGTCCACATTTAAGTCCACTGTACCAGTGAGGCTTTCACCCTTTGCTGACGGATCGACATGAAGCTTGGGGAATGTCTTCAATTTGTCCCATGTCCAGTTTTGATTGTTTCTGCTTAGGTGCAACCTAATGCATACACATAGCATTCCTGACCCCCAGGATTGACTGTGATCACAAGAGGGCTTGTCTTGGCCACCTCTTTATCTAGATCTTTCTGTTAAATTTCTGGTTGCTTATCCTGTGACTTGCTGATACCAGTACAAGGGAGCCACAAGCACTCTCCTAATTCTTCACCACCCAAATCTCCAATTGTGATAATACCCTTAGCCACAGCATGGTCTGGTCCAAAGAAAGTTGGTCCCTTCAAGCACAACTGCTGAGCACAGCATCCTCACACCTTCTCTCTCCATCTGGACAGAACATCTATGTTACTGTTCAGGAGATGGAGGGAGGACAGCAGCTAACTTCTCCCAAAATGATATCCCTGCCTTAAGAGCAGGTGCTGGTGTTGGGTGTGTGGGATCAAACTCTGATTTTCTCAGATTGCACTCCCTGACATACAATTTCCACCCTGTGAGCAAGCCAGGTTGGGGATAACCAGAGCCCCAGTATTCTCAGCCTGTCATGCCTTAAGTAAAGCATTTATCCTACAAGTAGGCACTGAATGGGGTAAGGGAGTCTCAGTTTTCTTGGACATGACTGCCTGGAACAGAGCTTCTGCCACATACGACTGAAAAGGATCAGAAATGCCAGTAGCCTGCACCTCACGTGGTCAAACTACAGCCCTAGACTGGCAGCCGTAGGGAAGGAGCCCCTGCTTCTTAGTCACACCTGCCTGGAGTAGAGTTTCCACACAAGAAAGCTGGATCTGAACATGGGAGAACAGAGTAAGTTGTGGCTCAAACGCTACAGACTCTTGCTGTTCTGCAGATTTAATAGATTTTCTTGAGTGTTTTCCAATTTGCTGTACTCCCTTAGGACAATTTTCAGGTACTCTAAATGACTATTGTTTATATTTTTCTCCAGTTAAATGGTTGTTTTGTTAAGGTCTGCTGAACATTTTACTCTGCCATTCCAGACATGAAAATCCTCACCCCCCTGGGTTTATTTTCATCATATACTCTTCATTTGTTAGTTGGCATTTTTGTTTACATGAGTATTTTCATATTTTATTTTCATTACTAATTTTGACCTAATTATGGCCAGTGAAAGCCAACTCCTGTGTCCTTTTGACGTGCAAACATGATCGTTGAGCACTTTCTTACTTTCTGGAATAGGATGGTACTTTCCCTGTTCCAGGCCTGGAAACAGCCGTTTCTCCAAGAAGGAATAAATTGTTCACAAAATGGATAATATTTATTTTTAAACCACAGAGAAGCCACACAGACTTAATAGTACTTCATAGTTGATGTGTAGGAATGAGTCCGAACTGAGAAAATCTAGCACAGGATCTGCATCCTAACATAGCACTGTTGGTGAATGACATTCATAAAGAAATCTTTTTGTGTGGAAAACGTTCCTAAAAACTGTTACTGTTGGATGGAAAAGACCGGGAAGAAGTAACAGAAGGTAACAGTTCTAAGTAAACAGTGCAAAAATCTGACCTACAGTGAAGTTGGGTCGTCCAACTCTATCCAGAAACAAGAAAAAATGGTAAATTAAACTTTCAGTAAGTACTGAAATCAGTAGAATGACTATCCTACCAATGAGTTAAAACTTGAGTGAAAACTAAAAGGTGGTTTATACTTTATTGTATGCATATGAAAAACTTTTAAAGAATAATTTAAGTAAGTACCAGTGTATGAAAACACTTGTAGTGAGAACATGAGTAAATACTGTAGAGAATTTTACTAAGTTCATTCTTTTATCTAAATAATGTTTATGAGGTAAAATCAGCTGATCATGCTTACTGAGGAAATGTTTTTCCCCCAAAAGCTAAAGATGCTAGTGAAGATAAAATACAGGCAGCACAAACCATTGGTAAAATGGTTATCAGAAATTGAGAATATCAGTGAACTGTGGAAGCCTGATGTTATCATGCCAAGTAACCTAATGCCTCATAGCTAACGGGATTCATCTATCACTTTTATTATAGAGGCAAAAACCATAATTTACTTTAGAATTGCAAATTTAGAAATGTTAGTGGATGTTACCACAGAAGTGATTTAACATTGTAAAAAGTTTAATAGAAGAATTTTGCTAGTTTTAAAAATTATTTGCCCCCACCCCCATATTTAAGTATCTCCAGACTCATCAGTATTAATCAAGAGTAGTGTAATAAATTGGAAGAAGAAAAGGTACCAAGGTTAGGAGAAAAAAAAGGTACGATGTTAAAATTCAGAGGAGAATTTACTATGTGCCAGACATTATTCTAGCATAAATAACCTGCCCACAGTCATACAGCTAATATGTTTGGGTCATGTTTCAGACCTAGGCAATCTGACCATGCAGACTCACATCTCTCAGTTTGCAGATATACAGACAACATAAGGAGGAAAAACTGAAGAATGTAATCATTCCTGTGATAACAAAGTTGAGATGAGGCAGTAACTCAAGTAGAATTATACTAAAATGTAGCAGAAAAAACCCTAGTGAGACAGCAGGGTTCCTGACCTCTGGCAATGAAATTAAACACCACATGCAAATGAAGTAAATAAAAATTAGCATTAAAGCACATATAAATAATATGGCTCCACTCTGGGGGAAGGCCCTCCTTGGCAACCATTAGGGCTTTGTACCACCAGGAAGAGATTATAATCATAATATACTAAACCCAAATGCTTGGGTATACTACACATAAACCTCTTTTTTACCTCACTGATTTTGAGTACCTTTGGTATAGAACGTAAATCACATGGCTGTATTGCCTTGATCGTTCTATTATACTGCTTAGAAGGAACCTAGGACTAAAATGCTAAGATCGCTGTCTGTTGCTCATCAGCTGCCTAACACTTAGATTGCTTGTCTAGCTCTACAATCTATTGGCCCCGAGGAGATAAATGGAAGAATAAAGAGTCAACACTATCACTGGGAGTATCAGAAGAGTTGCTTAATTTTTATGTTTATCTGAATTTCATTGGGAAATGTACTAAGTATTAAGCAAAAATCTGGTAATTCATAAGCACCAGGGGATGTTATTCAATAATGTCAAAAGCCTACTCCTCAAATAATGAGTATTATAAATATTCTCATTTTTAACATACACTATGGGCTTCTGCAGATCCTACATAACATGTTAAATGAATGGTAAGCTGAGTAATCAGTATGTTTAACTCTATAACTAACATTGGTAATACAGTATTTTCTTATATACTGCTCTGGAAACAAACTTGAAACAACAAAGTATCAATGGGGAAAGGGGTATGAATTTGTCGTAAGACAGAAGAGGAATAGTATATACTGAGAAGCCATCCCTACACTCTTGCACACACAGACTGACATAACTGTCAGAGGGCAAAAGAGCACTGACACAGGGCTCCACACATGGCAGGCTAAGACTTACAATCAGGATCTGTTGAAATCACAGGAAACTTTATCCTAAACATGTTCAAACAATTTCACGCTTTGAATGCCAATGTAAACATCTAGATTCTTATAGCCAGGCTCTCATCTCTACTCTTATGTTTTTTAAATTCATGGAGTCTTGAAGCACTTACAAAACATAGGCTTGGCATTATAAAAGAACTATAATGTAAGAACAGACTTAGACAAAACAAGTTTCCTTTTAAAAAGCTAAAGGTGGTGGTAAAGGACATAAAGGTTGAAAATGAGTCAAGTACATTCCTAAGAAGTTAGCAATCAATCGTAAAAAAGGCAGGCACAGCTCCCAAAGCAGGGAAGAAAAATCTATTTAACAAAGAGAATGGGGGAAGGCAAGCACTTAGTGAAGACTCTTAAACTGCTGGCCTAGAGTTTAGGATGTCTAAGAGTTGGGAGTAATAGTGGATCTTAAATCCATAAAGGAACATGATTTATATTTCTAAGGTAATTAATGCAAAAAAAGGTCACTGCTATTTCCCATAGTTTATTTTAGCTTACAATACGTACCTCTAGCATACAGTCTCATGCTTTCCATGTAAGTTGCAAGGTTTTCTGCTACCAAAGTAACTAGGGCATGATTGTGTTGAAGTTGATTGATTAAGTCATGGCGATAAAACACATGGGGACTTCGCTGAGTTTGACTGAAACGAGAAGAACTTAACAATATAATTAGGCAATTAAACTCTGTTGTAATCAGAAGAGTTCGTACTATCTAAATTCTTAGCTACTGATGTAAAAACTTAAAAATTATACTTTTGTACATTTACTTCTTTTAATGAAAATATCACAACCAACTTAAACTCTTCAAAAAATAAGACATTTATTAATTATTTTACACAAAAAGCATCCATCAGTATTCTCCAACTTCACCAAATGGGAGTATACCTCAATGACTAATTTCTATACTATAATTGTACCAAAGCACTTATGTTATGTAATTATTCCCAAATTATAAAACAGAAACATTTTTTGCAAGACTAGCATCACAAAGATTATGCTACAGTTGTAAGGAAGAATTTAATCAAAGAAAATGCTCTTAGCATTTTCTTATTAGCTATTTAAGAAAACATCCTGGGACACTCTGTTTGTAGCCAAGTTTGCCCACAGTGTCACCACAAAGTTTTGCTATCTTCATTGAAACCCTAATCTGTTTTGCTACCTTCACTGAAACCAATCAACTTTCACAACCAATCAACTTTCACATCCTAGTTTAGGGGAGACGAGGCCACTGTTCTTGGGAGAGTATGTGAACTACTGTGTCTACTTCGAAAGATAAAAGCATTCATTTGAGAAAGGCCGAAATATGTACAATGAGCCAAATATACTCAAAATATGCCCCTCAAATATTATTGTTAATGAGATATATGTCTCAATTTCTTACAGTGTTTATAGCTTTTCCAATTTGCTAATTTTTTCTAGCCTTGGAGAAAAAAGTGAGACAAGTCAACTGTTTAAATAGACATAAACATGACCTTTTCTATTTCTGTCTGAGGTATAATCATAGTAATCTAGAGCTGTAAAGGATCCTGGCAATCATTTAATCTTACATATAAAGAAAACATGTTTTTTTGTTTGTTTTGTTTTTGTTTTTGTTTTGAGACAGTCTCACTCTGTTGCTCAAGCTGGAATGCAGTGCTACAATCTCAGCTCACTGCAACCTCTGCCTCCCGGGCTCAAGCGATTCTAGTGCCTCAGCTTCCTGAGTAGCTGGGACTACAGGCGCATGCCACCACGCCCGGCTAATTTTTGTATTTTCAGTAGAGACGGGGTTTCGCCATGTTGGCCAGGCTGGTCTCGAACTCCTGGCCTCAGGTGATCTGCCCTCCTCGGCCTCCCAAAGTTCTGGGATTATAGGGGTGAGCCACGACACCAGGCCAAACATGATTCTTTACAGAATTTTTACAAGATTAAATTACTGGTTTGACACAAGATTCACACCTAGGAATCCTGACTCCACTGTGAATATTCCTTCTACTGCACCCTGCTCTCCTTCTCTTCACATTATTTTTCCTTTTCATGTTATCAGTTCCAACTCTATTACCAGAAAATAGGACAAATTATTTCGGTAACCAGAATTTGACACCTAAGATACTATAAAGACAGCTATTAAAAAGAAATTTAGCTAAAATAAATGTTTAAAAATTATGAAACTGTATCTTGTCATCTTTCATCAATTTAAATGTTCTTGTGGTCTAATCTATCTTTAAAGACATGCTATGAAACTTCTTGGCATACTTGCTGGAAATATAGTATGTATATAATAATAATTCTGAACCAAGAACCCAAAGGCAATATTATCTTGATTTTGAGATTATCACTTAACTGTGGCTTACTTCCTCATTAATAAAACAAAGGAGGTAGATATAATAAAGGATTCTTTTGTTCCAAACACTTCTTATATAGCCTCTTCTCACTCCACTAATTTAAAAATTTGCATTTGCCAGCCAATATGCTGTTTTCTTTTCAATAAAGTACATAAATTTTAAGTATTGAAATTTTCTATGTTAAAAAGTCTTACCTCAAATTTTGAGGCGCTTCACCAAACAAACTACAAATTTCTCTAATTTGTTTCAGTGCGGGAATAACCCATTTGTCATTTGTGCGAAGTTCTTCTATAAAGCGATCTATCCATTGGATCTTTTGTGTATCACGGTCCTTAAACAAATGATTTCAATGTTTTAAATAGATCAATACTCAGGAGAATTTTATTTTCAAATTATTTTGAGAATTATAAAAGGTTTTCTTTTAAGATTAGCAATACAAGCATCATGTTGTAATTACAGCAAAGAGTTTAATTTAAATAGTAAAAGCTTTAGGTTTCTTTTTATTTCACACTTACTTACTACCAGAACTCCAAAAAGCCCAGCACTGTTATAAAAGCTTTGTATTATATGGACTGAAATATATCTGTACACACTACAGATCCTAAATATTAGGCACACTGACAGTTTGATTTTCCAAGTTTGCCAGAGGGTAGGTATTTAGCCAGTATTTTAAGAGATTCTACCGTATCATAAAATCCAGAATTAATATATAACAAGACCCTGTTACTCTAAATGGGCCATCTTTTAGTGTGAAGAACACAAAAAATGTGTATTTGACTAAGAAAATAAATAGAATGACAACTACATTTAAAAATAATCACCAAAATCAAAACAAAGAAACACACATACAAGGAGAGAAAAAGGACAGAGGCAGATATAAACTTAAAAATTAAGAATGTTATAAACCCAAAATTATTTCAATTACGGTATTTTACTTCTCAAACCTTAGTTACTTTACCTTTTCCTCTAAAGTCAATAGTAATCAGAACTGCAAGTTTGTGTGCCTAACAATTTCGTAAGCTCGGATTGTTTTACTTTTGCATACAGGGAAAGGAAAACAATTTTGTGGAGTTTATTTATTTATTTTTTTTCCTGAAACCCCTCAAGTTTGGGGTTATTTTGTAATACACAGATATTCCTTTTTTGGTAGCAAAATTAGGATCATACTCTTAAGTGATATTAATCCTTTTAATGGCACCATAATCCAACCTTGTATAAACTATTAGTAATTATTCACGGCTGGGAGCTGCGGCTCATGCCTGTAATCCCACCACTTTGGGAGGCCGAGGCGGGTGGATCACTTGAGGTCAGGAGTTCGAAACCAGCCTGGCCAACATGGTGAAACCCAGTCTCTACTAAAAATACAAAACAATTAGCTGGGCACGGTGGCACGCATCTGTAATCCCAGCTACTGGGGAGGCTGAGGCAGGAGAATCGCTTGAACCTGGGAGACGGAGGTTGCAGTGAGCCAAGATTGCGCCACTGCACTCCAGCCTGGGCGACAGAACGAGACTCCGTCTCGGGAAAAAAAAAAAAAGTAATTATTCAGGAGGCTTCCACGTGTTCATGTCCATAAACACTAATGAATGTCCTTGTGGGTACCTCTTTGTATCCTTTTTCACTATTTCTGAAAAGAAATTTCTCTAAGTAGAATTGCTGGGTTTAATAGCGTGTACATTTTTAAGGCCATGAAAACATTTATGATCAAATGTACACTTTGACAGCAGTTTTGGCAAGCAGAAGGGAAAAGGTGGCAGTTGGAAAATGACTTTTAAAAATTTTTTCCCAAACAATAAATGAAAGTTGAAGTTGAAAAAAGGCAACAGTCTACTAAATTCAGTGAAACTCAGTAACTATTCATGAATGAATGTGTACATCACTATGCCAGGCACTGATACTAATAGATATTTAAAAGAGAAGTTACTAGTTAAAAGCCCTGATAGCAAATGTACTGCTTTGATTCAAGACTCCTCCGAAGGACCCTTAGTTTAATGAAATAATTTATACTCAAGGCCCTTATTACTATTTAATTTGCTGAATACTTACCGAACTGTTACAAGTAAACATAGTCAAAACCTGAGTAGTACCTACATTAATACACCTTCCTGAGCTTTTCTTGGTTCTTACCTAAATACCAGTTCATCAGTGTAACAAATAGTTTTATTAACATGTGAGAAATTACTCAGCAATGTTCACTTTACCATGTGTTAAAAAATACACATGCCACAAATTAGAATGTAGGGAAACTGTGTAATTTGCTCACTGTGGAGGCACTAAATGTTTTAATGGTTAGGAAATTCTATTAATTTTTCTTAACTTCCCTATGAGCAAAGAAAACCTAATTTCTCTTCCCTCTGAAGTCCCTATCAGCTTTAATATTCTAATTCTATTCGAAACTGGCATTTCAGAACAAGACACTTGATAATGCCACCACTGTATGTTCTGTTTATACTTTCTCCCAAGGAGACTAAAATGCTTTTCAGATGAGTCACAAAACCTTGATGTACAGATCCTAAGGAAAGCAGACTAATGAACAAAAAAAGTCAACTCTGGAAGATCATTTAAAAACTAACAATGTCAGAGTAACACAGAACTATCCTGTAACTAAGCCATCCTAACTGAAGGGGAAAAGTCACAAAAAGTGAGCAAAGCAGTACACTCTTACCTGGGAGCAACTGTAATCTAGTATTTTTATGTGGGCACTGAGAGCCAGGTCCATGATATCTACAGGCACATCATCACTGTGAGCCAGATTCCACAGAAGGTTCAACACTTTGTGTGCCATCACACCATCTTTATCATCTTCTGCAAGACGACGTATCAGCTCAAGTAGCTTTTCACGTTGCTTTTTACTCGCATTTGTCCAACTGGCCTAGAAAAAAATTAAGTGACATGAAAACAACACATATTTAGTCACCACTTCATAAATTGTCACCAGGTTGACTATATTCAAATTCATCAAAAGCAACATAGCTAAGCACAGAATTGTTCAAGTGAGATCTGAAAATATAGTTAGCCTGGTATTTTTTTATAGGGTAGAGTTAAATTCCAAAAAAGAAAAATAAATGATACATTATTTCAATTTAGAAGACACCCAATTAAAAACTCTAAAATACTTTTTAAAACCTCTAAAATGGTATTGTAATACAACATGGTTATCATGCTTGGGGAAGGGCAGGGTACTAATGGCATTTAGTGAGTAGAGACCAGGGATGCTGCTAAGCAATATGGGAAAAGCTTTATGAGTAAAGTTACTGCTATGGTTTGAATGTCCCCTCCAAAACTCACGGTTAAGCTGGCACCATGCCTCGTTACTTCCCAACCTCCAGAACCATAAGCCAAATAAAATTCTGTTCTTTATAAATTACCCAGTCTGTGGTGTTCTGTTATAGCAGCAGCAAATGGACTAAGTTGCTAATCAGTGTTTATTAGAAAATAAACTGAAATGAACCTAACGTCAACAGTAGAAGAACGATTAAGCTGACCGGGCACGGTGGCTCACACCTATAATCCCAGCACTTTGGGAGACCCAGGTGGGCAGATTACCCGAGGTCGGGAGTTCAAGATCAGCCTGGATAACATGGTGAAACCCCATCTCTACTAAATATACAAAATTAGCTGGGCGTGGTGGTGCATGCCTGTAATCCCAGCTACTTGGGAGGCTGAGGCAGGAGAACTGCTTGAACCCAGGAGGTGGAGGATGCAGTGAGCTGGGATCGCACCACTGCACTTCAGTCTGAGTGACAGAGTGAGACTCTGTCTCCAAAAAAAAAAAAAAAGAAAAAAAAGAACGATTAAGTTGATCAGAGAAGATCAGTTCAATGGAATTACTAATATCGTACGTCTTCAAAGATGATGTGAATACCTGTTTCTATTTCCTTCCAGCCTACACAAAATAACAAAAGGAATATGACAACTCTAAGAATGTAAGACTAAAATATCAGATTACAATTAAAAACATCTGGCTAACATTATAAAAAGAGAGACAACTAGGTATTCCTCAAGGAAAAGCACACCACTACTTAAGATTATATACTAGTAAAATAAAAAACAAAACCTTCTGTATCAAAACTATTGACAGACACCAAGGCAACAAAAGATCCAGTTTCTTCAACAAATAAATTACAGGGAAAATAAAAAAGAAGGAAGCTAGTTTCAAAGAGACTTAAAAGACATACACATGGACTGCACCAGGATCCTGATTAAAACTCACTTCTACAATGAAGACGTATGATCTAAGACAACTGGAAGTTTTAACACTATTTTATGAATTAAGGAATTATTGTTTTTTAGGTAGATAATGGTATTGTGTATTTTTTCATGTGCTCATCTTTTAGAGATACAAACTACATGAAAAGGAGAAATTAAGAACATCTGTTCAACCAGTCCAACCATTAAGTGAGTGAAAAAGATAACCAAACTGGGAGAAATTATTTGTAACTCTTGAACTGACAAGGATTAGCATTCAAAATATATCAAGAACTACAATCCCAAAAAATACAAATAATGCCACGGCGGCGGGAGGGGGGGAACAGGCAAAAGACTTGAACAGGCACTCACCAAAAAAAAAAAAAAAAAAAAAAAAAAAAAGGCAAATAGCTCAAAAAATATACAGAAAGATACTCAATCTCATTATTGATCAAGGGATATAAAAACTAAAAGCACAAGCACAATGAAATAACATTTCAAACACCAAGAAAACTGTCAAAAATTCAGAACTCTGACAAGAACAAGTGCTGGCAAAGATATGAAACTCACTTAGAACTCAAATGTTTAAAAACTAGACTCTAGGCCAAGTACATAAAGCAAAGTCTAACCCAGAAGGTTGGAATCATTTGGTTGCAATCTGCAAAGAACCACAAGGTGACTCAGACTTCATTGCTTTCTTTCAAAATCATCTTTAGCAGAAACTTTCAACACTCCATAAGAATTGCCAGATTTACCAACACCTTGGAAAAAAAGTGCTTGTTACCAAATGACAAGTGCTCAATAAACATGTTAAGCCAAAGGGGGAAGAACATGAAGAGTCATTATTATATTTAGACCATTATTGTATTTAGACTATCCTGAGAAGAGGGGGGATACAGCATATACAATAACAACCCCTTTCTTTCCTTCTCTCATCAAAGAGAAGGACACTGGTCAGGTATCGTCATTTCAGAAGTCTTTATCTTTACAGTGCCCATGATGACCAATTCTATTATTCCCTCAGCTGCCTTTGATATACTTCAATGGATGGAAAAAGTGTAAGTTTTGCTTTTACATGTACAGAAACAAAATATATAAAAACCACATAAAAGATTCACTCAATAATTTGTTCCCTTCAAAATAAAATTTTCCATAAGGCAGCGATTTTTCCATAAAGCAAAGCTTTAATGTCCCTAAGACTTATCTGTGAAACTTGCTTAAAATACAGACTCTTGGGCTTCAGTACCTACTGATCTGATTTAATATGTCTGTGATGGAAGCCAGTAAAAATGGTATTTTTTCTTCTACTGTGAAATACTTATCTAGAAAAGTACGAGCATATACCATTATTACAGTACACAACGTGAACACCTGTGTAACTAGTACCCAGGTAAAAAATAATACATGGCAATTAACATCCCAGAAACCAGCTGTGCCCATTTCGGAACTTTACATTAATGTAATCAAGGTGTACTAATTACTGTGTGGCTTTATTCCTTTCTTCAACCTTCTGTTTATTAGACTCATCCATACGGTTGAGTTGCTCTTTCATTGCCGTGAAATATTGCACTGTATGAACATTCCATAATTTATCTATTCTATGTTTTATCTATCCTACATAGCAGGTTTTTTCACTATTACAAGTAATTCTGCTAACAAGTGTTGCTGAACATGTATCCTGGTGTACATAAGCATGAGTTTCTCAATTGTATATTCAGAAGTCAAACTGATGAGTTATGAGAATCTTAAACTTTACCAGAAATACCAAATATTTTCCAAAGTGGCTATAGCAATTTATGTTCCCACTAGTCAGTATAATTATTATTTTTAACAAGCAACTTTGGTGACCTATTGATCTAATGCCAGTTGTTAATAGAACACCCCTTAGTACAAACTGCCAAAAAGTCTTTATGTTCCTAATCCACAAATTCACTAACCACTTGAGCTTTCACAAACCTAACCCTGGCAACTAATCAAAGATGTTACAAAACATGGCCTCAAAAACCAACATGATGGCATCAATGCAGATACGACTGTAGCAGGAGTTCTTGGGCTACCTTATCAGTTACATTGATTAACTCATATTTTGCTTGTACATATGGCCCCAGAATACCAAGATACTGGTATTCTCTTGCTTTCATCTTACTGTTTATTGCAGCCAATCATCCTTCCCTGTAGTCCTACAATTTGCTTGAAACTGTAACTAAAATAGAAACTACCAGGGGAAAGAAAGAAAAAGTGATAGCCTGAGTTTCCGTTATGGGGGCTATTAAGAAAATGAACATCAAGTTCTTGTTGGAAAAGAAAACAATGGCCAATTCCTTCACACCACAGACTGTTTAATGGGATTTCTATTTAAGTACTTATTGGCTAAAAGTAATTCACAGATCTAATTAATCAATTCTATTTGAAATAGAATGGTAATATTTTGCTATGTTAACAATTACCTTAAAACAATCAAAAAGATGATCAAGTTGTTCAGGAGAAAAATCCCATGCCAATTTTGCCAGGAGATCATGTACATTCTTCACAATGGCTTCATGTTTCCCTGCCTATTGAAAAACAAAAACAAAATCACAACGCACTAGAATCTGAGTAATAGATTAAGTAGTGTATACTGCTTGCTGACAATTAATAAAGTACTCCTATCTCCTTCATTTAACTATGTAACACAAGAAAATTCCTGCCGGGCGCGGTGGCTCACGCTTGTAATCCCAGCACTTTGGGAGGCCGAGGCGGGCGGATCACGAGGTCAGGAGATCAAGACCACGGTGAAACCCCGTCTCTACTAAAAATACAAAAAATTAGCCGGGCGTGGTGGCGGGCGCCTGTAGTCCCAGCTACTCGGAGAGGCTGAGGCAGGAGAATGGCGTGAACCCGGGAGGCAGAGCTTGCAGTGAGCCGAGATTGCGCCACTGCACTCCAGCCTGGGCGACAGAGCGAGACTCCGTCTCAAAAAAAAAAAAAAAAAAAAAAAAAAAGAAAATTCCTAACACAGCCTGCGCGGTGGCAAATGCCTATAATCCCACCTACTTGGGAGGCTGAGGCAGGAGAATCACTTGAACCCAGGAGGCGGAGGTTGCAGTGAGCCGATATCGAGCCACTGCACTCCAGCCTGGGCAACAGAGCGAAACTCTGTCTCAAAAAAAAAAAAAAAATTCTAACATTATAAAAATGCTTTAGAAAAAAAAAAAAAAAATGCTTTAGAACTGCCATCTAAAACCTGGCAACTTAATTTCATGATACAATAAATACAGCTAATGTGTACTTTGGCGGTTCATACAAACCTTTAATATAATTTATTTAATTTAACATGACAATTTTAATATTGCAAATAAAAAATAAGGCACACTAACAATATTGTTTCAAAACCGGAACCTTAAGCAAAGGCAAAGCTGTTTTCTTGGTTTTTATAGACTAAAAAAACAAAGCTTTATAATCTACAACTCAATAATGCTTCCCAAGAAATCCATGATTAGAAAACTGTCATTATGATAATAGAAGGAGTTGTAGTTTCCAACTCAAAAACTAAAAAGTTTACTAATCCTTCTGAAGAGTTATAAATCCTCTGGAATAATTATTACAGGTCTTTATAAATAATCAAGTGATTTAATTCTCCTGACACTGGAGGTTTTTGCTTTCTACTAAATCTATGAAGAAACCAATTACAGATGTCTTTACTCTTTCAATAGACATTCCTTAGGATTTTACTGTTTGCATCTTTATTTAAAACCACTAACAAATTCTCAACCTTTATCAAATACAGATAAAATAATATTTTTATTTTTAAAAGATTATTGGTTATTTCAAAAAGATTCCTGGCAGGGTAACAAGCATTTAAACATTCTCAAAGTCAAACAATACAACCCTGCATCCATTTCATGACAGCTACTGTATTTCTTCAGTTTTTAGTATCTTTATTTTAAAAACTAAATAGCCATCATCTTAAATTCCTTACCTGTGCTGCCCAGATATTATCAAGATCCTGTAAGGTCAGAGCTTTTTCTTTGATGACAAAACGAAGAATCTTCTCTAACTTTTCTACATATTGTGGCTGATGAAGACTATCTCGCAACACTATGGATAAGATATTGTTCTGCTGTATCCATTCCTAAATGTTAATTCAAAAACGTGTTTGAAAGCAGAAATTAAAACAATTTTTTCTTAATTGCTCACACCATTATTAAATAAGGAAAATTAAAACACATTTACAGAATATAATACTGGTAAAATATACTTAGGTGTTGCTTTAATGGAAAATTATGAAATTTTATAACAATTTTGCACATACAGAAATGCTCCCATAAATACTGAAATTACAAAGATTCTACACTCCAGCATTTACTCAGAAAAATATTATTTAAGTACACAATCACCATGGTAGGGTGAGTACAGGACCAATTTTAGGATCTTTGGATTCTTTATCCCAATTTTGCCACAAAATTATGTTTTGACCTTGGGTAAAAAGGCACTCTATTTTTTACTTTTATTTATTAACAATTATCATGTGCTAGGCACTATTATTGCTTATCCATTATCTCTTTAATTTTCCAAACAATCCTAGTAAGAGATACATTATTCTATTACAAAATGTAAACAGGCTCACAGATGCTAGAATTGGAATATGAATCAAGTCATATGCTTCCACAGTCTGTTTTTCTGTAACACTATGCTAGCTTGCTCAACTAGCATTCATTTAATCTATAGCAACAGAATAAAGTGCTAACTCATGATAACAAACAGGGAGTAATCCACACTGTATGATTTTGCAGTATTTAGCTGAGAATAAAAAGTAGTTAGGCCCAAAATGTGCTAGAGAAGTACAGGTCTCAGCTGATAAAGAGCCAGTTTTTAATGTCTAATCTGTTGCAGATATTTGTTTTTATGTTATTCTACATATATACACATATATTTTTAATATAGAGACAGGGTCTCGCTTTGTTGCCTAGGCTGGTCTTAAACTCCTGGCCCCAAGCAATCTCTCCTCGGCCTCCCAAAGTGCTGGGATTACATGCGTGAGCCACTGCAGAGCCACAGATACTTTTGTAAAACACAATAAAAATGTCGCAATGTCGAACTGCAATGAAAGTTTCTAAACACTTAATGCCATTTTCTGTCCTATCTAGCACTGGTTCAAGAACCAGCACCAGTCTTCAGAGCACACTTTGAATAGCTCTGTGCTGGACTTTCCATGAGGCAGATACGTACATCATATGTATGAAACCAGATGTCTACCACCTGACTCCCTAACACAGGGCAATATCTAAGCAGTCTCCACATGCATTTTAACACACTCTAATCACTAACTCCCCTATTAAAGTGAGGGCTCCTTGAGGGCAAGGACAGTTCTCCTACAGATGTTTCCCCAGGACTGTTACACATATACATTCAAAAAATATTGGCACTGTAACTTAAATGGCATACTTACTTCAAAACAATATAATACAAAATAGCTATGGTACATAAAGTTTCATAAAATTTCAATGTCAAAATAAGGGCTTTCAAAATAAAATTCTCAAAATCGTGATAAAAAACAATTTGTATAGATCTTATTCTAGTAATTTTATTTCCTGTTTTAAAACGTTTAACTGTAAATGGTCAAATGAACAATAGGCCACTTTATAAGGTACCAGATACTACCCAATCCATTTTCTAGATCAACTCTACCATTTCAACCAACTTCCCACTCTCCAACAAACTAATAATTACTTCAGAACACCACATTCATCACTAAGTTTATCAAAGATGTTTTAAAGCTACCCATTATCACTACCAAATAATAAACTATGTTATTTCAAAAAGTTCTCGGGATTAACAGAGTTATAAATCAGTCAAAACACCTCCCAATTTCAGTTTACTTTAAAATGTTACTATTACTAATTTTTTTAGCTGGAGCTATTCTAATTTCTTGTCTTAAGTAGATTCTTATTCATATAAAGAAGAATTGAAGGACTCACTGCCATTCGTTCAGCTGTGAGCCACTCTTCCTCCTCAGGATTACCATGTCGATGGGTATAGTATGATACACTAGATATCACCTTATTAACTTCATTCAGTGCATTCATCTTTCCATTGAAAGAAGAAATTTGCAATAATCTGTAAGAAAAATTCAGTGATAAGTATGATTCTAAAATCGGCATTAACAATTATTTCAAGAGGTAAGTATCTTACCTAAGTATCATTTTTAACCTAAATATTTCTAAGTTTTTAACAGTTTCTTCTTGTCCTGGAACCCTTGAAGCTAAATTCTTCAAAGATTTAATAATCATTGAAAGAGCATCATTTTTGGCTTCATTCTTTGCTTCTTTTTTCAGTTCTTCATCAGTTAAGTTTTCTAAAAACTGTGGAACCATTTCTATTATTGGAAGAAAGTACTTTTTCACTGTATGAAGAGTGAGAAACTCATAGCATTGCCCAAATGGTCTGAAATAAGAAAGATACAAAACTCCTGTAAATACACAATTTCTTAAAATCAATTTAGGACTAAACTCTCTATATTACTTTTTAAAAATCCAAGTTACTAGCTGAAGAAACCACACTTGAAAAATTCAATTTTTATGAAGCAAAAACCAGCAATTCTACGGTGCACTAACCATTGATTTTTAAACGTAACTTACTTAATAAGGGCTGCAATTATTTGAACGTTTAATGCTGATCCATTAATAAAACGATCATGCAAAATCTGGAACCCATTTAAAGTGCCAAATTTGTTGAGAAGATCCACTAGCCAACCCTGTAACACAATTAATGAAAAACGTTAACTTCCTACTTTAAGGGGTAAAAAGCACTAAAGCCTTATTGAAATACACTAGAAATAGTAAATTCAATAAAATAAATCATCTTTCAAAGGACCACAAAACATTGCATTTTGTTCATAGTAATTCCATCTGTGAGACAGAAGCAGTATATGTAGCAAGTATAGATTAAATCACTGGGGCATAGTTCTGTCTGTTTGTACCAATGAAAGTGGTGAACAGGAATTAGAAGACATGCTCCTATTTCAGATATCCCACCATATAAGAATGAATACCTTCTAATTACTGGAAAGTCTTTTATATTAAAATAATTTTCAGGAGGCAGAAAGACTTCAAGAGAGTTAAGAAGCTACTTGGTAATGAATTTTGAATCTACTTCTTGTTTAGTTGTAAAACATTAAAATTTCCCTATAAACACAGTAACTAATAGCCTGAGAGTCAATTGTCAATTAAAAACTTAGGCCTGGTACTAGTATCTATTGTTCCTAAGTAGAATATGCTGGTTGATACTTTTGCTTATACAAATTGCACCGTTCTCCTTATCTTAGAAAGTAACACCATGCAACAGGATGAACTGTCTAAGAAAGAGCTGTAGCTCAAAGTACCATACAGCTAGCACAGACAACAGCTGTGAGGCTAAAAGCCTGTCTGTATGTAAAAACTTAAAATGAATTAAAAGGCTATATAAAGAATCAAATATATGTAGAAATTAATGTACCTAAGAAAACCTTTCACGCCTTGCCACCTTCTAAAATTTAGGCCATGTTTTAGAAGCCACTGGAAAACAAGGGGCAAAAGAGACAATTTCTCTTCTAAGCCTCAAGCAAAAATAATTTCTACAGCTATTTTTTAAAAATATACAGGAAAAAGTAAAGATGCTAAATAAATGGCTGTATGTCCAATGTTTGTTTAAAGAGAAAACATGATAGCTAATGCTAGTTTTTTGTGTTTTGTTTTGAGATGGAGTTTTAATCTCCATCTCAAAACAATGAGTGCAATGGTACGATTATCGGCTCACTGCAACCTCTGCCTCCAGAGTTCAAGCGATTCTCCTGCTTCAGCCTCTCAAGTAGCTGTGATTATAGGCACGCACCACCACACCTGGCTAATTTTTGTATTTTTAGTAGAGATGGGGTTTCACCATGTTGACCAAGCTGGTCTTGAACTCCTGACTTCAGGTGATCCACCCGTCTTGGCCTCCCAAAGTGCTAGGATTACAGGCGTGAGCCACCTTGCCTGGCCTACTGCTAGTTTTTATATGGTTTTTTTTTTTTTTTTTTTTGAGATGGAGTCTTGCTCTGTCGCCCAGGCTGGAGTGCAGTGGCGCAATCTCGGCTCACTGCAAGCTCCGCCTCCCGGGTTCACGCCATTCTCCTGCCTCAGCCTCTCCAAGTAGCTGGGACTACAGGCGCCCGCCACCACGCCCAGCTAATTTTTTGTATTTTTTAGTAGAGACGGGGTTTCACCGTGGTCTCGATCTCCTGACCTCGTGATTTATATGGTTTTAAAAGAATATGAATGAACTAAATTCTCTAATAAACCCATTATCGTATTTCAATAAGTGTTTTCCTACCTTTTTAGTCATGAAAGGCTAATTCAAAACCATTAAAACTCGAGTACTTAATTCACCAGATCCCTTTTGTCATTCAGCAATTATAACAAAGTACATGCTCATTATGTAATATATTTTACTTCTTCAGTAACTATAATGAGACTATTAGATTGATATACTTGATAGTTACGTACAATATTTATAAAACAGCAGGTGTGGACACAGTAAAGAATTAGTCTAAAGCTAATCTTTCTGTATTTCTTTGGCTGCAATGTACGCTTAAACAATTGGGAATATTCAGATAGACTGCTTCAAACTGAGGCTAATAGGCTAGCTTCAGCAGCTGCCAACAACAGCTTTCCTTCTCTGGCTCTAAGTTGTCAAGACTGGCAGAGAAAGATCAGTCGCCCTAAACAGAAAATTCAAAATGACCACATAGCCTACAATTCACCATATGCTTTCCACATAGTTTTCTATTGCTACAAGTTCCTTTTCTCAAAGATAGCATGGTGAATTTCACCTGAGACCTTCTGTCATAACCAATGAAGTTTTTATTATATTTTAAATGTTTGAATAAATGATCTCATTTAAACATCTTCAAACATCTTGGGGGAAGATGGGGATTAGGAAACACTCTGAGACATAGTCCCAACAGCTTTAGCTTTGTCATGGGTCAAAAGTTGAGGCCACAGAAGTTCAATGTCCCAGGAGGGTAGGGGGGGTGTAGAGAGAATTTGAAGTAGAACAGAAGACCTACCAAAAGCTCCAGAGAATGATTAAGTATTAAGGCTCAAAAATATTCCCAATAAAACAGACTTTTAAGCTCTGTAACTCAAATTTCTCAAAGGTAAATGAAACTCATTACAAACAGTATCCAAAAGTGAATCTACAGCTTAGAAAACTTATCTCCATCGACTAAGTCTGATGATCTGAATTTTGCCACTACCACTTTTGGAGAACAGGAGAAAAAAACATATGGAGGCTATTACGTATCTCTTAGATTTTTCATTATATCATAACATCTGCATTCAACTAGGACATGGCTGAAAATGCTGTTAAATATGTCCCCTTTTAATCAGATTTTTAAAAGCTTATAGAAGACCTGTTTAGCTGTATGATAAAATTTCTCTTACTTCAATAGCAAGTAAATGTGTAGGTAACTCCATAGACTATGCTTCTCCTTGATTCGCAACTGTATTTTGGGCTATGTTTTTAAAAATTGTACTCTTTAAGGCTCTGAAAGGCTAACACTCTCACAATCGCTACACTTTGTAAGTTTAATAGCAAGAACTATACTTCAAAGATATAAAACTATCTTCAACCAGAAGTCATCTAAAAATTTTACATTTAGCCATGTTAAATCAAGTTTTGTTCCCTGTGAATCTCTTAAGTTGTGGATTACTGGCACATAGAGCAAAAAAAAAAAAAGTAAAATTTAAAAAGAAATACAGGTATAGATTAAAATTTTCATTTTGAAGATTGCCATTATTTAGATATTAACCTGAACTACTCAAGCAAAAATAAGCCATCTAGTGGCAACTATATGAACTGGGAAATATCAGAAAATCTCAACTTAAGTTTGACATTTTTTTGATAACTTCAGCTTATTAGTAAAATAAACCAAGTTCTGCATAATGTATGACTTAAAATTTTTCTGGCTGGATCGAAAAAAGGGAAATTTGTACAAGACCTATAATATTAAACATGTCTCCCTAAAATCTAAAATTTTAAAATTATATAATATTTATTAAAAGCAGCAGCGTTTAGGGATAAATTTTTTAAAGTGTACAGTCTGTTTACACCAATATAGAAAACTTACATTTATGTACAGAATATATTTAAGTGAGATTTGGAAGATTTACTATATTGATTTCATTAACAATTTCTGTAATTTTATGATGTATTATTAGGTATTTAGAGGATATACTTGATTTTGGAGTCAAAATCTTAGAATGCCTAAAATTATCACGGCCCTACAGAACAACTCACAGAACAACAATTGAGTCCTTGGTCAAAGAAGTAATCTCCTACTCTATTTCAAAGAAAAAATACAGTCCGTTTCCTACTAACCCAAATTATGACTACTTCTAAAGAGGCTGGACAGAAGACAATGGGGATAATTATACATGCAGAAAAAAACAACTAGAATGACAAAGCTACGAAAAAGGCTCCTGGTTGTGTGTATTTTCATTTAAAGTGTTATTTCATTGTCACACTTTAAATATAGATCACTGAAGATTCTATGTCAGAACAAAACAATTGTATTATTTAATTTTGAAAATAACAAACCAACACACCTTTGGTGATCGAGGATCTGGAGAGCGAGCAAAGAGTTCATCTTCAGGCAACTGAACACTTGAGGAAACTGATTCACATGGACGTGTACCATTGTAGATATGGAATTTGCAATGAGGATTTAAGGCCATGGCAAGAAGTTCTAAAAGTGGAAACCAGTCTTGGGACAACTTGGCCACACATAGCTCCACCAGACGATGAGTATTGTTAATAATACACCTCTGTTATACAAGGGGGAAAGGCAATTTATAAGATCAAAACACTGCAATTTCAAACAGAAATATCTTCCAATATTAATCGTATCCTAACAAATAATGATCTCTCCATTTTTCTAATCATTAATATTGGGATCAAACTGATTATCCAAGGACAAATTAGATTTTGTTTACTTCATAATTTATATGGTACTTTCAAAAGCCATTTGCTATGGCTTAAAAAATACAAGAGGCACCATAAGTTATCTATTCCTGCTCTATGTCCACAGATAAAGATGCAAGTTACTATTTTTTCTCTGTAGAATTTGTACACGAGAGGCAGCAAAATTCTAGAATCTAAACAATATGTCAGGCTGAGCGCAGTGGCTCACACCTGTTAATCCCAACACTTTGGGAGGCTGAGGAGAGCGGACCACTTGAGGCCAGGAGTTTGAGAGCAGCCTGGCCAACAGGGTGAAACCCTGTCTCTACTAAAAATACAAAAATTAGCCATGTGTGTTCACATGTGCCTGTAGTCCCAGCTACTCGGGAGGCTGAGGCATGAGAATAGCTTGAACCCAGGAGGCAGAGGCTCCAAGGAAGCCAAGATGGCGCCAATGCACTCCAGCCTGGGCAACAGAGCAAGACTCTGTCTCAAAAAATAATAAAATAAAACAAACAATATGTCAATCATCCAAGATAAATTTGCTAGCTAAATGTCAAATGCAGAAGTCTGATGCCACTTCCAAAGTTTCCATTTCTACACCTATAAAATTACATGTTAAATCAGAAAATGTGGAATTTTTATGCTATGGTCATATTTGGGAAATAGGTTATAGGCCACAAAAATATTATCTGCTTGACAACTTATGACCATTTCCATAGTACACAAAAGAACAGAGGCCGGGCATGGGGGCTCACACCTGTAATCCCGACACTTTGGGAGGCTGAGGCAGGTGGATCACTTGAGGACAGGAGTTCCAGACTAGCCTGGCCAACATGGTGAAACCCCATCTCTCCTAAAAATACAAAAATTAGCCAGGCGTGGTGGCGCACGCCTGTAGTCCCAGCTACTCGGGAGGCTGAGGCAGGAGAATCACTTCAACCTGGGAGGTGGAGGTTGCAGAGAGCTGAGATCACACCACTACACTCCAGCCTCGGAGACAGAGCGAGACTCCGTCTCGGGAAAAAAAAAGAGACATATACTGTTTTCACTTTTTAAGATCTCTGGAATCTGACTCTATCTTATAATCAATGAATAATACATTACTGTTTTCCTAAGGTATTTGCAGAGAGGAATTGTGTTTGCTTCTGCTAGTCACTTGGGGGCACTACCGACCTGAGACCACTTTACATTTTCCATTTAAGGGCTTTTTGTATCACAACTATAATTTGAATTCAGACTACAACTGTTTAAATACTGGCTTGTGGCTTAGATTTTCACTTTTTTTTTTTTTTTTTTTTTAATCCCTCCCTCCACCAAGTGCCAAGGTTGAGATATGCAGGGTTTTTGCTGTCCCTTTCTGCATAGCAAGTTCATTTCTCATTTACCTCTACACTGACCCTTTGGTGTCCCAGACATATATGAAATGCCCCATCTTGGGTGTTTTTCTTCCTTAATAGTCCATAAAACAGTGACGTACCTTACAATTGATAGCATTACATTTTCAATGAAACGTGATGACTTGCCTAAGGTCACAGACACTTGAGATCCCAGAGGAGAGATTAAACCCAAGTTTAACTCTAAATCTCATGTTTATTCTAAATGACCATGCGGCCTTCAAGAGACTTAATTTATGAACATTTTTAAGTTTTTCATTTTTAGACCTTTTAATTCAATTATAACAGAATAAATATAACACAGCCACATACACATATACCTCTCCCCACTCACAGGCATCACTATGTAAATCTGATCCTTTAAAGTCAAATGCAAGACTCACATGAATTTCGAACTTCCAGCCACTCACTGCTTCATCTGTAAGAATTTTAGTGAATGATATTGTTAGCCCATCTCGGAAAAATCGCTGACATGCTTCACTTTTAACATCAAGGCCTAAGAAAAAGGGAGAAAAATTAATGCAAACAAAATACTTATCTGGTTGTTTTTACATTGTCCAATATACAATAAAAGGTAATAAACAACTGGAAACTTCACCGACAGCTAACAAATATTTAATTGCATAAAAGTAGATTAACCGAGTAATATTAACACTAACTGAAAATGTTACAAATTATGGCACTAGCCTTAAACACAAAATGGTAATCAGCAGCACCACGAGAAGAGGCAAATTTAAATAGTATTTTGTTCCCTGAAAATAAGTCTTCGAACTTAAAAACATTTCCCAATTTTTAAAATCTTATTTTGTTCATAAATCATTCATTTAGCATCAATATCCTTATACTATTCTGTGTTTGATCAAATAAAATGAATTATGTCTTGTCTTCCTTATTAGCCTCTCTCAATTATCTCAGTGTCTCTGTTTCTTTATATCTTTGCTTAATTTCACCTCATTTTAGAAAGGCAACAGAGCAATGTGCTTCCAAACAAAGAAAATCTGTAACTTAATGACAAAATAAAAACTATTCAATTTGTATAGAAAGTATTATTTGATTGATAGTACAAAAGAGATGGTAATTTCAACTTTTAAAAATTTGGAACTTGTCGAAAATAACCGTGGTCTCAGAAAAAAAAAAATATGGTGGAGGGAGGAATACACGTCCACTGAATGTCAATGCTATTAAATGAAATACCATTAATCAGTGTTTATCCATCATTTTACAGTCAGGACTTAGAACATGCTTAGCAAAGAAGTCTTCCAAAATTTGCTGATATGCCCAAAATTAAGAAAATCAGTATATTGAAGCGGTATCTGCACTACTATGTTTGATGCAGCACTGTTCACAATAGCCAAGATTTTGAACCAACCTCAGTGTTAACGGATGAATGGATAAAGGAAATGTGGTACATATACACAATGGAGTATTATTTAGTCATCAAAAAAAAAATGAGATCCTGTCATTTCCAACAACATGGATGGAACAAAAGGTCACCATAGTAACTGAAATAAGCCAAGCACAGAAAGACAAACATCACATGTCCTCACTCATTTGCGGGATCTAAAAATCAAACAATTGAACTCACGGACGTAAAGAATAGTGGGATGGTTAATGGGTACAAAAATTAGAATAAGACCTAGTTACTTGATAGCACAAAACAGTGAGTACAGTAAAAAATAATTTAATTGTATATTTTAAAATAACTAAAAGAGTAAAACTGGATTGTTTGAAACACAAAGGATAAATGCTTGAGGTAATGGATACTCTATCTACCCTGATGTGATTATTACACATTGTATGCCTGTATCAAAATATCTCATTACCCCAAAATACATACACCTACTATATACCCATAAAAATTCAACATTTTTTCTTTAAAAAATTTTGATGAATTAGTGAACGTGTAAAAGAACAAAAAATTTTGAGTGGTGAAAACAACTGTCATCTGTCCATGTATTATATTTTTACTTTGGTATATTATTTCTACAAGATCAATGAGGCATAAGGACACGTTCTTTAAACAAAAGAGGGTAATTATTAAAAGATAAATCAAACTTTCCCTTGCCATGGAGTTGAACTTAAAGTACTAAACATGTTAATTTTGACAATAATCAGTTTCAATTGTGATAGTGCCTACTGTTAGTTATAACACATCCATAGCTATCCTATTTCAGAAAATGAAATGTTACTGCTTTTTAATCTGCAATATCTTAAAAAATGAATTGAAAGTTATTACAATAGTAGTCCTCTGTTAGATAATTCAACTGCACCTAAAGTAGACCGAAGTCATTGGGGGAAGAAAAAGATTAATTTCAGCATTAAGCTTTTCCTTCTGGACAACTGAGTAAAAACACCAGATTTCCTTTTGTTGGTTTAACAAAAACTGAGACTTCATCTTCCGATTAAGAGAAAAATCACACCTTTGCTGTGTATTAATAAAAAAAAAAAAAATAGGCTGGGTACAGTAGCTCACGCCTGCAATCCCAGCACTTTGGATGGCCAAGGTGGGAGGATCGCTTGAACCCAGGAGTTCAAGACCAGCCTGGGGAACCAGTCTGTCTCTACAAAAAAGAAAGAAAGAAAGAAAGATTAGCTGGGCCCAGTGGCTCATGCCTATAATCCCAGCACTTTGGGAGGCCAAGGCCGGTGGATCACCTCAGTTCAGGAGTTCGAGGCTAGCCTGGCCAACATGGTGAAACCCCGTCTTTACTAAGAATACAAAAATTAGCCAGGCATGGTGGTGGGTGCCTGTAATCCCAGCTACTCGGGAGGCTGAGGCAGGAGAATCGCTTGAACCCGGGAGGTGGAGGTTGCAGTGAGCCAAGATCGCGCCACTGCACTCCAGCCTGGGCAACAAGAGTGAAAGTCCATCTCAAAAAAAAAAAAAAAAAAAAAAAATTAGTGGGCATGATGGCGCATGCCTGTATCCCACTCAGGAGGCTGAGGTGGGATGATCACTTGAACACAGGAGGTAGAGACTGCAGTGAGCCATGATCACATCACCACACTCCAGCCTGGGTGACAAAGCAAGACCCTATCTTACAAACATGTAAGCGAGACAGTTTATTTTAGAAGTACAATATTAATGAAATGGTAATTTTTACCCGAAGGATTATGAAGATTTTACTAGGTAAAATTTTACTTGGTACAAAGAGCCACACATCCTAATTCACTGTCATTTCAGTAAAGCAGTCAAAGGGCAAGTGTAAATAATTTGTAGACTTACCTAGTACACATTTTGAGGACAGAAATGACTCAAGATAATTACAAGGAGGGCAGGGGGCTGATATGTCTGGAGTCCATCATACCATCCATCATTTATAGAGTACTTAATTGTAAAATGTTCTTTTGTATAGTATATCCCATAACAGATAAGACCCTCAATTAAAAATGTTTAACCTCTGAGTGACAACCTCTTTGCAAATCTGACGAAACAATGAATCCACTCCTTAGAAATACAAATATACATAAATTTAATGTAACTTCAGAGAGTTCACAAACATCCTTTAAGAATGTCCAAAGGATATGAGCCCCTGGCTTGCAAGCTGTAGTATGTGTTTATAATGGAGGAAAACAAATCCACTTCATCCGCTTTTGGGATAAAGTAAAAATACATCTAGTAGCATACATTATAGAAAGCATAAAAACATATAACTTACCTTTTTTACTAAGATCAATAGCAGCTTCTAAAAGCACTTCTAATTCCCCTTTCGGCAAAACTGGAACCACCCATCGAGGCCTAAAAGTTTTATCAAATAAAAACATGCTTAATGGTTGTACACTAAAAGAGGCACTACAAATGAGCTAATTATAATTATCTTGCTATGAAAATATTTAATATTAATATTAAAATAACATTAAAATATTAAGACAAGGTTGGCAGAATATCTGCTTTGTGGGACTAGGCACCATCTGTTGTCTCTACAAATTTTTACAGGTACTGTCAAAAGATACAGCAATAAGAGAGGGAAGAAAACTAAATTATCTTGATAACTTAGGATATAAAACTATTATAACAATCAAATATTAACTAATTAGGTATCATGGATATTTTTGTTAAAATTCATAGGGAAGTGCTCTTTCAGGATTCAGATCAAAGGAGACATTATGACAAACCTCTTCAATGCCCTGCCCCCCCCCGCCACCTTTTTTTTTTTGGTAAGAGACAGGGTCGCCCCAGAGCAGTGGCTCACACCTCTAATCCCAGCACTTTGGGAGGCCGAGGCAGGAGGATCACCTGACATCAGGCATTCGAGACCAGCCTGGCCAACATGGTGAAACACCTCTCTACTAAAAATACAAAAATTAGCCAGGTGTGGTGGCACATGCCTGTAATCTCAGCTACTCGGGAGGCTGAGGCAGGAGAATTGCTTGAACCTGGGAGGCAGAGGTTGCAGTGAGCCAAGATTGTGCCACTGCACTACAGCCTGGGCAACAGAGTGAGACACCGTCTCAAAAGAAAAAAAAAAAGAAAAAGAAAAGAGATCGAGACCATCCTGGCCAACATGGTGAAACCCCATCTCCACTAAAACAAAAATTAGCTGGATGTGGTGGCACACGCCTGTAGTCCTAGCTACTCCAGAGGCTGAGGCAGGAGAATCGCTTGAACCCAGGAGGTGGAGGTTGCAGTGAGCCGCGATCACACCACTGCACTCCAGCCTGGTGACAGAGCGAGACTCCATCTCAAGAAAAAAAAAAATCATTTGTATTTTTCTCCCCCCTGAGAACTTGCTAATAATAATATGCAACTTCAGCCTAAGAAGTATTTTATTACCAATCACCAACCACCAGACAAGTATGGAAAAGCAACAAACAATACAACCTTCTGCTATGGTATCACTGCTATAGAGAATGGTCAGGGACCACCATTAAACATAATTCATTATATACCATTACTATAGGCACCTGCCAGAATCACACAATGTATTCTTGTAAATATATAATTAAAAACAATGGAATTTATTAATAGGAAAAATATTTAAGATAAATGAAAGCAAGTTACAAAATTATATTTAAGAATCCTATTATTTATACAAAAATCAATTCATATATGATAGTAAACACAAAGGTAATCTGGAGAATGTACTGATTGTTAACAGTAATTTTTGGCAGGAATATGTGTATGTAAGGGGGAAATTACAGAGAAATTTACCTACGTAAAATATTTCTGTTAACGCATACTCATTATTTATGTATTTAGATTTCTTTTTTTAATGCAAAGGATTTCTATTTCCCCTCACATTATGCATTTAATAGTGTTGACTTATTTTTAGAAAATGAAATTTAAAAAAAAAAAAAAAACCTCAGTAAAGCAAGTGCCTTTAAGAACATGTGTTTTCATTACTTTCCTTTTGGGGAGTGAGGGGAAAATGTGTCACACCTTCCTAGCACTCACTTGTTGAGCCCACAGTCTGGTAAAGACCACAGTCATATGGGATTCCTTGATGTGCTCTTCCCTAGCCTCTTGAAATCTTTTTCTTCCTCTGCACAAAAGCTTAAAGCTTCACCCTCTTGGAGGTTTCCTCTAAATAATCAAAGTGTGTGGGGTGGGACAGGGTGGCTGTTTGTACTACAAGTGTGAAAAATTATATTCTGAACTGTTCCCTGAGATGAAGACCAAAAAAAGGAAACATCTAGGATGGTTAAATAGCTCAAACTAGCCAAGAGTTCACTAGGATCAGGCTCTGAGGAACTCAATGTCCTCATGACCTGATTTACCTCAGGCCATCCCAAAAATTATGCAAGTCATCCAGCAACCAAGAGACCAATGAGAAAAAAACTTCATAAACTCTCCAAGAGGGAAACTGAACGTACAATTTTACTTCGGAAACAAACCAACTAGGGTCATCATCATTAATGTGAAATTTTTACTAACACTGTCACTCCCTTTCATTTATTAAATCTATTAAGAATCCTGGGTTATAAAGCACTTGGCAGTGACAAAGCTATGAAGACTATTAAGGAGGCAGTGGGGTTACTTTCCTGTCTGCTCTCTTTCTTGTGTGTTACACACCAACTCACCTGTTGATCATGTCATCCAACTTGGCCAAGTCAGTATGTGGAAATGCAGGTTCCTCATCTTCAAGCTGTGGTGGGGCATCACCTTGACCTTGCTCATCTGGGGGAGTTGCCGGGGAATTTTCATTGGAAGAATCAGGCGATGAAGTCTTAATTAAAAATTAAACATTCCACATTTAAGTTTCTATAACATATGTAAAATAGTAATCCAAACACCAACATAGACAAGCATTGCAGATTTAAAAATTTTGTAAATAGCCCTACATATCCATGGGTTCTGCATCTGCAAAGTCAACCAACAACCTTGGATCGAAAAAATTGCCTACGTGCTGAATATGTACAAACTTTTTGCTTGTCATTATTCCCCAAACAATACAGCATAATAATGATTTATATAGCATCTACACTGTATTAGGCATCATAAGTAATCTAGAGATGATGTGAAGTATATACAGAAAGATGTGCATGAGTTATATTCAAATACTAAACTATTTTATATCAGGGACTTGAGCATACACCAATTTTGCTATCCAAGTGGTAAGAGGTCCTGGAACCAATCCTCTATGAATACTAAGGGGCAACTGTATAGTAAATTTTTACAAAAGATAAAATAATCGAAAGTTTATGTTTCAGGCCATCTCTGTACTACTGTGCTTTAAAATAATTTCATCTAATCCTCAACAACCTAATGAAGTATGCTACTGCAATTTAATAGATGAAAAATACACAGACAATAAGTAGCCCAAGATCACACAGCTCAAATTCTATACTCAGGATTTGTATCAAAGTCTAAATAGTTTGTGTTCTTAATCATAATGTGTACTGCCTCTCTGCTTACATTTCCCATTATATGAGCCATGACAGAAATTATTCTACAAATATGATACATCACATTTTATACATTATAATTTATAACTTTTTATTTGAAGGGAGAAAATGTAATTATTCCATAATTTTCCTACACCCAAACCATTATCCAAACAACAATTATTTAGAAGTTCATGATTATGGTTCTTAAATAAGTAACATTACTTTCAACTAATGTGGCTATTTTTCACTTCTTTCATTCCTCATTTTTAGCATGTCTTTCTCTTCCCCCTGCTTCACCAGTGCATATTTTCACAACTAAGTGAATGAACTTTCACGACCTTTACTCTTAATCCAGAAAGCAGGTGGTATTTTCTCTTTCAAAATGAAACTAACCTAAATTTTAAACTGATTTTTATTCACGTGTTCTGAATTTTCTATTCACTGTAGGCTGATGGCCATTTAAGAGAAATGGGCCCCTCGCCTTACCATTCAAGCACCTATTGAACAGTTGTAAAACAAAGAGTTGCATAAGTAAGCACTTGCACCAAGACAGATGAGTTTACCAGCATTAATATGTTTTACTCACAAAGTTTATAAATGAACTCATATGGTCAATTAGTAACTAAATGGTGAACTTCTACTTAAGATGGAGAACACTGTGCAGGTGCCCACAGAGCTGATCTCAAGGCAAAGGAAACTACAGCACAGAAGTGTTACAAGTCCAACAAAAATGTCTGACGTGAAGTATGTAACTTTGGAAGCCTGGTTTATTATTTTTTAACTCCTTGCCCCCGATATATAGGTAGCTTACACATGCTTACAGAAAATAAAAAATGTAAAACACCTGTAATTCCACACCTATAAACACCACCGATATTTATTTCCTTGTAATCTTTAAGAGTAAATAAAAACTGTCCATATATATGTTCAATAAAACTGGAATTATACATAAGTCTGTGTCCTTTTCCATTCAATATATCTAGGTATTCAATTTTTTGATCATTAAGAATCTTAAAAAAATATTAATGGCCATCTGGCCATTATCATTCATTGCATGAATTAAACAAAATTAAGGGGACGTTTAGTATTTGGTAATTTTTACTGCTAACAAACATAAACATAGCTGTAATTAATGTTCTCATATATAAACCTTTGTGTTGAACTTCAACTTTTCCTTAGGATAGGATCCTGGATATATAATTACTAGAACAGTATAAACAATTTCTTTGAAGGCCACTGACAAATACTGCCAAATTTCTTTCCAGAAAATTTGCACCCTCCCAGCAACCACATCCAAGAGTGTTCATCCCATGGTGCCTCTGCCAAGGCTGTTTCATTTATCGAGTTTTACTACATACTAAAGCCTAAAATTCTCTTAAGAGAATTTTTTTTAAAGGCATGCTTAAAAAAAATTAAGTGAAAAAATCTGATTTTAGAAATTCCCTTTATGCCAGCACATAAAAAGCATATCCAAAAAGTGAGCCCTAAATTGAACAGTGATTAACACTTTGGTTGCTGCTTCTTGGTACAACCGTGTCAGATCTTGTAAAATAAAATCCTAACATTAAAAAGTAGAGAAAAACAAAATGTAAGAGTGAGGGATAATGTAATTTGTTTCATTCCTTTGTTATTTTAAATTACCAGTCATCTTTAAAAATGTAAAGTTTTTAGAAGAAAAAGAACACAATGTAGACATAGAATATTAGGTTGTATATCACAAACCCAAGAGCTCTAAAAATCATCAAGTACGCCTTAAGTAAGAGTAAGGTTAAATAAAAGGTTTGATTTTTGTCTAAAGCCATGCAAGTCAGAAACACTGCAAAAGAGGTTAGAATTCCATGGACAATGCAGGTATAAAATGAAAAAGAAAGAGGGAAAGATACTGGAACTCTACTAGCTTCTGGTGTAAAATTAGAAACCTTTGGCATCCAACTCAAACCTCTGACTACGCTTTTAAAAACCTGAATACTGGCTAACGAATTTATGTCACAGGAAGGACTTAACTCTGTCCAAGACCTGTGACCATAAACTTTAATATTTTATGTCTCGAAAATGGGAACTAGAGGGGAAAAGGAATAAAACTGACACATTTATTTGGGGGACAAAAACACCCCGACTTGTTCACTTCTCTAAAATGGCAGAGAAAGAGGAAAAAGGAGAGACAGACAGCTCTTTTCTATACTACTTACGATAGAATATCTAATCTGTAATAGCTGGACAGTAAGAACTTATCCCCAAATAATAGTATAAAAACTTCAAAATAACATTTTTGCCTAAAAACTTACCCAACTCTACATAAACATGTAATAATTGGAAGCAGCATGTTTGTGATCATTTACACACACCTCAACTAACTTACCTCTTACTTACCTCTATAGAAGGTAAGTTGTGATGTGAGCTGCACATCACAAGTTTTAATGTTTTGTCATTCAATTTAATACTTCCCAATATAAAACTGTGTATATTAGAAAAGACAACTGAAATCAATTATCTAAATTTCCATTTCAAGAAATGAGAGAAAGAACAGCAAACCAAATCCAAAGTAAGCAAAAGGAACAGAGAGAGAGAGAGAGAGAGAGAGAGAGAGAGAGAGAGTGTGTGTGTGTGTGTGTGTGTGTGTGTGTGTGTGTGTGTGTGTGTTGGCAGGAGGGAGGTGGGGGGAGGGAGTAAAGCCAAGAGCTGTTTTTAGAAGGTTTAATGACATTGGAAGTGGTATCAGAAATAAGGAGGCATTACCATAGGCTCCAAGACACAAAAAAGATAATAAAAAGGGTCGTTAACAACTTTACCTCAAATTTGAAAATCTAGATGAAATAAACCAATTCCTTGAAAAACACAATTTACCAAAAGACACTAAAAACTTAAAAATTCCTCCACTTAAAAAAAAAAAAAATGGATCGGCTGGGTGCTGTGGCTCATGCCTGTAATCCCAGCATTTTGGGAGGCCAAGGCAGGCGATCACAAGGTAAGGAGTTCGAGACCAGCCTGACCAACATGGTGAAATCCCATCTCTACTAAAAATACAAAAATTAGCTGGGTGTGGTGGGACGCACCTGTAATCCCAGCTACTCAGGAGGCTGAGGCAGGAGAATCACTTGAACCAGGGAGGCAGAGGTTGCAGTGAGCCAAGATCGTGCCACTGCACTCCAGCCTGGGCAAAACAGCAAGACCCCATCTCCAAATTAAAAAATGGATCTTCAATTAAAACTTTTCCATAAATAAAACCCCAGGCCAGATGGGTCCACCAGTAAAATCTTCCAAACAATTAATGAGGAAATAATAAACTTCGCATAAATTCATCCAGAGAACAGAAAGAGATACACCCTATGAGTTTTGAGGCCAGCATAAAACCTTAATACCAAAATCTACGTTTAGCATTACTTCAATTGATCCTTTTAACAGTCCATGAAGTAGTTACACTATTATTAACCTCACTGTACAGATAAACAAACTGAGGCTTAGAGGTTATATAATTAACCCAGAGTCATGACGCAAGTATGGTACAAAGCTGAAATTTGAACGCTAGGCTACATGACTTGGGTCCATGTTCTTTTTATAATCTTATTGTAAATTGACGATTTACAATTATATGTATTTATGGGGTAGAAAGTGGTGTCATGATTTATGATGGGTCCAATGCTAATCATAGGCTACACTGAATGATTTAATGCTTTCCCCCTTAGAATTGACACATGGCTTAATTTTAATGACAGTATAAGCCACCAGAAAAAGATGGACTACATACTCAAGTATTACCATCTACACCACTTGAGCGTTCTTGTTACTATGCAAGACCTATGCTCACTTTTCTTTTTTTTCTTTTTTTTTTGGAGATGGAGCCTCGCTCTGTCACCCAGGCTGGAGTGCAGTGGCGCCATCTCAGCTCACTGCAACCTCTGCCTCCCGGTTCAAGGGATTCTTCTGCCTCAGTCTCCCAAGCAGCTGGGACTACAGGCACGTGCCACTACACCCAGCTACTTTTTCTATTTTTTAGTAGAGACGGGGTTTCACCATATTGGCCAGGCTGGTCTCGAACTCCTTACCTTGTGATCCGCCTGCCTCAGCCTCCCAAAGTGCTGGGATTACAGGCATTAGCCACCGCGCCTGACCTGTTCACTTTTGTTAATCAAAACTTAAAATAACAGTTGCTTCACAAATTATTTAGAACATGTTCCATCATTTAGTACCCCAACAGTAGACCTACCAATATAGGTTTTTTATTTTTGTTTTTGAGACAGAGACTTGCTCTGTCACCCAGGCTGGAGCATGGTGGCACCATCTCAGCTCACTGCAACCTCAGCCTCCCAGGTTCAAGCGATTCTCTTGTCTCAGCCTCCCAAGTAGCTGGGATTACAGGCGCACGCTACCACGCCTGGCTAATTTTTGTATTTTTAGTAGAGACAGGGTTTCACCCTGTTGACCAGGCTGGTCTCAAACTCCTGACCTCAAGTGATCTGCCTGCCTCAACCTCCCAAAGTGCTGGGATTACAGGTGTGAACCACTGAGTCCAGCCCCACTGTAGCTTTAACTAGTATCTTCAACATCCTACCTGATTCTGTTGGAGGGGGGGCTGAGACTGTCCATCAGGAGCCTGGCCCTGGTTGTCATTCCCTCCGACCGGAGAGCCACGAGTCGTGGCTGTCATACTCGACACAGGGCAGATCTTTGCAATTTTGTCTGCTTATGTAGTTGTCTTGAGAAAAGAAATTATAGTCCACTTATAGAAGATGAAGTACCAGCATCTGTCAGTCTTAAAAAGGTCCAATTCAAGAATAAACCATCTTGCAGAGACCATTGCATAACCTACAAATAGAAAGGGGAAAAAGTAATTGATTTTAGATATAAAAAACATGAATTATGGAACTGTTCAAATTTAGTATCACTAGTGAATCTAATCAGGAAAAAGGGGCTATACAAACAAGAGAAAGTAAAAAGCTGAAGTTTCATTAATACATTTAACTTAAAACTGATAATTGGTACACCGGCCATTATACCAAGAAAACAAACAAATATAGCCTCCTGGAAATGACTCCAAAGGCAATATATCAAAGTACTTAACTGTCATTTTAATTAAATTAAGAAATGGCAAAAACTATCTGTTTTCAATTTGCTGATGCATTCATTATACTGTAAGAATAAGGACAAGAGGCATGAGGGTGGGGTCCCTGGCGAGGGCTCAAGCCTGGACCTGCAGCCCTAAATGAGAACAGGCATTCCTGTTTTCACACCCAAGTGTTCCCTTTTGGCCTGCCACGCACCCCTATCCTGTGCCCATATAAACCCCAAGCCCCAGGCTCCAAAAGCAGAAGAGTGGCAGAGAAGCGAAGGAGAGAAGAGAGGAAGTGTCTAAAGGTGAAGAGGAGGTTCAAGCTGGGGGCAGTTGGAGATTGGCTGTGAGATAGCCGAACTCTAGGAGAAGATCATCTTCCCACTCCATCCCCTCTCCAGCTCCCCATCCCACTGACAGCCACCTCCACCACTCAACAAAATCCCCACATTCACCATCCTTCACGTCCCTGTGACCTGATTCTTCCTGGACACAGGAAAAGAACTCGGGATGCCCTGAATGCGGGAACCCAAAAACGCTGTCACACTGACTCTTCTCTGAGCTGTTTAACACTTATGCTGGAACAGCAGGGCTAAAGGAGCATTTGTAACACTGCTGTGGGGCCAGAGCCCAAAAGCGCTCAGCTCACCCTGGCTCCTGTACCTGCTCACCTTCCCATAAGAGGAATAAATGAGCCACACCCGTCACACATCCTATGAGGGAGTCAGGGAACTCTCCTGTTTCAGTAACATGTGTACTAAGACAAAGTACAAAGTGATTTTTTAAAACATTTCAAGGAAGGCTGCACAACTAACATTTATCACTGATACTAGGGCATTATAAATGGTTTTTAAAACTAGCTTCCAAGTACTTTTAACATAAACTTTAACGCTTTGGAGAGAAACATCAGGGGTGCACGCATACAGAGTAAAGACCACGTAAAGATGCAGCAAAAGGGTAGCCACCTGCAAGCCAGAGAAGAAACCAAACCTACCAACACATTGATATTGGACTTCTGGCCTTCAGAATTGTGAGAGAACAAATTTCTGTTAAGCTCCCCGCCCTCTCCACCCCCTACAAACAAAAAACCCTGAAACCCCCCCCCAAAAAAAACACTTGACTAAAGCACACACAAAAACTGATTTTTAAGATAATGTCGGCTGGGCGCGGTGGCTCACACTTGTAATCCCAGCACTTTGGGAGGCTGAGGCAGGTGGATCATGAGGTCAGGAGATCGAGACCATCCTGGCTAACATGGTGAAACCCCGTGTCTACTAAAAATACAAAAAAATTAGCCGGGTGTGGTGGTGGGCACCTGTAGTCCCAGCTACTCGGAGAGGCTGAGGCAGGAGAATGGCGTGAACCTGGGAGGCGGAGCTTGCAGTGAGCCGAGATAGCGCCACTGCACTCCAGCCTGGGCAACAGAGCGAGACTCTGTCTCAAAAAAAAAAAAAGTATGTCCTCCTCTAGGCAAAATTCAGAAGCTTCAGAGAGAAGTCAGATGGATTTTTCTCTGAAAAATTAAAGAGCAGAGTAGAATATCTGTAACTATGTATGTCCAACAAATTACAAAATAAAGACACCTCAGTAGAAAAACAGACAAAGGATATGAAGATAGACTTCTCAGAAAAAGAAACAGAAGTGACTAATAAATACATGAAATAAGACGTAATTTTAAAATAGAGCTTTTCACATGTTAGGCACTGTTTGTAGCACTGTAATCCTTACAAATGTATACAGTAGGAACTAGTATCATCCCTCTTTACAGGTAAGGAAAGGAAGGCACAGAGAGCAAAAATAAATTACCTGTATCAGTAAGTACTAAGTGGCAAAATGGGATTCCAACCCAGGGAGTCCACAGCTCTTAAATGCTACACTAGCCTGCCTCTCAACCTCATTAGTAATTGTGAAAATGCAAATTACAAAACCAAAATTTGTTCCACTGATCAAACTGGCAAAGCAAAACAAAGTTTTAAGACTGATACTATCAAGTACTGGTGAGTCTAAAGACATAGAAGCTCTTTAAATACATAAAGTGGAAAAAAAAAATGAAAAGGTCTGATTTAAGCAGTCCCTCTTCGCTTTTGTTATCCATTTTATACACCCTAAATTACAAAGTGTTACCTGAAGCAGACAATTTTCAAAACCTTGAGAAACTTGGATATCATTTTTCTTAGCCACTTTGGGTCTGCTGACAAATATGTGAATGATTATTTTCTTTTTTGAGACGGAGTCTCGCTCTGTCACCCAGGCTGGAATGCAGTGGCGCGATCTTGGCTCACTGCAACCTCCGCCTCCCGGGTTCAAGCAATTCTCCTGCCTCAGCCTCCCGAGTAGCTGGGACTACAGGCTCGTGCCGCCACACCTGGCTAGTATGTGAATGATTATTTTCTTGGCACTCAAAATATCAGCTAACCAATTCAACTTTGTCAACTTCAAATCTGCTCCAGTTTCTTCTTTTTCTTATCCCTCAGCCTGGGGTCATGATCCCATTGTATACCCTCTCCAAGGGATGATGCTCCAATCATCATCATCCCCAATCAATCTTTTCCCAGCCTGTGCTTGAATCTTCCCTACTGAAAATCACCAGTGTCTGCCCTTCCCTTTTCCCACAAGTCATAAGACTGTCTCCATTTCCCCTTTTTCTTTCTTTTTAAATAAATGTGATGGAGACAAAGTAGGTAAGTTGTAAATTTTGGATTTTTTGTTGTTGTTGTTTTGAGACCCAGGCTGGTCACGAGATCCTGGGCTCAAGAAATTCTCCTCCCTGGCCTCCCAAAGTGCTGGGATTACACATGTGAGCCACCATGCACCGCCCATCTCGCCTTTCACTTTGTCCATTCTCTCTCATCACCTGGCTCCATCCAAAGCTACTAAAACTAAAACTGCTTTAAGCCAGAAGGTCTTAATTGAGATGTAGGGATGGGCTTGAAGATTAATTCCCCTAAAAAAAATTACATACAAAGCTTTTGAGTATGTGCATTAGGGGAAGCATGAGAAGAAGGTCCACAGAACAATGTTCTACTTACTGACAAATCAAATAACTGCTTCTCAATATTCATCCTGTTTGCCCTCTTCTCATCATTAGACACTGACCTCCTCTCCCTTCTTGAAACTCTGAGCTTCCTTGGCTTATATAATCCTGGACTCCAGGTTTCCCGTCCACTTCTCTTCCAAGGAAAGGGGTAGAGTGGCAGTTCGTACGGTTCTGAACACTGACACTGAGGTGAAAACCACTAGAGAGTTGGCTCTACGTCTAGAATTCAGGCAAAACTTGGGAATCTTGAACACAGATTCAATTATTCACAAAAGGGTAGGAAGAGATGGATTCATCAGCACCACCTGGGAGTCTGTTTTTTTTTTTTTCCCGAAAATAAATACAACCTCCACTCCCTACCATCTCCTCCTGAGAGTGAAGAGGTTAGCGACTATATATTCCCAAGTGTGGGGCAAGTAGGGGGCCGGGGAGATCACCTTGTCTACTAAGCCAATACTGTGTCTCTTTTAAAAGTCTTTCCAGGAAGCAATCCAAGGACAAACAAATGTGGTACATATATTCAGTGGATTACTTAGTATTTTTTAAAAAGAAAGGAAATTCTGACAGGTGCTACGATATGGGTGAACCTTGAGGACATCATGCTAAGTGAAGTAAGTCATTCACAAAAGAACAATATTGCATAATTCCACGTACACGGGTACCCAGATTAGTCACGCTTGTAGAGACAGAAAGTAGAATGATGGTTGCCAGGGGCTGGGGGGATGGGGAGTTATTGCTTAAGGGGTACAGCGTTTCAGTTTGGAAAGAAGTTCTGGAAATGGATGATGGTAAGCATCTCACAATGTGAATGTACTTAATGCCACTGAACTGCAAACTTAAAAATGGTTAAAATCAGCCGAGCACGGTGATTCACACCTGTAATCCCAGCACTTTAGGAGGCTGAGGTAGGTGGATCACCTCAGATCAGGAGTTCAAGACCAGCCTGACCAACATGGTGAAACTTGTCTCTGCTAAAAATACAAAAATTAGCTGGGCGTGGTGGCGCACGCCTGTAATCCTAGCTACTCGGAAGGCTGTGGCAGGAGAATCGCTTGAATCCGGAAGGCATAGATTGCAGTGAGCCGAGGTGGTGCCACTGAACTCCAGCCTGGATGACAGAGTGAGACTCCATCTCAAGAAAGAAGAAAAAAGGGCCGGGCGTGGTGGCTCACGCCTGTAATCCCAGCACTTTGGGAAGCCAAGGCGGGCGGATCACGAGGTGAGGAGATCGAGACCATCCTGGCTAACACGGTGAAACCCCATCTCTAATAAACATACAAAAAAAATTAGCCGGGCGTGGTAGCGGGCGCCTGTAGTCCCAGCTACTTGGCAGGCTGAGGCAGGAGAATGGCGTGAACCCAGGAGGCAGAGCTTGCAGTGAGCCGAGATCGCACCACTGCACTCCAGCCTGGGCGACAGAGCAAAACTCTGTCTCAAAAAAAAAAAAGAAGAAGAAAAAAGAAAAAAAAAAAAAAGGTTAAAATGGTAAATTTTATGTATATTTTCCCACAGTAAAATTGTATATATAGAGTACTCCATGTTCCCTTACCTTGCAGTTCTTTAGCATTTGGAGATCATTTGAGCTAAAATACCTCAAAATTATATTCTCATATTTTTATGTACAATATCCTCCCATCTATATAAATTCAGTAACCCTCCATCTACAGACAAATCAGAAATATCTGGCAAAAGTCATGGTATAAATTATTCTAGACAAAAGTATTATGTGGATAACTAAGGGACTATCCCTTTAAACAAAATAACTAAGATAAATGGGAAAAGTGGCAGTGTGAAACTCCTCTCTCAAAACACCTTTCTCTAAGACCACAGAACTAAATCATCATCTGCTTATGACAGGACACTCAATCAGCAAAGCCTCAAGCTGCTTGCTATCCCTATCTCTTATATAGTCTCTCCTTTCCAGCTCTTGGTTTCTGTTTCTTCTACCCGACAAGCTGTCCTCATTTCTATATTTCCGGTATTGCTGAGCAGGTATGTCAGGTCTCAGCATAGCATATTCTGCTGCATCTCTCTACTATCACATAAGAATTTGATCCCTTTCCCTCAGCACACTAAGATGCAAGATAAAGAGCAGGAAATCGGCATGGAGCAATTAAAAACAATTTCTGGATTCAAACATAACTCATTCAAAATCCAACTTCTGTCACTTACAATCTGCCTATCTTAAAAAGAAAGTAACAACCTCTCTCATTCTTTTTCCAGGTATTTAAAATTGAGATGCTATTACCCACACACAAAAAAGCAAGCCATGAGAATTGCTTTAATAAAAGGAGTCTCACAAATAGCAAGCACAGTAATTCTCAAAAAAAATGTAAATTTTCTTTTCCCTTTCTACAATGTACTGTGCAGAGTTCCTAAATATTTGAGGAATGAATCTGAAAATATTGCCTTCAGATATAATTTGGAAAAGTTTGAGTGGGGGAAAAAACTTATCACAGATACAACTAAGTTATCCAAGAATAACACCACTACTTTTCTTAATAAATCCTATTCAATACTCAAGTGATGGAAACAGCTGGGAATCACACAGCTTTGCTCTCAAGTAGTAGTCTCACAACTCTAAGCCTGTTTTTTATGTCACAGAGATTTAGGCATATCTAGCAGGGCTAGAACAAGCTCTCTACCAAGTCAAAGCAGCAGTACCCTACACACAACTGAACAACTTAGTAATTATTCAAATCATTCAATACTTGATACAGTAACAATCACTTTCTATAGGCATGCTCAAATACAATGAATCACAGTGTGAAAATTTACCACATGAAGTTTTACACTTTATTTCATAAAAAAATTATTATACAAACAGAATGCATCTTTAATTTTCTGCAATGGGAAATACAACCAAAATGGTGATTTGATTGCCTCTACGACACACAGCATCTTTTCATATTCAAACTTAGCATCCTAACATCTTCCATAATGGGAAAAGCATCACCTTTACCTAGATAAAGGCTGGACTGTATTAAGTAATCTAGCACTCCATAAACAGCAAACCATTTACTTTAAACTTTGCAGAACTGAATTTCTCCAGCAGCTTTTACAGAGGGCCTTAATACCAGAGAAATCCCTTTTGGGACAAAGAATTATCCTTTCTTACCCAGTCATTATCCCAACTCTGCTAAAATTTGCCCTATGTTCCAGAATCTCTCTCCTTTTATACAGCACATTGAAATCCTCTGATTCTATATATGATCCTAGGATACTTAAGATTTTCTTCTCTCAATTTTTCTTTTTATCCAAAAAAAGATGTTTAAATAAAAACTCAAAGCTTAGTGACTCAAAAATTGTGTACTGAGCACCTGCAATGGGCCATATATTGTTCTAATCATAGGAGAATATATGGAAGGACACAGTGCATCAAATATCTCTGCTTTTGTGGAACAGTACAGACTGGGGATAGAGACAATAAACAAGCAACAACAACTCCAACCCCCTACCAGATTATTTCCTTTACTGGACATCAAAGTGAAATGAGTTTCTTAGAAAACAATTTGATAGGTCATCCTTAAGCTCATACATGGAAATTATCTTGACTTGTGAATTTTGCCTATTCCGGTTTTATGTACCAATAATCAAAGGGAATTACTTCTCTTCCTTTCAAATTTCTATGTTTAATTGACATCTATAACCCTTGTTTTTCCATTCTTAAAATATTTGACTCACTAGAGACAAGAGACCTAACTGTACAACACAAGCTATACTTAGCCTTCACCAGTAGAGGGCGCCAGACCTCAATACTTTTTTTTTTTCCTTTTTCTTTTTTTCTTTTTTCCTTTTTGAGACGGAGTCTTGCTCTGTTGCCCAGGCTAGAGTGCAGTGGCACAACCTCGGCTCACTGCAACCTCTGCCTCCTGGTTTCAAGTAATTCTCCTGCCTCAGCCTCCCAAGTAGCTGGGACTACAGGCATGTGCCACAATGCTGGGCTAATTTTTGTATTTTTAATAGAGATGGGGTTTCACTATGTTGGCCAGCCTGGTCTAAAACTCCTGACCTCATGATTCACCCGCCTCGGCCTCCCAAAGTGTTGGGATTACAGGCATGAGCCACTGCACTCGGCCCATAAATTAACTTTCGATTCTTCAGAAACTTAACTACTAACAGCATACTGATGACAAGAAGCCTTACTGATCATAAAGACGCGACTAACATATTTTGTTACATGTATTATAATACTGTATTCTTATAATAAAGCAAGCTAGAGAAAAAAAAGTTAACAAAATCAGAAGGGGCGGTGACTCACACACCTGTAATCTCAGCACTTTGGGAGGCTGAGGCGGGCGGATCACTTGAAGTCAGGAGTTTGAGACTGGTCTGGCCAACATGGTGAAACCCCATCTCTAATAAAAAATGCAAAAAAATTAGCCAGGTGTGGTGGTGTGCGCCTTTAATCCCAGCTACTGGGGAGGCTGAGGCAGAGAATCTCTTGAACTCAGGAGATGGAGGTTGTAGTGAGCCAAGATCACACCACTGCACTCTAGCCTGGGTGACAGAGTGAGACACTCTCTCAAAAAAAAAAAAAAAAAGAAAAAAACAGGAAAGAAGAAAATCAGAAAATGTATTTATAGTACTGTACTGTTTTTACCAATACAGTAAGACTACATCATCTGTTTACAAGATCCACCATCTGAAATGGTGGACAACCACAGCTGCAGACCTCAGACCTCAATCTATGGTACCTACCAAGCAATTCAACTTTTTCCTATAACGTCATGACTTTTCTCTGCTTCTTGGGAGCCCATTCGCCAGCAGCACTAGTGGCATTTCATGAGTCCCGTAATGTTATTCAAGGTTTATGGTATTGCACTAAACATGATGAAAAACACATGAGAACATGAGAGATCATTTTTCACTACGATAGACCATTTACTGGAGAGATGAACTGCTCATGCAGAGATTAGCGTCACATATTTTCATCGGATACTTACAACAAACTCACCACAGCAGCAAAAGGAGATGGCTATGAAATTACAGTAGAGAATGTACTACAGTTAATTTTATGCAGTTATGACTTAATCCATCTTTACATTTGTTCACATTTCTCTCAACTGCACATGGCACCACACGTGGTCTATAAAAACGTCTGTGTGCATTAAGTTTTGATAAATTTTAAATTTATAATAGATTTATGTATATTTTATGGTAGTAAATAGACTAGTATCTACATGTATTTTACGCGTTCATGACACACCTCTTTAATTTTTTCAGTATTTCCAAGCTATGCAGTTCATCTTCATGTTTTTTTCAAATTGTCACAAATCTCCAAAATATTTTCCAATATATTTATTGAAAAAAATCTGCAGTGTAAGTGGACCACAGTTTGAACCCATGTTGTTCAAGGGTCAACTATATACTGATTTAAAATTATAATGTGAGGCCGGGCGCAGTGGCTCATGCTTGTAATCCCAGCACTTTGGGAGGCCGAGGCAGGCGGATCACGAGGTCAGGAGATCGAGACCACGGTGAAACCCCGTCTCTACTAAAAATACAAAAAAAAAATTAGCCGGGCGTTGTGGCGGGCGCCTGTAGTCCCAGCTACTCAGAGAGGCTGAGGCAGGAGAATGGCGTGAACCCGGGAGGCGGAGCTTGCAGTGAGCCGAGATCACGCCACTGCACTTCAGCCTGCGTGACAGAGCGAGACTCCGTCTCAAAAAAAAAAAAAAATTATAATGTGAATGTATAAATCAATTGTTTCATGTTTATTAAAATCCAGTAAGCAGCATCTTTTCAGCTAAGCTTTCTTTCAAAATGCCCACCACTTTAGAGTACGAAAATACTTATTTTTGGCCAGGCGTGGTGGCTCATGCCTGTAATCCCAGCACTTTGGGAGGCCGAGGCGGGCAGATTACAAGTTGGGAGATGGAGACCATCCTGGCTAACACGGTGAAACCCCGTCTCTACTAAAAATACAAAAAATTAGTCGGGCATGGTGGCAGGTGCCTGTAGCCCCAGCTACTCGGGAGGCTGAGGCAGGAGAATGGTGTGAACCCGGGAGGCGGAGCTTGCAGTGAGCCAAGAGCGCACCACTGCACTCCAGCCTGGGCGACAGAACAAGACTCCGTCTCAAATAAAAACAACAACAAAAAAACTTAATTTTAAGCCAAGTTTAGATCTTTTTGAATTTTTAAATTGAACATGCTGTTGCTATGACAGATTCAATTATGTTTTTAAAGACAAAATTTTAGTGCATTCTTGTCTAGAAGAAAAAGTATCCTACACAGCAGTTTTTCTACCACAGCATGAGAAAGGACACTAAAATAAGGTTATCACAGGCTTGACACACTTCTATGGACACAGAGAAATTGCCAAAAAAACAAAAACTGTATAAAGCAGAACACAAAATAAAAACAGCAAATATTAATAGTTTATATGCTCGACTTCAAGGGTTCTTTTGGTGCCTCAATCGAAAATACATGAAATGTGAGTGAAAATAATTATTAAGGGGATAATCTTGACTCTAATATTTTTAGGTAATCTCATTTGCAAACATTACTGTTTATTTAAACTAATTATTTAACTGCTTATAATTACTTGTGGCATACACCTCACAATCAATTATATTTAGACACTATGGTCCATAACCACCCTGTGGGCAAGGCGAAACAGGTCTCAGTATTTATGCTAAAGATTTTTTTTCTTTTGTGGACTTGTTGGTTCCATTCCATTCAAAGGTTCTCTGTGGCTCCTTTCCAGTTCTATCTTAGTTTGCATGTTATTCTTGAAAAGTTTTAAGTATTTACTTGTGTATCAAGCACAACAGTAGGTGCTTCATTTGTATAATCTCATTTAATCATAATACCTATCTCATACAGCCATCAGTCCAATTTAACAGACACAAATAGAAGCTGAGAGATTAAGTACACTGAGCTTATACAAGATCACAATAATTTCTGTTACGACTCTAAAACCCTTCGCTCTTCCAACTATACCATGAAGGTTCTCTATAGAATCTTGTTCTCTATAAATTCAAACGGGGAGAAGAGGAAACAACAGGGAAAAGGGATTGAGCTTTCTTTTGAAAGCAGTGACTGTCAGGCCTGCATCCATTCCTACAATTGTTTTGTTCTTTTGGTATTAAAAATCATCACTATGAGTTTTACTGAAATGCAAATATGTCATGGCACTGCTTAAAAATCTTCAAAACTGGCTGGGCGCGGTGGTTTTGAATTACTTGTAGCATTAGCTGTTGGCTGTATGAGGAATCTCAAACAAATAGTAGATTCTTTGACTGAAATGTATTACATTGGCACAGCAATAACTAGTAAGTATTTTTAATATAATGTGATAATTGATTGTTTCAATGTTTCAAAGTTGTTTTCCTTTCAGAAAATGTTTCCACCTTACATATTTCTTTCAGTAACTAGTTTAACATTTTTAGTGAACGCATGTACAATTAAGACCATTATAGGCCGGGCTCGGTGGCTCAGGCCTGTAATCCCAGCACTTTGGGAGGCCAAGGCAGGCAGATCACCTGAGGTTGGGAGTTCGAGACCAGCCTGACCAACATGGAGAAACCCAATCTCTACTAAAAATACAAAATTAGCCGGGCATGCTGGTGCATGCCTGTAGTCCCAGCTACTAGGGAGGCTGAGGCAGGAGAACTGCTTGAACCCGGGAGGTGGAGGTTGCAGTGAGCCAAGATCACGCCACCGCACTCCAGCCTGGGCAACAAGAGCAAAACTCCGTCTCAAAAAAAAATAATAATAATCTTCAAAGACCAGGATGAAGATCAAAATATTTATCTAATGGTCTACAAGGCCCTCAAACACCCAATTCCGGCCTCATCTTGCAGCTAACCCCAGCCAAAGCTTGTTCAAACTCCAGTTCAATTTGCCTTCTTGTTGTTCCTTCACAAGGTGCTCCTTCATGCCACCTCTGAGAGCCTCTGAACAAAGCAGTCTGCTTAGTTTTACCCATACTAATTCATCAGCTCCCAACTCTCCTGACTCAGGATTCATCAAGTACTCATATCCTAGGCTCTAGGAGCCAGCTACCCTATTTTCTCACAGCACCTGTGTGAGTTTATCTTCTTACTAAAACATAAAAGCTCCTTAAGGGCAGAAGCTATGCAAGCTTTGCTCATCACTGAATCCCAACGATTCATTGGCAAACAACAGGTGTTTGTCTTAGCCCCTTCTGTAACAAAAGCTCAGAGTGAGTGGCTCCAGTAACACTTAACAGTTCTGGAGGCTGGGGAGTCTAAGATCAAGGTGCCAAGCATATTTAGTGTCTGGTGAAGGCCTGCGTTCTGGTTGACAGATAGCAATCTTCTTGCTGTATCTTCACAAGGCAGAAAGAGTGAGGGAACTCCCTGGAGTCTCTTTTATTAATACAAGGGCACTAATCCCATTTGTGAAGGTTCCACTCTCATGACCCAATCACCTCCCAAAGGCCCCACCTCCTAATACCATCATATGGGGGTTAGGTTTCAACATACGAATTTACGGGGTGGTGGGGTGGAGACAAACGTTCAGTCTATAGCAGTGCTCAAAACTAAAATTGGGGGTGTGGGGAAATACAGTAAAAACAAAGTCAAATCTCTCCCTTCCCATCTCCTTCATTCTTCTTTTATGATGTGTCCAATGTTATCTTTTCCACTCCCACTCAAACCACTCTAGCCTAGACTCCTATTTTAACAGCATCTTGGCTAGCGTCCACACTACCATACCAATTGTTCAGTATATTAATGCTAAATTAATCTCAACACTTTCAATCTCTAAAACCTTTAATGGCTTCTCTTCTCCATCTGGTACATATTCAAGGTCATTCATAATCAGCCTTAACTTATTTCTCCAACTTTGTCTCTGATTTCCCAACTTCAATATTAGTGCAGCCAGGTTGACATACCTCAAATTTTAAATAACATTTTCCTCATTAGTAGTGACAATAGCTAACATTTAAGTATTTATTTTGTCTCAGGCACTATTCTAAGCAAGTTAATCCTTAGAACAACCCTATTATCAGCCCAATTTCATGAGTAAAACTGGGACAGAGGACTACAGGCTGTCAAAGTGGTAGGAGCCAGGATTCAAACTCAGACAGTACAAGTGCCAGTGTCCTACAGTTTTAACTATCACACCATACATCAATAATGCCAGAAAAGGGAGGGGAAAACTACCATTAATCCCACCATAACCCCACTCCCAAGATAAACTGTTTAGTTTTTGATGCAGAAACATGTTTTACAAAATTGGATTTTTCACTTAATTCACGATTTCTGCATGTTAAGTATCTTTGTCACTGTTATAGTACATATCAACGAACTAAGACACAATTAGCTGTATTCCTCAGATATATGGAATAAAAAATCATGTTATAAAAATTAGCTGGGTGTGGTGGTGCACACCTATAGCCCCAGCTACTCCGGAGGCTGAGAAAGGAGGATCACTTGAGCCCAGGAGTCTTTGGGGCCAGCCTGGGCAACAAAATGAGGCCCCTTCTCTGGGGTGTGTTTGAGAATGCTTCTCAAACAGGCAGGAGTGGCTGAGAAGTCTGGGGATCTCTCCCTCTGACACAGAGAGTGTGTTAAATGGGGAGGTTCATGTTAAGGAGTCTGAAATACAATAAGTTATTTTTAATAGTTGAGCCCACAGCTATACACCTAAACATCCCTAAGTTATTTTAAAATGTGGCCTTTGCTCAAAGGTAAAAGCTTTTCTTTTCCTAGTTCCACCGGCACTGCCATTATCATTTGCACAGACTTTATCATTCTTATCACACATTATGATAAATTATACACAAAGCCAGTCAAGATAACTATATTAAGCACAGGTTTCCTGCCCTCCCCATCTCCAGTGTGATGCTACTTCCAGACAGCTTTAAATCCAATCAATAATTCAGGTTAATGCAAATAAAGATGTCCAATTAATCTTTGTTAAATTCAAATATGTTACTTGAGCTAAATGCTCGTATTTTATTTCCAACACTATTCACACACACACACACACACACACACACACACACACCCTTACAGACTACTGATTTTTGTCACTAAATTACTGTGTACATCCATGGCTACTTCCTATGAATAACTTCCTACAAGTCACTGCAACAGAACTGCATCCTGCATTCAAAATTCTTTGTGGCGGCAGAAATTTATTCTTTTAGAAATGCTCAGTAATTGGCCAAACACCCTTATTCAAACCTCCATATCGAGCGTCTGTCAAGTTGTACGTACACAATTAGGGTAATGAAGCTTTTACATACATATAAACTTCAGCATCTTTTCCAAAGCATTCTCAAACACAAATTTTTAAGTGGCTGTAGGCAATTTGAGTAATTTTACATTAAAAATAACTTTTGGAATGGTGCCATCAAAGGCTCCATAAATGCTCTCCCCAGTGAAACAATCATTAACTGGTGAAAATTATTTTTTTAAAAAACAAAAAACACTAAAAGCCTCTGGAAATTGTCCTAAGGACATATAGCAAATGAAAAAATAATTTATTTAAGAAAATCTACCATATCTCAGTAAGGACAGTCTGTGGCATTTGAGCCAGCTCAGCAGGACAGTAGCTCCACTCCAGGTGAGAACTGCCAAGAACACACCTCCCCCGACCCAGCTCCCAGTTGATAGTATCTCCCCAGGAGGGAAAGGCAGGCAGCATTTCTCATCACCCCCAACTTTGAGTTGCAGAGGCTCTATTGCACGCAAGAGTGGCTAAGAAGTCTGGGGCTCTTTTTTCCAGCTAGGCCCCACTTGTGAGGCAGACACTCTTAACCCCAGGTGCAGCAAGTCAAGAAAAGCGTGTTGCTAATGGCCCCCACCCCACCTCACTCAGAGTCAAGATTCCACGGCAGGCAAAGCCAATCACCCTGCTCAAGAAGCAGAGGTGTCACTCTGAGAAGTGAGCCACAGTCCAACCCAGTTCTAAAGTAGTGGTGTAAAGATTTTGCCCAGGGGGAAAGGCAGGCCGTAAGAACAGAGTTCTGAAGTTGTCTTAAAGTGTGAACTATTTGAAACAATATGTTAATATGCTGCCTGAGGGTGTGCTGGAAAACAACAGAAAACAGGAGAGATCATGGTAATAAGCAGCTATCAAAAGACCTGTGGTGGACAGCAACAAGCTAAACTACTCAGCTAGCAGCTTACCAGAGAGAACCAGGGAAATAAGAGCTAAGAAGAACCTTCCTGGGGTCAGAACAAACCTCAGACACAGCCTCAAAGATTACTTACCCCTGGAAAGCATGAGAATTTAACCGGATCAGACTGTGGGGCAATTTATGTCCCAAGGCGTCATTTAAAACAACAGACCAATCAGTAGGCAATTAGTAGAGGCTAATATGTGCATGTGATACCAACACAGAGAGAGGTTTAACAGAGAGATCACAGAAACTCACAAAGCCTTGCTAAAATCACCGTCATCCCAGGCATGACTAAGGCTACACCCTCTGAAGAGCAACACCACAGGCTGAAGGGTAGGCACTAAAATAGTTCAGCCAGTCACTACATAAATAAGGAAGCAAAAAACAAAGCTGCTAGAGGTGTAGGGTATCCAAAGTTGCTATATTATATAAAAGGTCCAGTTTTAAACAAAAAAATTTAAGACATGCACAGAAGAACGTGTGCCCCACATACAGGAAAAAAAGTAGGCAAAAGAAACTGACTTTGAGAAGGTCCAGACTTAGCAGAGACCTCAAAAACAGCTATTATGCTTATGTTCAATGAACTAAGGGAACCCATGCTTAAAGAAGTAAAATATGACAATTTCTAAACAAACAGAGACTAACAGAATTTAACAACAAAAAGAACCAAATGGAAATTCTGGTGTTGAAAAGTACAATAACTGAAATGAAAAATTCAGCCCATGAGCTGTCAGAACAAAGAATCAGCAAAGATATCGACTGTTAGATTAAGCAATCTGAGTAACAGAGAAAAAAAATGAACAGAGCCTCAGTGAAATGTGCAACAAAATAAGCAAACCAACATATGCATAATGAGAGCCCCAGAAACGGGAGAAAAGGGAACAGAAAAGACCTTTGAAGAAATCATAATCAAAAACTGCCTCCAAATTTAACAAAAACCATTAATCTACACACGCAAGAAGCTCCACAAATTCCAAGTAGGATAAATGCAAGATCCAGACTGAGAAACATCATCAACTGTCAAAAGCCAAATACAAAGACAATCTTGAATGCAGCAAAAAGTGCATCCATCACCACATACAAAGGATCATCAGTAAGACCAACAGCTAATTTCTCATCAGAAAACATGAAGGCCAGAAGGCAGTGGAATGGCATTCTTCAAGCACTGAAAGAAATAAAACTATCGGGCCAAGCGCAGTGGCTCACGCCTGTAATCCTAGCACTTTGGGAGGCCAAGGCAGGTGGATCACCTGAGGTCAGAAGTTCGAGACCAGCCTGGTCAACATGGTGAAACCCCATCTCTACTAAAAACACAAAAAATTGGCCAGGTGCAGTGACTCGCACCTGTAATCCCAGCACTTTGGGAGGCCAGGGCGGGTGGATCATGAGGTCAGGAGTTCAAGACCAGCCTGGCCAACATGGTGAAACCCATCTCTACTAAACATACAAGAATTAACCAGGCATGATGGCGGGCGCCTGTAATCTCAGCTACTCGGGAGGCTGAGGCAGGAGAATCGCTTGAACCCAGGAGGCAGAGGTTGCAGTGAGCCGAGATCACACCACTGCACTCCAGCCTGGGCGACAGAACAAGACTCTGTCTAAAAAAAAAAAAAAAAAAAAAAAAAAAAAAGAAAGAACAAATTTATTTCAAAAATGAATTCAGGGCCGGGCACAGTGGCTCATGCCTGTAATCCCAACACTTTGGGAGGCGAGGCAGGTGGATCACCTGAGGTCAGGAATTTTGAGACCAGCCTAGCCACATGGCAAAACCCCGTCTCTACTAAAAACACAAAAAAGTAGCTGGGCGTGGTGGCAGGCACCTGTAATCTCAGCTACTTGGAGGTTGAGGCAAGAGAACTGCTTGAACCCAGGAGGTGGAGGTTGCAGTGAGCCAAGATCATGCCATTGCACTCCAGCCTGAGTGACAGAGCAAGACTGTCTAAAAAAAAAAAAAAAAAAATTAATTCACAAATCAACTTCCAGTATGACAACCGGAGGAACATGAAAAGACACATCCTCAGTGAAATAACACTGGTAGATACAATTATGCAATTGTAAGAAAACAGTATGACTGCATATTTCTCCTTTCTCTTAACTGACTTAAAATGCATTGTGTAAAACAACATGTGTATAATTCATTGTTGAGCCTACTACATATAGAAATGTTTCCCAGTAACAACATGAATTAACATGAAATGCATCAAAGACCTAAATGTAAGATTAAAAAAACTATAGAACTCTTAGAATAAAACATGGGGGTAAATCTTAATGACCTAGGATTTGGCAATGGATTCTAACAGATACAACACCAAAAGCAGCAGCAACAAAAGAAATAGTTAAATGGGACTTTATCAAAATTTTAAAATTTCTGTGCTCTGAAGAACACTATAAACAGTGAAAAGACAACCCACAGCCCACAAATTACAAGAAAAACATTTACAAATAATGTATCCAGTAAGGGACTTGCATCTAGAATATACAAAGAATTCATACAACTCAATAATAAAAAAAAGACAACTCAATTGAAAAATGGGCAAAGGATCTGAATGTGTAAGACATACAAATGGTCAATAAGCATATGAAAAAATACTCAACTTATTAGCCATCAGGGAAATGCAAACCAAAACCACAATGAGATATCACTAGGATGGCTATAATCAAAACAGCAGAAAACACAAGTGATAGCAAGGATAAGGGGAGAAACTGGAACCCTAGCGCATTGCTGGAAGAAATGTAAAATGGTGCAGCCACTGTGGAAAATGTATGGTGATTCCTCAAAAAGTTAAACACAGAATTTACATATGATACATACAGCAATTCCACTTCTGGGTATACACTCAAAAGAACTGAAAGGGACTTGAACAAATACTTGTACACCCATGTTCATAGCGGCATTAGTCACAATAGCCGAAATGTGGAAGCATATGTATCCGTTTGACAGATGAATGTGTCAATAAAATATACATACAAACAATGGAAAATAATCCAGCTTTAGAAAGGAAGGAAATTTTGACATGCTACAACATGGATGAACCTTGAGGGCACTATGTTAACTGAAATAAAGCAGTCACAAAAGGACAAATATTTTATGATTCCACTTATGAGGTACCTAGAGTCGTCAAATTCACAAAGTAGCACAGTGGTTGCCACTTTTCCCCCAACACATTAATGTTTTATACCCACAAGTAACAGAAGCTGAATGCAGCATGGGGTTGGGGGTTATAGGTCTGAACCAGATGCTCATCACCACCACCCCCTAGCCCCACATTATTCTTCTTGTCTTAGTCTGGCCACATGCTTTGTCTCAGAAGTATGCATGCAGTTCCACCTGGTATTTATGAATCTTAGCTTTGTCTCCCTAACTCAGTCACCCCAACCCTCCCCCTTATACCTGCCCCTTCCATCAAGCTACCCTTTTTCAAGTCCTATATTTATTGCAGTTTGTCAGAAATTTAGGATCTTTAAAACTGTGCTATTTTACTGGAATTTTTATTGTTTTGTTAGTGCTCTAATTACAAAGTAACATAGCTTTGAAGTGATCAGTTTACCCTTAAGCCCATTTTTCCCTATATACACGGTTAGTTTTTGGTACCTGATTTTTGCAGACTATGAGGTTTTCAGGAATGCATATACTGCAACATAGCAGACAGGCCAACAACAGATGATGTTCTAACTCCAGGTATCTTTTTTTTTCTCTCAAGATGGCTAATACCTCCAGAGACTGTTGAAAAGCTTTAATAGGAGAATGTATGTGAAGTACCAGACACACGGAGGGACCCAGTAAACAGCAGATGTTTTAACAAGTGCTGGTTATTCCTCTCGAAATGCTGATTATTATCCCCTCTTGACAATTCTTATTTTTGAATCTTCAGAGGGTCCCTATAAATATAATCTCTAGACCAGCCCAGAGGAAAATTATTCTCCCAACTATAAATTATCAGCATTTTCTGTTCCTGGTATACATACAATTGCTTAGGTTGATTTTTAAATAAATGAACAGCCTCAACAGTTTTACTGATATAGCTGTTATTCCATTGCATTACAACAGAATCCTACCACATTTTAAAATTACTTTGTCCTATTTTTTAAAAAGTAAATTTCAAGTTAAAGGTATAGGCCGCACGAAGTGGCTCACACCTGTAATCCCAACACTTTGGGAGGCCGAGGTGGGCAGATCACTTGAGCCCAGGAATTGCCCAGCACACCAGCCTGGGCAATATGGCAAAATCCTTCTCTACAAAAAATACAAAAATTAGCTCAGCGTGGTAGCATGCACCTGTAGTCCCAACTACTGGGGGTGCTGAGACAGGAGGATGGCTTAAGCCTGGGAGTTCAAGGCTATAGTGAGCCATGATCACGCCACTGCACTTCAGCTGGGTGACAGAGTGAGAACCTGTCTCAAAAAAGGGGGAGTGGGGGTGGTATCTTACCCTCTAGAAGACAATTCATAGCATAATATTCCTATCAGATTTTGTGCTGGCTCTAAAGAAAATTTGACAGTAGGGAAAATTAAACTAGTAATAAGATAAAATTATGTGGTGCTATACAACTTACTAATTATCTGTTGAGTGAAAGAATGAACAAATGAACGACCCTTTTAGGTAGAAATATATTTCCCATTTCATAAATAGAGAAATAACCTAGTAAATACAAAACTGCAGTCCCAGTTCCAGTCACCTAATGCCAAATGCTAGGTTTCCAGCAATAATATTAAGCTGGCTCAAGCTTGCAAATTCTGGTTCTATCGTAACAGAATTTTCAAAAACTAATTTAATCACTTTCTATTTTAATGTTGCTTAAATAAATGCAGAAATAAAAGTAGGATTAAATTCCTTATGCTTACTGCTCTTATAACTAAAACCAAAATAAATTTATAAATGGAATACAAATAAAACTATTAACATAACGTGACAGATGGCAGTGTATTACTGAATGCTAAGGCATGGGTTCAAGTTTTGCATGGCTATACCACCATCATATGTTCCTACTTCTACTTGAATGATTACTCTATACACATAGTGTCCTGTGACATCATTTGCCCTTGGCACCAACACATTATTAAGCTAACATAAGTACTGAAATGATGTTAACAGTTCTTGATTATGAGGCAGTCATCCGGATAATCCAAAAATGCACGTACTAATGTTGAAAAATATCATCAAAATGAAAAGACTTATTTTAAAAAGAAAACACCTTCTTTAACTCCTTTTAATCGTTACAAAGGCTGTGAAGTTCCAATAAATCCCAGTCCCTAAATCAGCCAATAGGTGAGCAATGTTGACTTAATATTAGACATAAGTCACATCAAATGTTACAGAATGCGGGTATGCCTAACTATCAATCTACTCTGTTTAAACAACAGGTTAAGATAAACTCAAAGTTAGGCCGGGCATGGTGGCTCAAGCCTGTAATCCCAGCACTTTGGGAGGCCAAGGCAGGCGGATCACCTGAGGTCAGCAGTTCAAGACTAGCCTGGCCAACATGGCAAAACCCTGTCTCTACTAAAAAATACAACAATTAGCCGGGCATGGTGTCGGTCGCCTATAATCCCAGCTACTAGGGAGGCTGGAGCAGGGAGATTGTTTGAACCTAGGAGGTGGAGGTTGCAGTGAGCCAAGATTGCGCCACTGCACTCCAGCCTGGGTGAGAGGGCAAGACTCCGTCTCAAAAAAAAAAAAAAGATAAACTCAAAGTTATCTGTTAACAGTTTTTTACCAATTTTTGTCAAAATTATCTAACTTTTCTAAGTTACTAACCCAATCATGAAATGCTGACCCAATACACTGAAAACACAGATCTCATTTCATTTATGACATTTTAGACAAGGCAGTATTAATAATTAACTTTTTTTTTTTTTTTTTTTGAGACAGAGTCTCGTTCTGTCGCCCAGACTTGAATCCAGCGGCGTGATCTCAACTCACTGCAACCTCCACCTCCTGGGCTCAAGCAATTCTCGTGCCTCACCCTCTCAAGTTGCTGGGATTACAGATGTGTGCCACCACACCCAGCTAACTAATTTTTTGTATTTTTAGTAGAGACGGGTTTTCCCTATGTTGGCCAGGCTGGTCTTGAACTCCTGACCTCAAGTGATCCGCCCACCTCTGCCTCCCAAAGTGCTGGGATTACAGGCATGAGCCACTGCGCCCAGCCTAATAACATTTTTTATGTGCCTCCACTGGGTGTTCTTTCTGCCTGTATCTTCCAAAACTAGATTAAGTCATAAAAGAATCTGAAAAAGTACACCAAAGAATTTCAAATTATGTTTCATCAATGAGATTATTATAAATTATATTTAAGTTTTTTAAAATAACACCCTTGAGATCTAATTCACATACCATACAAATCGTCCATTTAAAGTGTACAAGTCAAAGGTTTTCAGTATATTCAGAGTTGCACAATTATCACCAAAATCGATCTCAGATTATTTTTTCATCACCCCCAAAAAGAAACTTCATACCATTAATAGCATTCTCCCTTTCCTCCAACCTCCCCTCAGTCCCATGCTAATCTATTTTCATATAAATGGCATCATGTGATATGAGGTCTTTTGTGACTGGTTTCTTTCACTTAAGCATAACATTTTCAAAGTTCATCCAAGTTGTAGCATGTATCAGTACTTCATTTCTTTTCATTGACAGATAATATTCCATTATATATTTTATTTATGTATCATCACTTGATGGACAATGGACATTTGGGTTGTTTCTGTAATAGTTTTACACACACAAGTTCCATTAAGAAAGATCTGAGAAGAAGTATCCTCTAAAGTCATTATTTATTATTTTTTTAATTTATTTTTTTTTTTTGAGATGGAGTCTCGCTCAGTCGACTAGGCTGGAGTGCAGTGGTGCAATTTTTGCTCACTACAACCTCCACCTCCCGGGTCCAATCAATTCTCCTACCTCAGCCTCCTAAGTAGCTGGGACTACGGGCATGTGCCACCACACCCGGCTAATTTTTTTTTTTTTTTTTTTTTGTATTTTTGGTAGAGACTGGGTTTCACCATATTGGCCAGGCTGCTCTCGAACTCCTGACCTCATGATCCGCCCGCCTAGGCCTCCCAAAGTGCTGAAATTACAGGCGTGAGCCACCGTGCCTGGCTGGCTCCTCTAAAGTCTTTATATCTTTGCACAATTAATCCTAAAGATTTGAACACTCAAAATAACACCATAAGGGCTAATACTCAAAACAGAAAAATCTAAAGTGAAAGCTGTATCGAGTTACTGCAAATGAAATTTTCAAATACAATGTTAAAGCAAAAATAAAAACATTAAAAATTTAAAATATAGTATATAAAAAATGAAAATATTTAAATTCAGTATGTGGTACCTTCTCCCCATAATTATAGAGACACTATTACTAAACAAAAAGACCAGAGATCAGCAATTTTTTGATAGAATATCACATATAAAATTAGAAGAACAGCTGAAAGCAAGGGATGCTCATCTTTAAAACAGGAGAGTTGGCCACATCTGTAATCCCAGCACTTTGGGAGGCTGAGGCGGGTGGATCACCTGAGGTCAGGAGTTCGAGACCTGCCTGGCCAACATGGTGAAACCCCATCTCTACTAAAAATACAAAAATTAGCTGGGCGTGGTGGTGGGCACCCGTAATCCCAGCTACTCAGGAGGCTGAGGTAGGAGAATCGCTTGAACCCAGGAGGCAGAGGTTGCAGTGAGCTGAGATCACGCCATTGCACTCCAGCCCAGGTGACGAGCAAAACTCCATTTCAAAAAAAGATTTTTTTTAAGTAAATAAAAAATAAGACAGTTGCAAGCTAAGGGCCCTTTTAGCTACATTTTATTAAAGAGCAAATAATACCTGTGTGCCGTTGGCAAATGCAAGACAGGAGGCAAAATTAACAAGGAAAAAATGCTAATTAAAAAGGACGATTGAAGGAACTTATATGCAGCAGAGCGCTCATTTACTCAGACATTATGTAATGCAGTAGTTAACACTAAAGACTGATGATAAACTGCCTTAGTTTGAATTCCTGTTCTACCACTTAACTAGGTGTACAAGCTGGACAAGTTATTCAACCTCTGTGCCTTGGTTTCCTTATATATACAACAGACAGTAATATCTACCTTTTAGAGCTATTTTAAGACTATAAAGAATTTATGCAGGTGAAGCAATTTCATAGATCCTCACACACAGGTGGTTAAGTGTTAGTGATTGTTACCTGTGAGAAGTTTACAAAGCAGAATAAGAGAGTATGTAAGAACTAAATTGAACTTATAATTTACAATAGAGCAGCACAATGTGAGCACCAATGAAAAAACATCTAAATTAGAATGGGATATACTGAAATATGTAAGATGAAATGCTGTCTGGGTTTTGCATCAAAATGGAAGGGGGTAGGTAAAAAAAAAAAAAAGACTAGCCATGAGTTGAAGCTGATTGATGGGCAAATGGAAGTTTATCTACATCTGTGTATGTTTGATTTTTCCTTAACAAAAAGCTTGGAAAGGATGTAAATTAGAAGAGGGTAGAGAGTATCTATTAAAGGCTTCTCAGAAGAAGGATTACAAGCATGTGCCACCAAGCCTAGCTAATTTGTGAATTTTTAGTAGCGACAGGGTTTCACTATGTTGGTCAGGATGGTCTCGATCTCCTGACCTCGTGATCCACCTGCCTCGGCCTCCCAAAGTGCTCGGATTACAGGCGTGAGCCACCATGACCAGCCAATTATTTTTAAAAGCCTCATTTCAGAAAATTTATTCAACTAGTGATTTTGAGCTACAAAAGATATTAGCCAAGCTTCAAATTTTATAGGTAAGCAAGAGTTAAATAGTAAAATGACCAGTGAGCATGTGAAAGTATTCTAAACACTAGACACAAATACAAATTTAAGCCACCAGATATTCCTAAACTTCCACCAAGATGGCTAAAATTAGAAACACTGATAATACTACTAAGTATTGATAAGGAAGAGCAACACGACCTACTGCTAGTAGGAGTTTAAACTGGTACAACTACTTGGGAAATCTGTTTGGCAGTATTGACTAAAGCCAAACACATATGTATCCTACAAACCAGCAATTCCAATCCTGGATACCTAGCAAAAGACATATACAAAAGTGTTCATGGCAACATTCTTTATATTGGTGAAAACACTGTGAACAATCTCAAATGTCAGCCAGACACAGTGGCTCACACCTGTAATCCCAGCACTCTGGGAGGCTGAGGCAGGAGGATTGCTGGAGCCCAGGAGCTCGAGACCAGCCTGAGCAACATAGTGAGACTCCATCTCTATAAAATAAAACCAATTATCTGGGCACTGTGGCATGTGGCCGTGGTCCCAGCTACTTGAGAGGCAGAGGTGGGAGGAATCGCTAGAGCCTGGAAGGACAAGGCTGCACTGAACTGTGATCACACCACTGTACTCCAGCCTGAGTGATAGAGCAAAACCCTGTTTCAAAACAAAAAAAAACCCACCTCAATCCAACAGAATGGATAAATAAATCATGTATTTAATACAATACTATACAGTAATGAAAAAGACGAAGTTGGCTGGGCACGGTGGCTCACGCCTGTTATCCCAGCATTTTGGGAGGCTGAGGCAGGCAGATCACCTGAGGTCAGCAGTTTGAGACCAGCCTGGCCAATGTGGCGAAACCCCATCTCTACTAAAAATACAAAAATTAGCCGGGTGTGGTGGCAGGCGCCTGTGATCCCAGCTACTCGGGAGGCTGAAACAAGAGAATCACTTGAACCTGGGAGGCAGAGGCTGCAGTGAGCCAAGCTCGCGCCACTGCACTGCAGCCTGGGCAACAGAGCAAGACTCCATCTCAAAAAAAGAAAAAGACAGTTAGTGATCATGTGTTGAGCAACAGCAGCCAGATACAGAAATATATAGTGTATTACTCCATTTATCTGAAGTTCAAAAATAGGCATAACATTCACTAAAAGACAGAGGTCAGGCTGGGCACGGTGGCTCACGCCTGTAATCTCTGCACTTTGGGAGACCGAGGCGGCCACATCACTTGACGTCAGCAGTTCGAGACCAGCCTGGCCAACATGACAAAACCCCATCTCTACTAAAAATACAAAATTAGCCAGGTGTGGTGGTGTGTGCCTGTAATTCCAGCTACTCGGGAAGCTGAGGCAGAAGAATCGCTTGAACCCAGGAGGTGGAGGCTGCAGTGAGCCAAGATTGCGCCACTGCACTCCAGCCTGGGCAACAGAGCGAAACTCCATCTCAAGAAAAAAAAATAAAAGAGGTCAGGGTATTTGGGGTTTTACGGGGAGGAGGGAGAGGCATAAGGGAACCTTCCAGGGTGCTGGAAATATTCTGTATCTTGATCTGAATGACTACACAGATGTATATATTTTCTAAACATTTATCAAGCTATACAATCTAATATTTGTGCATTTTACTGTAAGTTATATATCTCAGTTAAAATAAAATTTACAGTAGATAAGCCACTCAAAAGATAACATCACATCTTCTCTTGGCAGTCCAAGACACTGGTTCTCAAAGATCCCTGAGATCCTTTCAAGAAGAGGTCAGAGAGGTCAAAATTGTTTCCATAAGACTTTACTTGCCACTTTCACTGTCATTCTTTCTCAAGTGTACTATGGAGTTCTTCCAAAGGCTATATGATGTATTATATCGCAATAGATTGAAGGCAAAAGGAGGCAGAGAATCCAGTTGTCTTCAATTAAGCCAGATATGAGATTTGTAAAACATGTAAAACAATGCCTCCCTTCTCACTAATTTTTGTTCTGGAAAAGTTATTTTTCATAAAAATATCTACATTGACATGCAGTAGGGTTTTGTTACTTTTAAAAGCATACATAACTTTATTAAATGTCTGTTTTCATTTCTAACACAGTAAATAATCAATGGCTGTAACCCCACATAAACAAAAGCTCAATAATTTAAGAGTATAAAAGCATCCTAAGACCAAGAAGTTTGAGAATGACTCACCTAAGAAACAAAAATAAGCTTCTTTTGCTAGTTCTCTTACAGTAAAATAAGAAATGAGGTATCAACATTTTCTCTGAAACCATCTGTGCCAGATAAAAATCATTGTTGCTGTATTTATCTGTGTATTTTCATCTTCAATTCGGAAAAAATAATTTCCCCCTAAATACTATTTCCCCTAGCAGGCTATATCACTTTTTAGCAAGTTATGTTATTAAAGCACTAGACTGCAAATGAAAACTTAACCAAACTTTAAGTTGCTCTGCCAACAAAGAAATTATACCCCTGGCTACAAAGTCTGTGGTCCCTAAATTCACAGTACAAGCTGTGGGCCAAGCACAATTAACCCACAGGATTCTAAATGAAATAAAGCCCTTCAGACCACACACAGGAGAAACAAGGGGGAGGAGACATTCAAGTTGTTGGATTGACAAGTAAATGGAGGAATATAACCAACTTCTAAACCCACTAAAGTGTTTTTACCTTCTCTATTTTCCTTTACTTGACAATTTCTCTTCTCTAGACTACAGATTTTTCCACATCTCTAGGAATAAAGATAAAATTTAAGAACTCAAAAAAGTAGTAGTTTAACTCACCTCTTGCCCAACATCTTGGTTTTACAGTCATGAAGACCCAAGAGGTTAGCTAAGTGATTTAACACAGGGAGTTGGGTAACTGGAACTAAAGCACAGCTCTTGACCAGGTGCGATGGCTCATGCCTGTAATTCCAGCACTTTGGGGGACCAAGGCAGGCTGATCAACTGAGGTCAGGAGTTTGAGACCAGCCTGGCCAACATAGTGAAATCCCATCTCTACAAAAAATACAAAAATTAGCCGTGGGTGGTGGTGCCTGTAATCCTAAGTTACTTGAGAGGCAGAGGCAGGAGAATCACTTAAACCCGGGAGGCAGACGTTGCAGTGAGCTGAGACTGCACCACTACACTCCAGCCTGGGCGGCAGAGCGAGACTCTGTCTCAAAAAATCAATAAAATAAAGAAAGAAAACACAGATCTTGTGACTCCAAGTCCAGTACCCTTCCACTGACCACATTCTCACTTAAAATAGTAAAGCTAACCTCCAAAACAGGAAGCAATGAAATGATTACAATTAAACGATGAGATTATTCACCTGTTCGTATATCAAAGTATTTTAAGGCAAAATAACATCTACACAAACCAAGGAGAGGCTACAATTAATGCTCTCTGGATGCCAGAGTCTAACCCCTTGGGGGGAGGGGGGAAGATGACACTTGTGCTTTGATAATCCACTGTTTAAGGAACCACATTGGGAGAGTAGTCATTCTGTAACCCAGATTCCTTTCTCTCAATGACCTTTCAACAGACCTCAACAGACAGCAGCTCTCAGTGAGGAAAGGGAATTGGAGGTGGCAGGAAAAGTTGAAAGGGAAGACAATAGAGGTGTTTTGCTTTTTAGCTCAGTACTCCATTCTGTGGCAGAAAAGCCAAACTCAAATTAGCAGCACCTCCCTCATACCATGGGAGCACCCCATTGATCTCCTTCCTTTATTCCATTCCTTAATCATTATTTCTTATCTTTCAGAAGAATGGTTAAAATACCATCTCAATCCCCCGAAACCCAACTCTCCAACACATCTGCCACTAATGCCACCAGAATTATCTTTCAAAAACAAACACAAATCTAATGTCTTTCACTTAAACTTGAAAGTACATCTCTCATTACCTTAACAGTAAAAGGCAAATGTCCTAACATGGCACTCAAGGTCACCCCTTGTGATTTTAGCTTCACTCAAACCACCTTTCAGTCCCATCTCCCATAACCCCTCCCCTCCCAGTATCTCTAGTGTTCCTTGCACACTCTCCTACTAGTTCTTACTCTGAAAACACTATACTTTCACACTTGCATTGCTCCATTTCAAATAATGGTTCTCAATTTTGCCCCCAGGGCACAATTGGCAATGTCTGAAAACATACGGGTGGGGTAGGGGCTATACCACTGGCATCTTGTGGGTGGCAGCCAGGACTGAGTAGGACAGCACCTCACAACAAAGACTTATCTGGCCCAAACTGTCAATGGGGTTAAAAAACCCTGCCTGATCTCAAGTTGATGCCTCTGCCCAGAAGTCCGTGCTCTAATTAATAGGGCCATGAAAATAGTACATCTTTGAAGACCTCACCCAATGCCAAACAATGATTTCTCCATCTCTCCAACTACACTTTTCACATTTCCATTTAATACAGCAGTAATTGCACTGTATAATTGTCTGGCTCACCATACTTCGGAGCCTTGAGAGGAGAGAATCATCTTTATATACCCTCTGGTGCCTAAAATGGCACAGGTTGAGCATCCCTTATCTGAAAAATCTGGAATCCAAAACGCTCCAAAATCTGAATTTTTTTTTTTTTTTTTTTTTTTGAGATGGAGTCTCACTCTGTCACCCAGGCTGGACGGAGTGCAGTACCACGATCTGGGTTCACTCCAACTTCCACCTCCCAGGTTCAAGGGATTCTCCGGCCTCAGCCTCCTGAGTAGCTGGGATTACAGGTGCACACCACCACACCTGGCTAATTTTCGTATTTTTAGCAGAGACGGGGGTCTCACCATGTTGGCCAGGCTGGTCTCGAACTCCTGACCCTCAAGTGATCTGCCCGCCTCAGCCTCCCAAACTGCTGGGATTACAGGGGTGAGCCACCGTGCCTGGCCCCAAATTTCGGATTTTGAATTTTCACTCACCCACAAGTAATATTCCAAATACTCCAAAATATGGGGAAAAAATTACAAAATCGGAAACACTTCTGATCCCAAACATTATGGATAAGGCATACTAACTGAATCCATATTTAATCAATGAATTCAATTCAATCACAGTAAGGTAGCACTGACATGATTCTCCTTCCCATAATGCACCGAGGATAACAAACCAATCCTCAGCTGACATTGATACGGCTCAGATAACGACATGCACTGACATCAAACAAGAAACATGCCGGGCACGGTGGCTCCCACCTGTAATCCCAGCACTCTGGGGGGACGAGGCGGGTGGATCACCTGAGGTCAGCAGTTCGAGACCAGCCTAGCCAACATGGTGAAACCCCATCTCTACTAAAAATACAAAATTAGCCGGGTATAGTGGTGCCCACCTGTAATCCCAGCTAGTCAGGAGGTTGAGGCTGGAGAATCACTTGAACCCAGGAGGTGGAGGTTGCAGTGAGCCGAGATCATGCCATTGTACTCTAGCCTGGGCAACAAGAGTGAAACTCCATTTCAAAAAAAAAAAAAAAAAGAAAAAAGAAATACACCTGTAGGCACTACAGTAGGTTCCTCCTCCAACACTCAGTCTGGTCCCACAATCCCTCTTGCCTCAGCTCAGCACGCTCCAAGTCAACTCTTAAGAATCCTGGATAATTAATTATACCTACAAAGGACACAGTAAACAGGTAATATACACACTAATTAAATGAGTACATGAGATTTTCTATATTTTCAAAAGTCTGGGCAAATGCTGTACATAGCCAGTATCCTCCTTTCACATTCCTGAAAATGTGAGAGAAGTCAAAAATTTCAAAAACAGTCACATGTTTTTAGGGGTTTTTTCCCACTCACAGAGTACAGAAAATTTTATTTCTAATTATACCCTCACCTTTCAAATGTAAACTTCATCATACATTTGCCTCACTTAATTCCTATTTCATTCTAATTATTTCATTCATTATTTGAACAAAGCCAACTAACCTAACCAATGAGCACAATCTAATCCAGTAAGGTTTAAGATTCATATCCCTAACCAGTTCCCTCTGTCTCAAGGATATTTAAGACCTCCAGGGAGGCTGGGCATGATGGTGCACGCCTGTAATCCCAGCACTTTGAGAGGCTGAGGCAGGCGGATCACCTGAGGTCGGGAGTTCAAGACCAGCCTGACCAACATGGAGAAACCCCGACTCTACTAAAAATACAAAATTAGCCGGGTGTGGTGGCGCATGCCTGTAATCCCAGCTACTCAGGAGGCTGAGGCAGGAGAATCACTTGAACCCAGGAGGCGGAGGTTGTGGTGAGCCGAGATCGCGCCATTTACTTTCTTGTTTTCCGCTCATTCTTATAAAAAGGCAAAATACATCTGAACTTGCACATAAACACAAGATACTGCCTTACAAATACAGCAAAGCTGCTGAAACCAAACTATTCTCAGGCAATACCACCTTGCAATAAAAAGAAACCCCTTTCTTCAGCTAATGTACAGAAGTCTGAACCTGACTTAAGGAAAGGAGGTTCAGAGTTGTTAACATATAGTGTATCAAATAGGAGGTCGAGCACAGTGGCTCAGGTCTATAATCCCAGCAACACTGGGAGGCCAAAACAGGAGGATCGCTTGAGGCCAGGAGTTTGAGACCAGCCTGGGAAACACAGCCAAACCCCTGTTCTCTAATAAAAATTAACCAGGTGAGGTGATGTAGGCCTGTGGTCCTACTTACTCGGCAGGCTGAGGTGTGAGGATGGCTTGAACCCAGGAATTCCAGGCTACAATGAGCTATGACTGCGTCACCGCACTCCAGCCTGAGTGACAGCGAGAACCCCCCCCTTAAAAAAAAAAATCACTGCTCTTAACTAGGGGCTGGCAAACTATGGTAATAGACCAATTCCAGCCTCCTGTTTTTGTACAGCTCACAAGCTAAGAATGGATTTCACAAAGAATGTTTGCAATCAATTTGATGACAGGGAACACTGAACTTTACCCAATAAAGCAAAATACTGTATTACCTCCCCTCCACACACACACACCAAATTGTTTTTCTGATTAGACCTAAGTTATACATAACTGTATTTAATTATATTTTTTATTTCACCAATAAAAAATTTACCCGATGTCCTCAATTTTCCCTCTTAGCCCACAAAGTCCAAAGTATTTACTATGTGGCCCTTTACAGAAAAAGTTTACTGATCCCTGTGCTCTGAACTCCAGAGATGTTACCAAGCAGAGCAACCAAAACTTTGTACACTACACTTCGACCAGAGAGAAAACACTGTTAGGCAGAAATGGGTTCAATACCATACGGTAACTTCCATGCTCTCTGGGGTCCGAGTTAGTAATAAGCGGCCTTACTTAGGAGTTCTAAGTAACCAGTTAACAGAAAAGACTAGAAATGAGAGATGTAACCAACAGCCTCAACTTATAACTCTCAATAGCCACCAAAGTCAGCAGGAATAAAATGGACATAAAGGATACTAACACGAGGCTTCCCCACTCCCTTTTTCCTTTCCACCCAATTCACAGGCTCTGTAGAAGATGGGGATCTAATATCCAAGATCACCAGCTCAAACTCATCCCAAGGAAAACAATTCCTTTGATTATGGTTGACTAACATGGTGTTCAAAGCTCACATGATTAATAAGAATAAACTGTAGGGTGCCATAAGATGAAGATGCATCAATTCTGTACAAGAGGTTGGAGGTACTGCAAGTTAAATACTGCCCCAGATTTTCCCATTCAGGTAATCAAATGGTTATTATAAACGGTATTATTCTAGGTGCTCTGTAATATACTAAGGTAAAGGACAGAATCCCTGACCTTATTCTCCATTACCAGGGACACAATTTAATGTTAATTTTATGAGTGACTACAGAGAATTTAATAATTAATGTGATTTGACAGATATATATATAGCTTCATAAAGAAGGTAGTCTACGGCATGCTATCTTGGTCAAGTTACCTCACCTTTCACCTCTTTGAGCCATTTTTCTCATCTGAAAAATGAAGAGTCTAACTAGAAAGAATTGAGATCTCTTCCAGGACTTCTCATTGTAATGGGATTAGTAAGACAAGTGACTCCAAGAAGTAAAAAGATTTAGCAGAAAATAAGTAAAATAGCAAGAACGTGATAAACTATATTCATCCAACAGTTACTAAATGTCTATATGCCAGGCACTTTCTAGGTGCTAAGGATATTATCAGTGACTTAGAATGAAAGCCACTAACCTTAAAGATAGAATTTGGAGGACAAAATTAATCAAAACACCTAAACAAAGTAAATTAAATAGAAAAACACACTGTGTAGAGATAATAGAGCATCAATACAGCAAAGGAATGGCAGGAGTAAGGGGTGATACCAGAGTATGTAATTTCTGGTCAAAAATTAACAGCATCAGAAGTACAGCTATTCCTAAAGCCAGTATGCCAAGAATTCCTAAAGAACCTATTTCTACTATACTTGACATTTGGGCTCACTGGAGAAAACTGGAGTTCAGAATGAAATTCTATTTAAAGTGACAAAAAAAATTCAATTGGCATATACCATAACAAAGTTTTTTTTAAATAACAACTTAATCCAATCTCGCCTAGGAGGTACATAAAAGAATGCCAGAAAACTAGCACTAAAGACTTTAGAGATCAGCTAGTCCAGCCCACCTCACTTCATATGTTAGCTTCTAAACAACAGTAATCTCTAGAACAGTGCCTAGCACACAGCAGATGCCCCAGAAATATTTGTTGAACGGATTAAAAAGGAAACAAATGTCTTAACAGATATTAACATTTACAGTAGAGCTAGAACCGTAACACCTAGAAGGTGGTAAGTGACAATAAATTTGATATATATGTGCACATATACTGTATATAATACATGTGAGTGTGGAATCCCTGTCTCTTCTAGTGTTTGAGCTTTTCACTACGTTTGTGTTTCAGTCTGGAATTTTTGACTGTGTGACTAACAAAATGAAACTCAAGCAAGAGTACTGCTGCCTAATGGTGGAACACATGCAAAGGGTCTCAGATCTCCCCTTTCCCTAAAAGAGACTGCAAAAAAAACAAACCCTGATTACACATCAGACTCACCTATAGAGCAAATATATATTTTGAAAAAGCTCCACAGATGACTGATAAACAGGGGTGGTAGAAAATCCTTGTTAGGCAGTGATTGAGAATAAAATGGAAAATCCATTTGCTGCCAAATATAAGGTATGTGTGTATACACACGTTGAAGACACCAAGATTTAGCATGGGTATGTTTGAAGAATAAATTTTAGGTAAGCAATCTCATCCTAACAATATACTTTTTCACAAGTTATTCCTTAGAAGTATATTACAATGGTCATCACTTTATAATCCACAATAAATGATAAATTCAATGCCCAATATAGGTAAGTGTTAAAAGTTTTAAGTCTTTTTTCCTTATTACATCAACTTTTCTCATGATCCTTAGAGTCTCATTTTCTGTAATTTAACAAAAAGATCTTTGGGGAATCTTGTGTCACACTAAGAATGCTCATAGGGCCAGGCCCAGTCGCTCATGCCGGGAATCCTAACACTTTGGGAGGCCCAGGTAGGCAGACAGCTTGAGCCCAGGAGTTCAAGACCAGCTTGGGCAACAAGGCAAAACCCATCTCTATAAAAGACAAAAAAAAAAATACAAACAGCCAGGCATGGGAGCACCTGTAGTCCCGGCTACACTGGAGGCTAAGGTGAGAGGATCACCTGAGCCCAGTAGAGGTCGAGGCTGCAGTGAACCATGACCACTCCAGCCTCAGTGACAGAGTGAGAATCTGTCTACAAAAAAAAAAAAAAAAAAAAACACCTCATAGATCCTAAACTCCTATAGGCTTCCCCGCTGCAATCCCCCCACCATGCAGAATTTGGTCCAACGACCAAGGGGATTAAGAGACAGAAATTCCAAATAAATGTCTGTTATTGTTATTTCATTCATTCCATAAAACAATTATACATCAATCCCAAAACAACACAAAATTCAAAACCCTTAATCAAAATCAAACTGATTTTGACTAAGACAAATAAAACTCTAAATTCTCAAACTGAGATAACAGAATTTCATGTGATACTAAATGGTAATTTGTGGGATCATTTAAATAAATTACTAGGAGACAAATGCATAGTTTCTACACCTTTTAGGAATGTTGTGTAATATTTTGTCATAAACGCACCAACTAAACTATCACCCTGAGCACGCTGGAAGATATATGGAAGGGGAGAAACCTATTTGCCACATAGCTTTTAACATCTCCCTTGGACAACCGAGATATTTATCAAATTGGAGACTATCTTGATAGTCTTAAAAACTAAACTATATCTTAACTTACTCTGGTACAAGAAACAAACCAAAAGCTCTAAATGCTTTTTTAAAAATAGCAATCAGTGTCATTTCACTAACATAGCACAGTAGTTGAAGCACCACTGGTTGAACCTGACAGACCTCAGACCCATCTCGTAAGGCAATAAATGGAAAATGCTTAACAGTGCTGACAGATAATTAATGCTCAAATGATAATCATGCTAATAACTGAAAACAATTGAGAAAAAAATCCATTTTCTTATTTACCCACTTGAAAGTTCTAACAACATGATAAAAACAATAGCCCAGTGGTTTTCAACTCCAAATGCACGTAAGAATCATCCACAATGCTTTTAAAATATACCTTTGCCCAGGCTCCATATGAGACCAATTAATCAGTCTCTGTGGGTGGAACCCAGGGATCAGTTTTTTTGTTGTGGTTGTTTTTTAACCCCGCCAAGTGATTCTCATGTCCAGTCAGGGTTGAGGTCCAATGCACTAACTCTTTCCCAAATATTAACGTTAGAGTCTATGTTAAAATAATACAAGAACTTAGCAATAAATAGGATGGCTTTCAAAAACACAGCTCCTGAAAGAACCAAATGAAAACTAAAATCCGGTTTTTTCCCTTTTTGAAAAAAAAAGAAAAACAATTCAAGACTCAGAAAATATACCTACAAGAGGGGAAACATAATGTAGGCTACCACAGAAAGTAATACGTTCTTTAAGAATAAAAATCAACTAACTCAATCTCAGGATAAGACCCCCCTCACTTTCACTCCCCAAAAGACTTACAAGAACACTAATCCATTAACACACACTGCTAGATATTTCGAATAACTAATTCTTACATCTGTTTTAAACAAAGATTGGTTTTAATATTAAAATTTTGAAACTAAAACGTTAGAAATTGATCTTATTAAATAAAAATAAGCTCAAAGACGCTTGTTGTGGGACCAACTATCAAAACTGGATGACTGGCAAATTCATGACAAACATCCATTTCAAAACCGTAAGCTGCATTATTACCACCATGTCAAAGAAAAATCTCTGAGAAGATAGCAAAGAAATCTCATATCTTAAGATATTTAAAAAAAGACTCTGGAAGAAAAAAGATCTAAAGTAAATCCTACTTGAGCATTCCATAGATAAAACATGAGAACTGGGAGGCCGAGGCAGGCGGATCACGAGGTCAGGAGATCGAGGCCATCCTGGCTAACACGGTGAAACCCCCGTCTCTACTAAAAATACAAAAAATTAGCCGCGCGTGATGGCACGCGCCTGTAGTCCCAGCTACCAGGGAGGATGAGGCAGAAGAATCCCTTGAACCCGGGAGGTGGACGCTGCAGTGAGCCGAGATCGTGCCACTGCACTCCAGCCTGGGCGACAGACAAAAAAACAAACAAACAAACAAACAAAAAACCATGAGAACTATGGACTATGCAACACCAACCTAGAGACCCCAATAACCTGGTGAAAGGTAAAATCTGCCCTTCAAAGTTCCTTCCTGAAGTAACTTAAGATTCTCACATGTACTGTTTCTGGTGCTATTACTCCCTCCAGAAATTCTCAGAAACTACCAAGGTCAGCAAACAAAAGAAACATGAGAACGTTGATAACCAGAATTACAAGTTACATGTTCATGTAAAAAAACACAAGAAAAGGGATAGAGAGAATTCATATAGTCCAAACGTCCTATTTTTAAATTAGAGAAAACAAAACAGTAAAATACCAAAGACATTCTGAGTTCACCTGTAGAACACCAATTCCAAATACTTTCACTCCACCCAAAAGCTGGAACAATAAAGTTTAAAGGGTTAAAGTTAGATGTATGACACAGCACGAGTTTAAAAACTGAGAAAACGAATGTTGGCACTTTTTTATATTTAATACCTAATTCTTCAAGAATTTGAAGGCATTTGCTGAAACCAAAATGGCAGCCCAGCGAATTAGAAGACGAGCGAGATCTAAAGGAGAGTTTGTAGTCTCTATTTTTAAGTTCAAGTATACTAACCAGCCAAGCTAGTCATGGTTAAGGAGTCCTTACCTAAGGGTAATCAGCTCCGAGAGGGTTAAGTACCTGCTGGAAAGTTTCCTAATCAATGCACCCCAAATCATTCTTCCTCAAAAGTGAAAGTATACAAACGTTAGGTAGATTTAGGGACTCATGGGTTTCCAGGTAAAAGAACAGTATACATACTTCTCTCCCCGAAAAATAAAGTATGAATATTTAATCTATACCTGCAACTTGCTTATTTAAATTAAAAGACAATCTGAAGCAATTATATACACCTGTAAACTGCACCGTGTAAATTCAATTAACGTTATAAGTATGGAACTTACAAAAAATAACATGCTTAATTTAAGCAGGTTCTACTAGAAATTTTGCAAATTCTCGTGTAAGTTCTAGTCGCTACAGAAGTCCACACAAATAATTTAAGAAGCCATCTACACACCTGCTGTGTAACTCTGTAACTTATTTCACAATGAATGAAAAATCAGCCATTTATCCAACCCTAAGCCTCACGTCACAAGAATCTGAAGATCTGATCACTAACAAACTCGCACATGCTAATATTTGCAGAAACAGTTAAAAATAGAAAGGTAATAGGTCCAAGCTAGCTTGGAAGCTATTTCTACATTCAAAAACCCCTTTCACGGCTTTGGCTCTCTGCAAATAAAGCGGGGCGAAGGAAGTGTAGGAGGCCGATAACCCAGCTCCGACTCCAGGAGCCCAGGGCCGGGGAGAAACTGCGGGTTATCGCGGGAGGGTGGGGGGAGGCGGACAAGTCGTCAGGCCTGATAGCCAGGCGTAGCCGAGGCCTAGCTCCCCGGCTCCAAATCACTCCACCTCAGTAATGGCGTTTGGTGTCAAGTGGAACCAGACCGGGTAGGAAAGCGGCCGCCGGGCGGGGGGCGGCCAGCCCCCAAACCGACCCGGCCCCCGGGTGCGGACGGCGGGGGGGCTGCCCGCCACGCCCGGAGACTCCATCCTCCTACTCGGCCCCAGACAGGACGGGAAGGGGGAGGAGGGGGAGGGACGGAGCCGTCAGCCATTTTCCCTTACAGTCCAAAACACACAGACACGCTCTCGGGACACCGGCTCCACACACAACACGGCCCCGCGCGCCCGCCCAGCCCGGGCCGGAGGAGGGGGAACGGGGAAGCCCCGGCCTGGCCGGCAGCCGCTGAGGGAAGAGGCTCACACACACGCACACCCCCCTCGCCCTCCTCCCCTCACCCACATCCAGCTGTTGGCCCCGGGAAGGAGCGTCGCCCCAGTGCAGCTGGCCACTCACCACACGACACAGACGTCTTCTCACAACCAGGGCACGCGGAGGCGGGAGGCAGCAGGCGACGGTGGGGCTCGGTCCCGGGACAAGACCTACCCTGGGTGCATCCCAGGCCCGGGGGTGACCGGCAACAAAGTGTATCGAAAGGCTGCGGCGGCCGGGCTCGGGGCTGCGGGCGTCTCAACCAAAAGGCTGCACACCAGCGCCAGAACTCGCTCCTCGCCGCGCCCGCCTCCTCCTCTTCGGCCGGCGACGGCCCTCTTCCCCCTTCTCCCCTCAGGCTGGGGCTCTCGCTGAGCTCAGACGGGCTCCGGGCGGTGCGTTTCTCCTGCGTCACCTCCTCCTGCTCCTCCTCCTGCAGCGACGGCTTCACCTTCCCCTAGTCGCCGCCTCTGTCCCCGCTCCAGGCCTGGTGGCTTTGCAGCAGCTCGCTCCTCGCTCCCGGCGCCGACCCAAGCACCGGGCGCTAAGGCTGCCGCCTCCCGTGAGAGAGAGGCGGCGGCGGCGGGCTCCCGCGAGGCCCGGGAGCTGTGTAAGGCGGGGAGGGGCTCGGCGCGGCAGAGGCCCTCACGGGGCCGGGTGCGGAGAGGTTGCGGCTCCGGCGGCAGCGGAGACTAGCGTCCGCAGCCGCGGATGCCCGTCCTCGTCAATATGGCGGATCCGGCAAACCAAAAAAAAAAAAAAAACCGCTCGGCCAGTGGCGGCGGCGATAGCGGCGACGGCGGCAGCAGCGGTGGTGGCGGCGGCGGCGGCGGCGGCGGCGCAGACTCCCACTAGCCCCAGATCCGCCCCAGAGCCGCCCAAGACCCGAACTTCTCCGCCCCTGCCAGGCCCCGCCCCTCTCAGGCCCCTCCTTTCGGCCTTCCCCCTGCTCGTGCCCAGCCCCCTCCCGCTCAGCTGCCCCCTCTTCTTTCCCTCCACCCTGGGCCGTCAAGGCTAGGAGAGCAGCGCGAGCCGCTGAGGGGGCCGGGCTTGGGCGCGAGCCGCCTGGAACCCGGAGAGCTAGGGTGGGGGAGGGGAAGACAATGCGGTAAAGATTGTTCGCGCAGTACCGTTTCTTCCGGCTGGCCCCTTCAGGGTCGTGCTACCGCCAGAAATCCTGTTCCATGCCCCTCGGCTCAGGAGCGGGACGAGGGCAGAGGTGGCTCTAGGACCGAAGTTGGGGAAGGGAGGCCTGAAAAGATCTGGCACACCACGCCGGAGGGGCTGAGCGGCAGGGACTGGCGGGGTGTGTGGCCACGACAGAGTTAATCGCGTGAGCCGCAGCCGCGTCACTCATAGTTTGACTCGGGCCGCTTGTTTTTGTTCCATTGTGAACCGTGGCTCCGCCGACAAGAACCCGGATGATGACGTCACCGGCCTCCCCCTTTTCCGGGATCGTGGGGGGAGGGGCGCGGAAAGATGAGATTCCCGAGACCACGCGCTGGGCGGTCGCCGCCGCGGTGCCTGGAGGTCCTGGCGGCGCAGCTGACCCGCGTCACGTGACGCACGAGCTGGCCGGGCCACTGGCTGCGGGGGCGCGAGGTCCCGAGGGCCTGGCCACCTGCTTGGCGCCGATAGGGGGAAGGTGTGGCTATCTCCTGCAGCGGAAGGAGGGGGCGTGGGGAGTGAGGTTCTTTTCCCCACCCCGCGAGGGAGGTGCTCTGAGAAACTCACACGATCATGCAGCATCACTATCTGAAAGCGTTTAGGCGTCTTCACAGCCTGACGGGACTGACCACCTTTTTGGCCGTAGGAGCCCTTCAAACAGACCAGCAAAGAAAAAAATTATAAAGTGCCCCAGACGGCTTAGCGAATAGGCCGTACTTGATGTGGCAAGATTAGCCTCCACTGCCAGATCATCAGCACGATTCGGTGTTAGAACCCGGAAGAAACTTATGAACCCATCCGCTGTGTCGTGGACTATTTTCTGCATGTTTATATTCCAAAGTGCAGGCATAGGAAAAACTTAGGCTAATCTCAAATTAATGGGGTGCTTGGAACAATTCTATACAGTCTACCTAGGATGCCCAAATGAAGAGGAAATTAACAGTTCCTAATTTACAGATTTCCTTTTGACTTAAAAAATACCTGTGGACATCAAATTGCATGCAAAATCACAGTAAAACCCTACAAACCGGGATCTATTTTATAGAGAAGAGGGTTGAATTTAGTTATGCTATGATTATATCAGTTTGTAATAAAAGACTGTTAAAAATGGAACCAAACTAATTTAGGTTACAGTGAAAGCAAGTTATTGGTATCTTAAATTTTTAAACCATTTCTCTATTTAGCACAAGATTGTTTACAAATTTTCCACCACAAAATTATCTAATAGGGTATCCAAGATAAATCATTCATAGCCCTAATAACTCTTAGCATATGTTACCTTGTTTTTATATTACTTCCATGAATCATTTGCTTCCCCACTAGCTCATGGGCTTCTAAAAAGCAGACACGACCACCCGTGTACACTGTAGGCTGTTATCTTCGATTTTAGATAAGGAAACAGAAAGGGTAAATGATTTGCCCAAGGTCAGGATTGGAAAGTGTTGAACACTGGTCTTTTAACCTTATCAAAAGTGCACCTTTAACAAGGATATCCCCTCTCACCAATTCTGTTCAATATTGTACTTGCAGTTCTAGCCTGAAAAAGAAATGAAAGGCATCCAGATAAGAAAGGAACAATTAAACTATCGCTACTTTCACATGACATGATTTTATATATAGAAAATCTTGGGAAATCCACTATATAAAAAAAAAACCAATAAAGCCAATAAGCAAGTTCAGCAAAACTGCAGGATATAAGATCAATATTTAAACATCAGTTATAGTTTTACACACTAGCAATAAACAATCTGAAAATTAAGTTAAAATTCCATTTACAATAGCATCAAAATCAATCAAGTTAAAAATCGATTTAACAAAAGAAATGCAAGATTTGTACATTGAAAACTACAGAACATCATTGAAAAACATTAAAGACTGAAATAAATGAAAAAAATCCCATGTTCAAGGATTAAAACACATAATACTATTAAGATAGCAATACTCCCCAAATTGATCTACAGAGCCGATGCAATCCCTATCAAAATCCCAGCAGGCTTTTTTTTTTTGCAGAAATTGACAAGATGATGCTAAAATTCATACAGATAAGGAGTTTCCCCCCCACCTCGCCACTAGCCAAAACAATCTTGAAAAAGGAGAACAATGTTGGGAGGGCTCCTACTTCCTGATTTCAAAACTTACTATGAAACTATACTGCATAAGGACAGGTATATACGCCAATGGGATAGAATAAGGAGCTCATAAATAACCCTTAACATATATGATCAACTGATTTTCCACGAGGGTGCCATGACCATTCAATGAGGGAAAGGACAGTCTTTTCAATAAATGGTGCTGGGAAAACTGGATATATATATATATGCAAAAAAATGCAGTTGGGTCTTTTCCTCACATAACATACAAAAATTAACTGAAAATGAATCAAAAACCTAACCATAACAGGTAAAACTATAAAACTCTTAGAAGAAAACGTGGCAGGGATGTTTCACAACATTGGATTTGGCAATAAGTTCTTGGATATGACAATAGCACAGGTGGAAAAAATAGATAAATTGGAGTTCAACAAAATTAAAAACTTTTGTGCATCAAAAGACACTATCAACAGAGTAAAAGGCAACCTACAGAATGGGAGAAAATATTTGCAAATAATATATTTGATATGGCATTAATATCCAGAACATATAAAAAACTCCTACAACTCAACATCAGCAAAATGAAAAACCCAAGTCAAAAATGGGCAAAGGACTTGCAAAGCCATTTCTTCAAAGAATATATGTAAATATCCAATAAGCACATGAAAAGACACTTAACATCATAGTCATTAGAGAAATGCAAATCAAAACCACAATGAGATACCACTTCACACCCATTAGAAAGGCTATTAACCAAAAAAAATAATAATAATAACCAGTGTCCGGCCAGGATGTGGAGAAATTGGAACCCTCCTACATTGCTGGCAGGAATGTAAAATGGTGCAGCTACTGTGGAAAACAACATGGCAGTTCCTCAAAAAGCATAAAATTACCATATGACCCAGCAATTCCACTCCTAGGTATATACCCCAAAGAAGGGAAAACAGGGACTGTAACAGACTCTTGAACACCACCATTCATAGCAGCATTATTCACAATAGCCAAAATGTGGAAACAACCCAAATGTCCGTCAACAAATGAATGGATAAACAAAATTTGATGTATACACACAATGAAATATTATTCAGCCTTAGAAAGGAATGAAACTCTGATACATGCTACAACATGGATGAACCTTGAAAACATTATGCTAAGTGAAAGAAGCCAGACACAAAGGCCACATATTGTATGGTTCCACTTATACGAGGTACCTAAAATAGTCAAACTCATAGAGACAGAAAGTAGAATAGAGGCTACCAGGGGCTAGGGGGAGGGTAATAGGGAGTTGTTTTATAGGTTCAGAATTTCTGTTTGAGATGATGAAAAAGGTTCTGGAAATGCAAAGTGGTGATGGTTGCACAACATTGCGAATGTACTTAATACCACTGAATAGTACTCTTTAAATGGTAAATTCTAAGTTATCTGTATTTTACAATAAAAAAATGAAGAAAAGAAAATCCAGCCAAATACAGTTTCATATGGTTTAGGCTATACATTACACTCCCACCAGCCGTTTTAGTCTCAACTATCAAGTCAAGCTCACCACCAACTGATGCCTTGTGCTCTCTCCAGCTACCCAGAGGGTGCACCTTGGCTCCCAGGGTAGATTTGGCCTACAGGACTGCCCCCTTCTGAGATCTTCCACTTAGTTAATGGGATAGGAAATAAACAGTTTTGAGTTAAAAGAATAGGTTTATTATCACAGTGCAACTCCTTAAATTAAAATCCATATAGTCCAGGTCTTTCTTCTTCCTTTGTTTGGGTTTCTCTTTTCTAACACCTGTCCTTTAGTTTTCAAACTGTAATTTTTTTTAACTTCCTGGTTCTGCTTCATTAGGGCAAAACCTTATTATATTACATTTCCTCATGAAATTTCTCATTGCTCTCTCTCCCCACTCTCTCTGCCCCAGAAATATCTGGTAAGTATACTCATTGTTTACTAGGACACTTATCTTAAACCATAGACAAATTTTCCTGGATAAATTGATATTACTTAATATTTTCAGGAGTACAAATTTTAAAGTTTTATAGGCAAGGGGTTAAATGCTTCATACCTGTTGAAATACTTTCCGGGCTAATGGCCAAACTAAAATAGAAGAGGAGGGACCTTTGATACTATGTTCCCTAGAGAAGGCTTTGTGATTGAATGGAATGAGCAAAGTCCACAAGGAGTTACTATTTTTAATATAAAAATACGATAACTAAAAATCTAAGGAGGTGGTCCCACTTAATCTTTATGCCAACAGGCAGAAAATGTAGCTAGGGAGAACAAGAGGTAATTAAATGATCGCAGTTGATAATGTGCTATTGCTCATGGATATTTGACCAAAGTTTTGACACCAGTGCCTAACAACCTGCTTAGAAGTGGTCTGTCCCTCCTGCTCTGTGGGAATCTCTCTGAAACTGACCTATTCCCAGCCAAAGACTTGGATGCAGAGTCCTGTAAGGACAGCAAGAGTAGCCCCAGCCTTGGATCATCCCTGAGTTCTGGGGACATAAAGGAATCTAAATCAAAAGTACCATGTATCTGCCCACTCAAAGGGGATCAGCTACCTGGTCTCAGTCATGGTACATGGGGCTTAGTCAACAATCAATACCACTGACATTAGAAGGAGAACATCGAGGATAAGCTAGTTAGGAGTGTTATCAACTCGAAGACTATTTCATATTAGTAACTGCACAAAAGTCTTGAAAACTTGCAGCCCATGTATGAAAGAAACTCGACGGTTGTCTCAACGTTGATCATCTTTTTTTTTTTTTACCCCAAGTTGTTGTTTATTTTCATGAGCGGGGGGAAGAATCCTTTATGATAGTGAAAATATGCTTTATTTTTTTAATACAATAGCTGCCAACAATATACTGGTGTTGATGTTCCAAAGAGAAAAGAAAATACATGCATGCTATAATAAGCTTTCATTTGCCTGTTCAAGAAATTCTAAAGAAAATACTCCAATTCTGTTCAACATTATGGCTTGAGAAGTTGAAATTTTTCCATGATGAAAATATAATTTGTGTGGCCCAAACCTTGACTATTTATAAAGGATGGAGTTTTTAAAAGCCCATATATATCAATAATGAACGCTCCCCTCTCTTTGAATTAAATGCTTAATTTAAATTAATGTAAGAAATTGGTGAATCATTAAACTTGATGAAATTTGCATCAAAATTTTCATGAAAAAATACATTTCTATTTCCTCTCCATTTTTACTTTGTAGATATTTTCTAAATAGGTTTAAGTGCACAGAAATAAATGCTATCTACATGCAACTCTGGAGAGATTTAAAACACAACAGAAGTAAAGTTAACATGCCTAAATCCTAGAGTTGATCCACTTAGTGCAAGAATAAATGTCAGAAATCTCTTAATTGTAAACAGATTGCTCAAGGATTTAAAGATAAATTGTGAAAGTCAAAATTACCAAGAAATAAAATCTTACTTGAATTTTATGACAAAAGTTAACAGTCGTAGTAAAAGAAGACAACAGAACTGTATAGAAAATCTGCATCTACATCAAAAAAGGGAAGTTTTATCAATTAGAATAGTAGAGAACTTTCCAACTATTGAATACAAAACTTTCTCAGAATCCCTTGGAAAACAGTAAGACTTTCCATTCAGACTCCATTCTCCTTATTGAAGTAAATACAAAAGGTGTTTAAATGAAGGGGAATGATTTGTTAGTTGTAAAAATAAAATCAGATTATTTCCATTATGCCAATTTATATACTGCATGAACTGTCTACCATGAAAATTTTATGATCCAAATTTCTCAAGATTTTAAGCTATGCTCTTTCCACATACAATGGGATTAAAGCATGTTGTCGGATCACCCTTTTAACTAGGTAGCTTTTGTCCATTTACCAATTTCCATTTGATGTGACTAACGCCCCTGATAAAGTAGTATCTGTCTTTCTACAAAAAAAAAATAATTCCGTCATCATCAAAATTACAATGGACGTGCCTTCCTCAAACGTGGCCAAGTGTAATCACTGGGTTAATAAAAAGCAAGAGAATAAATACCCAAAATGAAAATACTCTGAGTTGGACCAGACGCAGTGGCTCATGCCTGTAATCCTAGCACTTTGGGAGGATGAGGAGGGTGGATTACAAGGTCACGAGTTCAAGACCAGGCTGCCTAGGATGGTGAAACCTCGTCTCTACTAAAAATACAAAAATTAGCCGGGCACGGTGGCGGGCGCCAGTAATCCCAGCTACGCGAGAGGCTGAGGCAGGAGAATCTCTTGAACCCGGGAAGAGGAGGTTGCAGTGAGCCAAGACCGTGCCATTGCACTCCAGCCTGGGCGACAGAGCGAGACTCCATCTCAAAAAAAAAAAAAAGAAAAGAAAATACTTTGAGTTTCAGAATGAATTTTCATCACTCTATTTTGAAGAATGGAGCTCTTTCCTCTGTTAGCCCTCCACCCTGCACTAAATGTTACAAAAATCCAAAAAATACATAAATATTCCTTATACCATGCGTTATGCACCAGTTTGGGGTTGCCTGATAAACTCGTAGCTACTATTTAAACAGACATTGCACCTCAAAATTCTGCCATCTACACACAGTGAATGGACACAATGGTGAGGGCTCCTGGGAGATGGCAAGTTACCTCTAAAGTGAAAAGTTTGTGGTGCAGTGTCTCCAAATTAAAAAGAGGAGAACACGGGTACAGAGGTAGGCAGGGTAAAGCGATTTTAAAATAATACTGCTTAGGAGTGTGTGTGTGTGTGTGTGTGTGTGTGTGTGTGTGTATTTTTTTTTTCAGATGCAATCTCGCTCTGTCTCCCAGGCTGGAGTGCAATGGCTCGAACTCGGCTCACTGCAACCTCTGCCTCCCGGGTTCAAGCGATTCTCCAGCTGCAGCCTCCCAAGTAGCTGGGATTACAGGCGTGCACCACCGTGTCCTGCTAATTTTTTTTTTTTAGTAGAGACGGGGTTTCACCATGTTGGCCAGGCTGGTCTTGAACTCCTGACCTCAGGTATCTGCCTGCCTCGGCCTCCCAAAGTGCTGGGATTATAGGCATGAGCCACCACACCTGGTCAAGGAGTGTATATTTTAAGAAAACTACTATACCTTGTCTATCCTTGATCCTAATCCTCAATAACTGCATGTTCGTGTAAAATACAATTTCTGCTCTATAAGAAGAAGAGTAACCTGTTAGGAAAAGCATGTTCTTAGGGGAAGACATGAAGACATCTCTTTCATAAATGCAATTTTACTTGGTGGGTCTTTTGGCATCACTATATGTATTTCAACCTCCTTATCACTGGGACAGGTATTGATGAACTCATCCCTACTGTATACATTAGTTAGGTATCTCCAGATGCCAGTCATCTCTGTTGGAATATCAAAGTTGTGATATTTTTTGGCCACCACCTTGACAATATGCAGTTTGGGCAGCAGGCTGCAATCAGCTAATGTCATTTCATTGCCATCCAGAAATTTACGTGCAGAAAACTTAATGTCCTCTATACTATTTTCATCAATTTCATCAGGGAGAGGAGAATTCAGATATTTATCCAGTTTCTGCAGGGTTTTCAGGAGATCCTTCTCCGGTGCTTCATTAGCCTCTCACCTTCAATTCTTGATAAATGCAAAGAATTTGGCAAAGATGTCCATTCCAGAAGTATTTGATTCTGGGTGTTTTGGTGAAAGCTTTAAGTACTTGGAAGGGCAGAAGACTTCTTCAAGAAATTCCTCAATCTTACTTACATCCGTTGTGACTTCACTGTTGAAACTTATAAATGGTGGGTGGGTCCTGGGAGCTAAGTTCTAAAGGTCTGCAGGCTTCCTTTTCAGGTCAACAGTTGTGACACTAAATACAAGTCCTTTGAGTCAACGAATCATGAAGAACCTCTGGGAAAAGGGGCAGTTTCCTATGCTTTCACCATCGCTGCCAGCTTTGACGAGGAACTCAATGAGGGGCTCTTTGTCCTCCTCCTTCAGCCCGTTCAGCGGCATCGACAACGCCATGGCCGGCTCGGCTGCGCTCCGCGAACGGCGACGGCTGCTGCTGCTGCTTCTGCTTCTGCTCCTGCTCCTGCTCCAAGGCTGCTCCGACTGCCGGCTTCCGCCGCAGTGCTCGCGGGACAGTACGGCCTCTAGCTGGCTGCGGCCTCGGCTCCTCAGCACCTCCCCACGCCCCGCGCACGACCAAAGTTGATCATCTTAAAAACGTACTTGATATTGGCCAGGCGCGGTGGCTCACGCCTGTTATCCCAGTGGGAGGCCGAAGTGGGCGGATCACAAGGTCAGGAGTTCGGATCACAAGGTCAGGAGTTCGAGACCAGCCTGGCCAACATGGTGAAACCCCATCTCTACTAAAAATACAAAAAAAAATTGGCTGGGGGTGGTGGTGGGCGCCTGTAATCCTAGCTACTCAGGAGGCTGGGGCAGGAGAATCGCTTGAACCTGGGAGGCGGAGCTTCCAGTGAGCCGAGATTGTGCCACTGCACTCCAGCCTGGGGGACAGCGTAAGACTCCATCTCAAAAACAAAACAAAACAAAACAAAAAGTACTTGATATTACTAACAAGTTGTGAAGCTGAATAAACATTTCTAAATTATTAATAAGAAAAGGCCAGGCGCGGTGGCGCCTGTAATCCCAGCACTTTGGGAGGCTGAGGCGGGCGGATCACCAGGTCAGGAGATAGAGACCATACTGGCTAAACGGTGAAACCCCGTCTCTACTAAAAATACAAAAAATTAGCCGGGCCTGGTGGCACGTGCCTGTAGTCCCAGCTACTCAGGAGGCTGAGGCAGGAGAATCGCTTGAACCTGGGAGGCGGAGGTTGCAGTGAGCTGAGATGGCACCACTGCACTCCAGCCTGGGCGACAGAGCAAGACACTATCTCAAAAAAATAAAAAGAAAAAAGAAAAAAAAAGAAAAAAAGAAATTTTGATCAACCATGGTTTTTTTTTTCCCTGGGTTTTGCACTGTTTAATTTGCCAGCTGTTTAAATCTTGCCATTTGTGCTGATTTCTCATTGTAAATATTCCCTTTTGTACCTAATTTTGCATTTGTAATTTTGAATTTTTTTTTCAAAGAAGGCTCTCATAACTGTGTAAGCATCAGGCTTCATAAAGCATGGGTTTGCCCCTGTGAAGAGGGATAAGGTAATAATAAATAATTAAAGGCAAAGCCATGAAGGTACCTGTAGTGTCATTTGAGAGTCTGTGTATATTTTGTTAGTTTCTCTAGTTAAAAAACAAGAAGATTTTTAAAAATCCCCCCAGCAATTTAGAAAGCCAAGAAAAACACAAACGAAATAAAGATACGCAATGAGATGAAATCTTTCTTATTCTGATTTTCAAAAGAAACTTGAGAGGCCCAAGTGGTGGAAGCTGAGCCCCCAGGGCCTGGGCATCAAACTGGATGGCTTTGCAGGAAACCCTAAGAAGAAATCTGGGGTAGGAGCAAAAAGGAGGGGTCGCTGAGAGAGCAAGGACCAGCCAGGGCCTTTAATACCACCACTTTGGAAGGACGAGGTGGGAGGATCACTTGAGCTCAGGAGTTTGAGACCAGTCTGGGCAACATAGGGAGACCCCATCACTATAAAAAATAATAATAAATTAGCCAGGAATGGTGGCACATGCCGGTAGTCCCAGCTACTGGGGAGGCTGAGGCTGTAGTGAACCAAAATCACACCACTGCACTCCAGCCTGAGCGACAGAACCAGGCCTTGTCTCAAAAAAAAACAAAAAGCAGGGCCAGGCGCAGTGGCTCACGCCTGTAATCCTAGCACTTTGGGAGGCAGAGGCGGGTGGATCACCTGAGGTCAGGAGTTTGAGACCAACCTGGCCAACATGGCGAAACTCCATCTCTACTAAAAATACAAAAATTAGCCGGATGTGTTGGTGCGTGCCTGTAATCCCAGCTACTTGGGAGGGTGAGGCAGGAGAATCGCTTGAACCCAGGAGGCAGAGGTTGCAGTGAGCCGAGATCACGCCATTGCACTCCAGCCTGGGCAGCAAGAGCAAAAGAGCGAAACTCCATCTCAAAACAAACAACAACAATAACAAAATAAAAAATAAAAATAAAGATTTGAGGAGTAAGACCTGAAAAGTGCTGAAGGGACCCCAGAGCTGACCCCAGACCAACCTGCCTCTCTGCATCTCCACCTTACCTTACCCCAGGGGGCATCACTATTAATATTCCACCAGAGTCTATTAGCCAGTGTTTTAGGTATTATTTCACTCCTTTTACTGTAGAGTTTTTAGATCTTTAGGGCTTTTTAAAAAATAAAATAAAATATAAGGCTGTACCTTATATATTTTATGTAAACCACCATAGCACAAAATAATTTGATCCTTTCGTTTTTACTAGCGAAATCGTGTTTATTTCATCTAGGCCTAAGAAGTACATATTTTCCCAGGAGGAGATATCACCAGTTTGTGGCACAGATTATGCCTTATTCCTGACCCTATGCTAGTTCTAGTAAATCCATTGCTCCTTAGCAGTGGTATATCTCAGATATATATCTACGTACCGTCTGGAGGATTCCAAATTTTCCAGCCATATTCACAATCAAAACTGCACTGCAGTCACCCAGACCAACCATTTGCTAATTTAAGTCAGACATCAAGTCAAATTGTCTACATGACTGCAGCCTGGAGAAGCTTCAGTTCTGTCCTGCTTTCTGCCTTAGCACTGTTATTTCTTCTTGACTAGCCTAGATGTCTTGTAAAAAGGGAGATTTTCAACCAACTCTTCCTTTTGCTAGAGTTTCTTCAAAGTCTACTCTAATTTGGAAATATTACTACTTATCTCAGAAAAAGTAAACACTTTTAAAGCCCATAAGCAAATATGCTCATTTGCTACCAATTCATCTACTATAACATCATTAATTTGGATCTCACTAAATTAGAACATGATATTCTAGACAGCAACTATCTTGAATTTTATGCTTATCCTATCATTGGGGGAAAGAAAAAAAAGAAAGCATATTCAAATCAACAGTATAAATAAAATTATAAGAGAATTATTTATAATCTAGTCTCTATTACAGAGTTCTTTGGAATATTTTAGAAAAATCTGCTAAAATGCTAAACTTCTAAATCATTTTTAGTAATTAAAGTAGCTTCTCTAAAGCATGTGAAAGGGCCCTGTTTCCACACAGAGCTTTCTAGAATCAAGAGAGCCAGGGCCAAGTTAAAGAGGTACCCCCAACGACTCTACTGAAGGCTACTAAAAGTTTCAAATTGGCCAGGCGCAGTGGCTCACGCCTGTAATCCCAGCACTTTGGGAGGCCGAGGTGGGTGGACCACCCTGAGGTCAGGAGTTCGAGACCAGCCTGACCAATATGGTAAAACCCCCTATCTACTAAAAATACAAAAAATTAGCCAGGTGTGGTGGCGGGTGCCTATAATCCTAGCTACTTGGGAAGCTGAGACAGGAGAATCTTGGACAGGAGAATTGCTTGAACCCGGGAGGCAGAGGTTGCGGTGAGCCGAGATCATGCCACTGCACTCCAGCCTGGGCGACAGAGCAAGGCTCCTTCTGAATTAAAGAAAAAAAAAAAAGAAAGAAAATCAAAGATAAAATCTTCTAAGAAGCCAGAGGGGAAAAACACCTTACCTACAGAGGAGCAAAGATAAGAATCACATTAGACTTCTCTTTAGAGCCCACACAAACAAACAAGAAGAGAGTAGAGTAAAATATTTAAAGTGTTAGAAAAAAAAAAAACCCACCAACCAAGAATTCTGTATCCAGCCAAATTATCCTTCAAATGTGAGGGGGAAGTAAAGATTTTCTCAGACAAACAAACATTAGGTATTTTCTTGCCTGTGTACCTCCTTGAAAGAAATGTTAAGTGTTTCAGAAAGAAGGAGAATTATAGAGGTCAAAGATTTGTATCTACATTAAGAAAGTAAGAAGGGCTGGGTGCAGTGGCTCATGCCTGTAATCCCAGCACTTTAGAAGGCCAAGGTGGGCAGATCACCTGAGGTCAGGAGTTTGAGACCAGCCTGGCCAACATGAGGAAACCCCATCTCTACTAAAAATACAAAAATTAGCCGGGCGTGGTGGCAGGTGCCTATAATCCCAGCTACTCGGGAGGCTGAGGCAGGAGAAGTGCTTGAACCTGGGAGGTGGAGGTTGCAGTGAGCCGAGATTGCTCCACCGCACTCCAGCCTGGGTGTCAAGAGTGAGACTCCCATCTCAAAGGAAAAAAAAACGAAAGGAAGAGGATTAGAGAAGGAATAAATGAAGGTAAAATAAAATATTTTATTTTTATTTTTAATACATCTAATAGATAACAGTTTGTTCAAAATAATAATAGCAGTGATTCAATATTAGCGGTATTCAGTATAGCTTATGGATAACTGAAATGAATGACAGCAATGTTATAGGGGTGTGATAGAGGAATTGAGAATACTCTGTTATAAGGTACTTGTATTACCTGTCAAGTGGTAGTGTTATTTGAAAGTGGACTTAGATTAGTTGTAAATGTATACTGCAAACTCTAGAGCAACTTCTGAAAAGAAACAAGTAGAATTGATATGCTAAGAGAGGAGATACATTAGAATCATATAAAATGTTCAACTGTCCGGGTGTGGTTGCTCACGCTTATAATCCCAGCACTTTGGGAGGCCAAGGCGGGCAGATTGCTTGAGCCCAGGAGTTCAAGACCATCCTGGCCAACATGGTGGACCCCTCTTTCTACCAAAAAAAAAAACAAAAATTAGTCAAGTGTGCTGGCGCACGTCTGTAGTCCCAGCTACTCAGGAAGCTGAGGTAGGAGGATCACTTGAGCCCAGGAGGTCGAGGCTGCAGTGATCCAAGATCATGCCACTGCACTCCAGCCTGGACAACAAAGCAAAATCCTGTTTAGAAAAACAGAAAAACAAAAAATGTTCAGCTGACACCAGAGAAGGCAGAAAAAAAGTGTAAGACAAAAACAACAACAACAAAAACAAAGAACGAGGATAATGAATAGAAACCAGTAACAAACATGGTAGACGTTAATCCAACTATATCAATAGTCACTTTAAACATCAATGGTCTAATTATTATAAAGGACACCAATTACAAGACAGAAACTGTCAGAAGAGATTAAAAAAACCCAACACCCAACTATTTGTCATCTAACAGAAACTAACTTTAAATATAAAGACATAGATTAAAAGTAAAGGGATGTTAGCTGGGCATGGTGGCTCATGCCTGTAGTCCCAGCTACTTGGGAGGCTGACGTGGGAGGATGGCTTCAGCCCGGGAGGAGGAAGCTGCAATGAGCCAAGAGCATTCCACTGCACTACAGCCTGGGTGACACAGGGAGACTCTATCTTAAACAAACAAACAACAAAAACGAGTATAGTCAATTTTTACATGCATACATATATGCTATTTATTTATTTATTTATTTATTTTGAGATGGAGTCTCGCTGTCACCCAGGCTGGAGTGCAGTGGCCACCTCCCAGGTTCAAGCGATTCTCCTGCCTCAGCCTCCTGAGTAGCTGGGATTACAGGCGCACGCCACCATGCCCGGCTAATTTTTTTGCATTTTCAGTAGAGAAGGGGTTTCACCATGTTGGCCAGGCTGGTCTCCAACTCCTGACCTCAAGTGATCCGCCCCCCCTCGGTTTCCCAAAGTGCTGGGATTATAGGCGTGAGCCACGGTGCCTGACCTACACATGCTTTTCACATATTTTAACAATAATTTTTTTTTTTTTTTTTGGAGACGGAGCCTCGCTCTGTCACCCAGGCACCCAGGCTGGAGTGCAGTGGCACAATCTCGGCTCACTGCAAGCTCCGCCTCCCGGGTTCACGCCATTCTCCTGCCTCAGCCTCTCCGAGTAGCTGGGACTACAGGCGCCCGCCACCACGCCCGGCTAATTTTTTGTATTTTTAGTAGAGACGGGGTTTCACAGTGGTCTCGATCTCCTGACCTCGTGATCTGCCCACCTCGGCCTCCCAAAGTGCTGGGATTACAAGCGTGAGCCACCGCGCCCGGCCCTAACAATAATATTAAATCATTTCAGTACTTATGTGCTAAGCACTGTTCTAGGCACTATATGTGTATTAATTCCTCGTTCTAGGCACTATATGTATATTAATTCCTTTTTTTTTTTTTTTTTTTGAGAGTCTTGCTATGTAGCCCAGGCTGGAGTACAGTGGCGCAATCTCGGCTCACTGCAAGCTCTGCCTCTCGGGTTCAGGCCATTCTCCCTCAGCCTCCTGAGTAGCTGGGACTACAGGCGCCCGCCACCACACCCAGCTCATTTTTTGTACTTTTAGTAGAAATGGGGTTTCACTGTGTTAGCCAGGATGGTCTCGATCTCCTGACCTCATGATCCGCCCGCTTTGGCCTCCCAAAGTGCAAGGATTACAGGTGTGAGCCACCGCTCCTGGCCACTATATGTATATTAATTCCTTTAATCCTTATAATAAACCTGTAAGTTAGGTGGTATTATCTTATTTTAGATAGGAAAACTATCTAAAACTAGATAAAGCATTTGGCTGGAGTCATGTGATTAGTAAGCACAGCGCTAAAATTCAGACAGACCCCACCCAGTCAGGCCCCAGTGCCTGTGTTCTTAGCCTTTCTATATTACAACTGCATATAAAGATAATCATAGAAGCGGCTTAGCACAGTGTCTCATCCACAATATTAAGTGCTCAATATTATCATTATCATTTTTTACCATTATTACTATGCTTCATTGAATCTGAGGTGCCATCAATTGTAGATACATCATTATTTTATGTGCCACTAACAAAGAAAGAAAACACTGCCAATCATAACTGAAGGCTGAGTGTTCTAAAGTGCATTCCAATTTCAAAGATGTGAGGAAATTGCACTTTGTAGAGTGAATGAAATTCAGTATTGTTATATATAGTTTCGCATTTAGTGTACAATTGCTTTGAATACCATCCATGTACTAAGGACCCCCAAATTTACATTTTCAATACTGACCATTTCTTTAACCTGTAGACCTGCATATCCAACTGCTTAGTTGACATCTCCACATGGATGCTAACAGACATCTCAAAAATTAAATGCCTAAAACTGAGTTCTCAATAGTCTTTACCATATCAGTATATGGCATTTTTATTCTTCCAATTATTTAGTCCAAAAGCTTTGGAGTCAGCAAATTCTGATGTGTCTACCTTCAATATAAACCTAAAATTCTACCACTTCTCACTACTCTCATTGCCAATACACTATTCCAAAGCACCCGTGGCAGAGATGGCTAGCTCCTCACCTGATCCATGCTTTCCTCTTCTTCCTGGGCACACATTTCCCAGCCTCCCCTTGCAGTTAGATATAGTCATATGATGAAATTGCTTTATAAGCAATGAAACATGAGAGCAAATTTCTCGTGCCACTTTTAGTCTGCTCCTATAAAACTCACAAACATATTCCTATATGTTTTTCTCTTCTGACAGTTTGCTGCAGTAGGGATGACTGCATGCGACCCCCAAGGATGACCTTGGTGGCCATGTGCTGAAGGTAGCGAAGCTCTTGTCACCCTGGGTTTCTGAATGACTGCACGGAGGAAGGCTGCCCCATTGACCTGTTTACCCACATAATACTTTAAGATGAGCAATAACAAAACGTGTTGTATTTGAGCCAGTGCGCAGTGACGAAACTGATATTGGAGGATACAACATGGAGAGCCATGTTAAAAAGCAGCAAAATTCTTGATTAAAATGTCACCTGTAATAAATTAGAAGTCAGACCAAATGTCTCCTGGGCCTATAACTCTAGGGAAAAAAAGAGAGAAAGCAATTTTAGGTATGTATTGATGGTTACTTGCTGTCTTTAGCAAGGTATTACATGAAGAGAAAAGCTGACTCAAGAACCGGCTGGTTCAATAGCAGAAATGAAGGAAAATAAAGAGTTAAAATAGGCCGAGCACGGTGGCTCACGCCTGTAATCCCAACACTTTGGGAGGCCGAGGTGGAGGGATCACGAGGTCAAGAGTTTGAGACCAGCCTGGCCAACATGGTGAAACCCTGTCTCTACTAAAAATACAAAAATTAGCCGGGCGTGGTAGCGCATGCCTGTAGTCCCAGCTACTTGGGAGGCTGAGGCAGGAGAATTGCTTGAACCCGGGAGGCGGAGGTTGCAGTGAGCCAAGATCGTGCCACTGCACTGCAGCCTGGGCAACAGAGCAAGACTTCGTCTTGAAAAAAAAAAAAGAGTTAAAATAATGCTGCACACCAACAACCATCTGATCTTCAACAAAGTTGACAAAAACAAGCAATGGGGAAAGGACTCCCTATTCAATAAATGGTGCTGGGATAACTGGCTACCCATATGCAGAAGATTGAAATTCCACCCCTTCCTTACACCATACACAAAAATCAATTCAAGATGGATTAAAGGCTTAAATGTAAAACCTAAGACTATAAAGATCCTACAAGATAATCTAGGAAATACCATTCTGGAATAGGACCTCACAAAGATTTCATGACAAAGATGCCAAAACCAGTTGCAACAAAACCAAAAATTGACAAATAGGACCTAATTAAAGAGCTTCTGCACAGCAAAAGAAACTATCAACAGAGTAAACAGACAACTTATAGAATAGGAGAAAATATTTACAACCTATGAACCCAACAAAGGTCTAATATCCAGAATCTGTAAGGAACTTAAATCAACTAGAAAAAAATCAAATGACCCCATTTAAAAATGGGCAAAGGACAAGAACAGACACTCTTCAAAACAAGACATAGACACATCCACAGGGAAGTGAGGGGAGAGAGAGCATCAGGACCAATAGCTAATGCATGTGGGGCTTAATATCTATGTGATGGGTTGATAGGTACAGCAAACCACCATGAAACATGTTAACCTATGTAGCAAACAGTATCCCAGGACTTCAAATTAAATTAAATTTAATTTAATTTAAAAAAAAACATACACATGGCCAAACAAGCACATGAAAAAAGGCTCAACATCACTAATTATTAGAGAAATGCAAATCAAAACCACAATGACCCCAAAGTCCCCAAAGTCCCCTTGCCGTTAAGTCAAATTAAAAGAAAACACCACGGGGCACAGTGGCTCATGCCTGTAATCCCAGCACTTTTGGAGGCCGAGGCGGGCGGATCACGAGGTCAGGAGTTCGAGACCAGCCTGACCAATATGGTGAAACCCTGTCTCTACTAAAAATACAACAACAACAAAAAAATTAGCCGGGCATGGTGGCACACGCCTGTAATCCTAGCTACTCAGGAGGCTGAGGCAGGAGAATCGCTTGAACCCGGGAAGCAGAGGTTGCAGTGAGCTGAGATCGTGCCACTGCAGTTTAGCCTGGGCAACACAGCGAGACTCCATGTCAAAAAAAAAAAAAACCAACACGAGATGCCATCTCACACCACTCAGAATGGCTATTATTAAAAAGGTAAAAAACAACAGACGCTGGAAAGATTGTGGAGAAAAAGGAATGCTTATACACGGCTGATGAAAATGTAGATTAGTTCAGCCACTATGGAAAGCAGTATGGCAATTTCTCAAAGAGGTCAAAGCAGACTTACCATTCCACCCAGCAATCCAATTATTGGTATATACCCCAAAAAATACAAATCAGTCTACCATAAAGACCCATGCATGCATATGTTGACTACAGCACTATTCACAATAGCAAATACATGGAATTAACCTAAACAACCATGTATGGTAGAATGGATAAAGAAAAGGTGGTACACATACACCATAGAATACTATGCAACATTAAAAAAGAACACGATCATGTCCTTCGCAGCAACATGGATGAAGCTGGAGGCCATTATCTTAAGTGAACTAACACAGGAACAGAGAACCAAATATCTCATGTTCTCACTTATAAGTGGGAGCTAAACACTGATTCCACATGGACATAAAAAAGGGAACAATAAACACCAGGCCCTGCTTGAAGGTGGACAGAGGGAGGAGGGGAGGAATCAAAAAACTACCTATTGGTTATTACCTGGGCGGTGAAATAATCTGTACACCAAACCCCTGTGACATACAATGTACCTATATAACAAACCTGCACATGTACCCCTGAACCTAAAAGTTAAAAAGAAAGAGTTGGGAAATTTGGGGATACAGGGTTAGAAAAGCTCACAACTTCTATATCCCAAATAAGAAGACAGGAGACCGAAAAAGACTTTGTGTCACAAAGTGTACGGGGAAGGCTTTGTCATGATATGCTGGTGACGCTGCACATCTCCACACGAGTGAGGCTTGGCTGCAGTCTGACCTGAGTGTTGGCAGAATGCCCCCCGATTCTTCCTGGAACAAGGGGAGATAAGGGCAAGGAACTGCTGCAAGGCAGTTTCATGTCCCTATCTTGTGAGCGTTTGACCCCTTGACACAATAGTCCATAAAGACCCCTCACTTAGAGGGACCCTGCCCTAAAGCAAACATTAGATTAAGGGTGGTGGTGCCCTCACCTAAGCCTATTGCTTGAGATGAAAGGTAGCCACCATTAATTTGAAAGAGAAAGAAGCACAGGACCAAGAAACAAACACTACAAAAAGGAGACTTTACCACTATGTCTAGGAAAGAACATTGGGCATAGTTACATTACAGTACATGGAACTGTCTGGAAGCAAAGAGATCTGAAGCCTTCTATGGTTTTGAAGGAATTAAATTACCAAAGAAACCAAGAGCCTGCTCTCAAACGCTTCGAGGTGTAAAACAACCCTTGGGCAGGAAATGATCAGAGAAGGCTACCATGGTCTCCAATTCCCATCATTATCTCTCTCACTTCATTTCCTACTTTCCCCCCTCGCTCCCTCCGTTGCAGCCAGCCTCCTTGCCATTCCTTTAACAATAAACATGCTACCGCCTTTGCCTTTGCTGATTCCTCTGCCAGGAAAAAACTGTTTTTTTCAGATATTCACATGGCATAGGACACTGTGGATCCCAGCCCCAGGCCTATTTAGGGGAAAGTGAAACAGTCTAGCTTTCTTCCTGCAAGCTGCCACTCCCACAGACATCCAGGTCCACTGTTGCCATAAAACAAAAGCTAGGTGTAACCCAATTGCCCTGCCACCTGTTCATGCAAGAACCTCAACTCCCCACAAAAAGCATCTCATTATTTCCAGGAGTTGCTGGGGGTTGTCACACATACTTAGGAACAAGTCCACTGCAACAGTCTCTGTAAGACTCTGCTCTCAGCTGGATACCACAGACACTGCTGCCACTCTAAGGGCTCGGTTAGGGTGTTGGTTTTTCCTGCAGGATTGCAATAGTTCTGCCCTGGTGGCCCCCTGGACTGTAGGGGTCTGCAGAAGATGTGCGGTGGTCTGTGGGTGGTTGGGATGAACAGCTCTCCCCCCATGTTATCTTCTGCTAAAGCAGTACAGGGCGGTGCCAGATGGAAATATAGGCTAAGGCAGCTATTGGAAGTCTGTAGTAAGAGAAGGGCATTAGTGCTCTCCAGGTAAACATTTTTCTCTCTTTTTTTTACAGACATGGTATTACTCTCTTGCTCAGGCTGGAGTGCCATGCCTATTCAAAGGTGAGATCACAGCTCACCGCAGCAGTCTTAACTCCTTGCCTCAAGCAATTCACCCACTTCAGCCTTCCAGGTAGCTGAGACTATAAGCATGTACCATCATGCCTGGTTAGAGAATACTTGTTTTTTTTGTTGTTGTTGTTTGAGATGGAGTCTTGCTCTGTCACCCAAGACAGAGTGCAGTGGTGCAATCTCAGCTCATTGCAACCTACCCCTCCAGGGTTCAAGCAATTCTCCTGCCTCAGCCTCCTGAGTAGCTGGGACTACAAGTTCGCCACCACACCCGGCTAATTTTTGTATTTTTAGTACAGACATGGTTTCACTATGTTGGCCAGGCTGGTCTCGAGCTCCTGGCCTGAGTGATCCACCCGACTCAGCATCCCAAAGTGCTGGGATCGGACCACTACAGTCCAGCCTGGACAAAAGAGCGAGACTCCGTCTCAAGGAGAGAAAAAAAAAAAAAGGCCGGGCCCAGCGGCTCAGGCCTGTAATCCCAGCACTTTGGGAGGCTGAGGCGGCCAGATCATTTGAGGTCAGGAGTTCAAGACCAGCCTGGCCAACATGGTGAAAACTTGTCTCTATCAAAACTACAAAAAAATTAGCCAGGTGTGGTGGCGCATGTCTCTAATTCCAGCTACTCAGGAGGCTAAGGCAGGAGAGTTGCTTGAACCCAGGAGGTGGAGGTTGCAGTGAGCCAGGATCACACTACTACACTCCAGCCTGGGAGACAGAGAGAGACTCTGTCTCAAATAAAAAAACAAAAACAAAAAAACAGGCCTAAAATTGTTAAGTAAGGACCGAATTCCGTCGCCCACACACCTATAATCATAGCACTTTGCGGGGCTGAAGGATTGCTTGAGCTCAGGAGTCTGCGACCGTCCTGTGCAACATGGGAAACCCCATCTCCACAAAAAATTTAAAAGAAATCAGCCAGGCATGGTGGTGCGCCCTTGTAGTCCCAGCTACTCAGGAGGCTGAGGTGGGGAGACTGCTGGAGCTCAGGAAGTATATTTCATAGGGTGCTGTGTACCTCCTTATTCATTGGGAGGCACAATGGGGATTTTTTTTATTATTTATTTATTTATTTATTTAATTTTGAGACGAAGTCTTGCTCTTGTCCCCCAGGCTGGAGTGCAGTGGCATGATCTTGGCTCACTGCAACCTCTACCTCTATGGTTCAAGCAATTCTCCTGCCTCAGCCTCCCAAATAGCTGGGACTACAGGCACGCACTGCCATGCCCAGCTAATTTTGTATTTTTAGTAGAAACGGGGTTTCACTGTGTTGCCCAGGCTGGTCTCGAACACCTGACCTCAGGTGATCCACCCACTTCGGCCTCCCAAAGTGCTGGGATTACAGACGTGAGCCACCGTGGTTGGCCACAGTGGAGATTTTTAAATTTTCTTTATTTTTTTGAGATGGAGTCTGTCACTGAGGCTTGGATGCAGTGGTGCAATCTCAGCTCACTGCAACCTCCACTTCCCAGGATTGAGAGATTCTCCTGCCTCAGCCTCCCGAGTAGCTGGGATTACAGGCATGCACCACCACGCCTGGCTAATTTTTGTATTTTTAGTAGAGACAAGGTTTCACCATGTTGGCCAGGCTTCTCTCGAACTCTTGGCCTCAAGTGATCTGTCTGCCTCGGCCTCCCAAAGTACTGATATTACAGGCCTGAGCCACTGGGCCCGGCCACAATGGAAATTTTTTTATAATTCAAGTGTAATTTGAAAATTGAGGTAAAATTATTATTTTAAAAAAATTTTTTTTTGAGACAGAGTTTTGCTCTCGTTGCCCAGACTGGAGTGCAATGGCACGATCTCGGCTCACCGCAACCTCTGCCACCGGGTTCAAGGGATTCTCCTGCCTCAGCCTCCCGAGTAGCTGGGATTACAGGCATGCGCCACTACGCCTGGCTAATTTTGTATTTTTAGTAGAGACAGGGTTTCTCCATGTTGGTCAGGCTGGTCTCGAACTCCCAACCTCAGGAAATCCACCCACCTCAGCCTCCCAAAGTGCTGGGATTACAGGCGTGAGCCACTGTGCCCAGCCAAAATTATTAAATTAAGGTTAAACTACTTAAAATATAATGAACAAATATCAAGTGAACAGCTTGATGAATATTTACATATTCATATTTACACAACCATGTAACCACCACTTATATGAAGACATAAAACATTTCTGTAACCCAGATTATCCTTCATAAAAGGTGATTTTCTAATTCTGTCATTTTTTTTATGAGCTCACATTAGTTCATAATGAAGAACTTTCCTATCATTTCTGGATGCTCTTGAATATAGTTTGCCCAGAAAAACAAAATAAATGTAATTCTTTTCCTTTATTTGCCTATTATACAATTAGTGAGTTGATGTTCCAGCAGCCTCCAAAAGGTAACCAGTGAGGTTTTATTTATTGATTATTGATGTCATTATGAACTCATGGAGTTTTAAAATACTTGATGTGTAAATATTACAGACTTTGCAGTCATTATGCTTTTTGATGCTCAAATTGTCCCATCTTGGACCAGTGAGGGCCCTTAAAAAGCCGGCTCCTTATTCTTGTCATACAACCCTTGGAGTCCTTAATTTTTTTCTTAATTTCTGGTAAGATAGGATATTCCAAGTTCATCTTTTACATTTCCAGCCTCGGAATTGGAACTAGCCACTTCCCTAAGGAGTTCTGCATACTTGTTTGTTTTAAATTATACTTACTCACTATAATCTGGATGCTGGGTCTTTATTGCTATCATTTCTTTTCAGATCTTTTCAGTGCACAGAGCTAAGAATTTTTTTTCCAAATAAAAATAAATTATGAATAAATACTGCTATTTCTAATCTAAATTAAAGATTAAAGGGTTTTTACTTAACTTCTTTGATTTTGTGTTTGCATCTCTTCTCTCATGTGTAAAATCGTGGTTCCTAATGATATTAACATAATTACTTACTTGATTTATTCCACTGGATAGATAGAATAGTTTCAGGATAACAATATCAATGTTATTACTAACAGTTAGATCACCGAATGCCTTTTAAGATTTATTCACAGTTATTTTAGTCCTTAGGATCCAGCCCACTAAGGATGTACAAGAAAAATAGTTTGTTAATGAATCACTTGAAATCATTATTATATGTATAGTTTTGCCACCAACATGATATATAATCAGGTTCAATTTGTTTCAGTTCTTCTTCAATTTTTTTTTTTTTTTTGAGACAGAGTCTCGCTGTCGCCCAGGCTGGAGTGCAATGGCGCAATCTCGGCTCACTGCAGGCTCCGCCCCCCGGGGTTCACGCCATTCTCCTGCCTCAGCCTCCCGAGTAGCTGGGACTACAGGCGCCCGCCACCACGCCCGGCTAATTTTTTGTATTTTTAGTAGAGACGGGGTTTCACCGTGTTAGCCAGGATGGTCTCGATCTCCTGACCTCGTGATCCGCCCGCCTCGGCCTCCCAAAGTGCTGGGATTACAGGCGTGAGCCACCGCGCCCGGCCAGTTCTTCTTCAATTTTTAACGACTGCCTCTAGTTTTCTTTCTGATTATATTCAGTTGTTAAATTATTTACAACTTGGCTGGGCACAGTGGTGCTCACGCCCGTAATCCTGGCACTTTGGGAGGCTGAGGTGGGCGGATCATGAAGTCAGGAGTTAGAGACCAGCCTGACTAACATGGTGAAACCCCGTCTCTACCAAAAATACAAAAATTAGCCGGGTGTGGTGGGGCATGCCTGTAATTCCAGCTAATCGGGAGTCTGAGACTGCAGAACTGCTTGAACCTGGGAGGCGGAGGTTGCAGTGAGCCAAGGTTGTGCCACTGCACTCCAGCCTGGGTGACAGAGTGAGACTCCATTTCTATATATATATATATGTGGGTGTATATTTACAACAATCTTGCTGTTCTAACATCTATTAGTGACCTATTGGTGCATAACAAATTATACCAAACTTAGCGGCTTAAAATAACCAACTTTTATTATCTCACAGTTTCTGTGGATCAGGGATCCGGTGTGGCTTAGCTGGGTGGTCCTGGCTCAGGGTCTCCTGCTGAAATGCAGTCAAGATGTCAGCCAGGGATGTGGTAAGACTTGACTAACGCCGGAGGATCTGCTTCCGCCAGGGCTCACTCACATGGCTTTGTTGGGCTTTGGATCCTCGCCACGTGGGACTGCTCTACAAGGTAACTGGTTCCCCCAGAACAAGTGATCCACGAGAGAGAAACGGGGTAAAAAGGAAGGTACATTGTCTTTTAGAATCTCATCTTGGAAATTTTTATACCATCACTTCTGCCACATTCTGTTTGTTTTTTTTCCCCCTCACACAAAACAGATGTAACTTCTGCCAAATTCTACTGGTCTCACAGATCATCCCTGGTTCAGTGTCAGAGGGGACATCACAAGGGTGTAAATACCATAACGTGGGGATTCTTGGGGACCATCTTTTACACAAAGCAAAAATATAAAGCAAGATACATTCAGAGTTCTAGCTTTCACCTTTGTGTGTTCCACATTGCTTACCTCCACCTTTAGGAAACCACTTTTGTTACTACCTGCTTTATTTTTCCATTGTTTTGTTTAGAAAAATATCAAAAAACATGTACATATATCTGTAGTTCCAAAATTAACTTACTATACACCTTTTCAGCACCTTGCTTTCTTCAATTAAAGCCGTGTCCAACAGACCACCTAATGGCATCTGTAGACATCTTTATTCTATTTTATACCTCCATTCAACTCCATTATATAGTGATCCTGTAGTTTACATAATGTTGTAATGGCTTCATCATTTATCAATTTTTCTCCAATTTTTGGACATAGTTGCTCATAATTTTCATCATCATAATGCTGCAATGAATATCTTTCTGTATAAAGGTTTTGCTGGATGTGGAATTATCTTAGACTACTAGACTCACAGATATAGATTTACTAAGTCAAAGATATGAATTTTTTTTTTTTTTTTTGAGACAGAGTCTTGCTCTATCGCCCAGGCTGGAGTGCAGTGGCACGACTTCGGCTCACTGCAATCTCTGCCTCCTGGGTTGAAGTGATTCTCCTGACTTAGCCTCCCAAGTAGCTGGATTACAGGCACTCACCACAATGCCTGGCTAATTTTTTGTATTTTTAGTAGAGACGGGGTTTCACCATCCTGGCCAGGCTGGTCTCGAACTCCTGACTTCGTGATCCACCCACCTCGGCCTCCTAAAGTGCTGGGATTACAGGCGTGAGCCGCCGCACCTGGCCAAAAATTTTTATGTTCTGCTTATGCATTGCTAAATTGGTTCACAAAAGAGTTATACTGCATTACGTTTCCACCTACTATGCAAAGAGTGTTCGTTTTCTCTGGGTTGTGATCTGTATTTGGTAGCCTAATTTTTTTTTTTTTTTTTTTTGAGGCTGGTCTCGAACTCTTGACCTCATGATCCGCCCATCTCGGCCTCCCAAAGTGCTGAGATTACAGGAGTGAGCCGCTGTGCCCAGCCCCACAATGGAGATTTTTAAAAATTGAAGTGTAATTTTAAAATTGAGGTAAAATTATTAAATTAAGGTTAAATTAATTAAACTACCTAAAATATAATGTATGAATATTAAGTGAACAGCTTGATGAATATTTACATATTGTACAACTATGTGACCACCATTTACATCAAGACATAAAGCATTTCCATAACCTAGACTATCCTTCATAAAAGCTGATGCTCCAAATCTGTCATTTTTGTGTGTGTGTGTGTGACAGAGTCTCACTCTGTCACCCAGGCTGGACTGCAGTGGTGTGACCTTGAATCTCTGCAATCTCTGCTTCCCGAGTTCAAGCGATTCTCCTGCCTTAGCCTCTCGAGTAGCTGGGATTACAGGCACACACCACCATGGTCGGCTAATTTTTGTATTTTTAGTAGAGATGGAGTTTCACTATGTTGGCCAGGCTGGTCTGGAACCCGAGACCTCAAGTGGTCTGCCTGCCTTGGCCTCCCAAAGTGCTGGGATTACAGGTGTAAGCAACCGTGCCCAGCCTCATTACGCTTTTTGATGCTCAAATTATCCATCTTGTACCAGTGAGGGACCTTAAAAAGTCGACTCCTTAGTACTGTCATACAACCCTTGGAATCTGTAATTTCTCCCTTAACTTCTAGTAATTCCAAGTTCATCTGTTCTCGCTCTGTCGCCCAGGCTGGAGTGCAGTGGCAGGATCTCTGCTCACTGCTCACTGCAAGCTCCGCCTCCCGGGTTCATGCCATTCTCCTGCCTCAGCCTCTCGAGTAGCTGGGACTACAGGGCGCCTGCCACCACGCCCGGCTAATTTTATGTATTTTTTTTTTTAGCGCAGACGGGGTTTCACCGTGTTAGCCAGGATGGTCTCAATCTCCTGATGATCCACCCACCTCGGCCTCCCAAAGTGCTGGGATTACAGGCGTGAGCCACCGCGCCCGGCCCTTGGTAGCCTAATTCTTTTTAATCTTCACTATTTTAACAGATATACCTAAGTATATTCTTTTAGTCCACATATATTTTCACATCATGCTGGGTACTAAGTTAGTTTACTTTATGTATTTCAATGATAACTGGTTACTTTAAAAACTATATTATATATATATAAAATACCATTTTTTACTATTTAATTTTTCTATATATTTAACATGAACTGCATGTGGACTTATATAATATTTTTCTTTTTTTCTTTTTTTTTTGCGGTGGAGTTTCACTCTTGTTGCCCAGGCTGGAGTGCAATGGTACGATCTTGGCTCACCGCAACCTCCGCCTCCCAGGTTCAAGGAATTCTCCTGCCTCAGCCTCCCAAGTAGCTGGGATTACAGGCATGCGCCACCATGCCTGGCTAATTTTGTATTTTTCGTAGAGACAGGGTTTCTCCATATTGGTCAGTCTGGTCTCAAACTCCTGACCTCAGGTGATCTGCCCACCTTGGCCTCCCAAAGTGCTGGGTTTACAGGTGTGAGCCACCGTACCCGGCCATAGAATATTTTTCTGAGCTAGTAAATATTTAGTACATTTCCATGCAAGACTGAAATATATACAAAAATTATAAAGTGCATCAATGATTATGATTATATACATCATTTAATATTCACTAAAAAATATTCAAAAAAGTTTTAGTACAATATATTCATATATTTAGAGATACTAAAATCAAGTTATTTTGTTGGATTTGTAGAATTATAGTTTTATCTTGGCTATAATAATAGCTGTTAACCCTTTTTTGCTAAGAAAACATAGAGTTACAGATCTATTATTTGTGAACTACATGGTCCCTAAATGTTTTCAAAACAGCAGTGCCATGTTTCCCATTAAGATAGCTATGGCACATGTTTCTAAGTTCAGGTGTCATCATTCGTCATTAGATGAGCAAAATGATTTCTTTCTTCTTTTACTTTTCAGAGTGATATTTTAAAAATATTTTTGGCGGCTGGGTGTGGTGGCTCACGCCTGTAATCCCAGCACTTTGGGAGGCCGAGGTGGGCGGATCACGAGGTCAGGAGATCGAGACCATCCTGGCTAAAACGGTGAAACCTTGTCTCCTACTAAAAATACAAAAAAAATTAGCCGGGCATAGTGGTGGCATGCGCCTGTAGTCCCAGCTACTTGGTAGGCTGAGGCAGGAGCATTGCTTGAACCTGGGAGGCGGAGGTTGCATTGAGCCGAGATCGCACCCCTGTACTCCAGCCTGGACGACAGAGCGAGACTCCGTTTAAAAAAAAAATTTTTTTTTGGCACTTATTAGATATACAAAGTGTAATTTTTAGGTCATAAAAGGTATATGTAATAAAGTACTTTGCAAGATACATTCAGAGAGGCATAGCTTTCATCAATCACACTCGATACTGTGAATACTGATTGTGAATATATATTTAGGGGTTGGTAATACCTAGCTGTTTTTCTGATATGTAACAAGACTCAACAGCAGAGCTCCCTGAGCGGGGGAGATGGGGTATGTAACACCAAGACCAACTGCTAATCATCAATCTCAAGTTCCTCAATGAATAATTCTAACAAACTAGGTCAAAATGCTCTGAAATTCCTTGGTCCCCTGGAGCCTGTGGGGCCCTAGCTAAAAGGAAACACTGGTAATTAGTATGTTTCATGCCTTTGCCAGCAAAATAACTCAGGCCTGTTCGAATTAACCCTCACAGCATAAGAGCAAAGGCACTGACTATATCTCAATACTTTCCAACAAGCTAAAACAGTCAGGAGCACATTTTTCGTCTACAGTGCAAAAATTAGCAAATACGGACAGTAAAAGTGAATGCAAAATGAAATTTAAAACACTTTTTTTTTTGAGACGGAGTCTCGCTCTGTCGCCCAGGCTAGAGTCCAGCGCTGTGATCATAGCTCACTGCAGCCTCCAACTCCTGGGCTAAAGTGACCCTCCTACCTCAGCCTTCTGTGTAGCTGGGACTACAGTGAGGATACTGTAGAACTTTTTAAAGGACTTCTTGATAATCTGCATAAAAATTCTTTCATGATCCATTCCCTTTGCCTAACAATTATATAGTTACCATTTCCTCATGAACAAATAATGGGCAAATGAAAATTCCTAAAGTATTTACTGCAGTTCAGTGGATAGTAGCAAAAAGTTGGAAACTACCAAATGTCCAGCAATACTGGACTGTTTTAGTAAGTTAAATCCATATGCAATTATTCAAAATAATTCTGTAGGTCTGGTGTGGTGGCTCATGCCTGTAATCCCAGCACTTTGGGAGGCCAAGGTCGGCGTATCACTTGGGGTCAGGAGTTGGAGACTAGCCTGGCTAACATGGCGAAATGCCATCTCTACCATAAATACAAAATTTAGCCAGATGAGGTGGCGGGCACCTGTAATTCCAGCTACTCAGGAGTCTGAGACAGGAGAATCGCCTGGACCCCGGAGGTGGAGGTTGCAGGGAGCCAAGATTGTGGCACTGCACTCCAGCCTGGGTGACACAAGAGCAAGACTTTGTCCCCCTCCCCCCAAAAAAAGCAGAAATTTAAGAGTTTAAATAATACCACACTCCTATTCAATAAATGCTGGTGGGATATCTGGCTAGCCATATGCAAAAGATTGAAACAGGACCCCTTCCTTATAACATCCACAAAAATAAACCCCAGATGAATTAAAGATGTAAATGTACAACCTAAAACTATAAAAACCCTGGAAGATGATCTAGGAAATACCATTCTGGACATAGGACCTAGCAAAGATTTCATGACAAAGAATCCAAAAGCAATTGCAACTAAAACAAAAATTGGCAAGCAGGAACTAATTGAAGTAAAGAACTTCTGTAAGGCAAAAGAAACTATCAACAGAGTAAACAGACAACTTTAGAATGGGAGAAAGTATTTCCAAACTGTGCATCCGAGAAAGGTCTAATATCCGTAATCTATAAGGATAGTTGATTTATCAACTAGAAAAAACGAACAACCCCATTTAAAAATGGGCAAAGGAGGCTGGGCGCAGTGGCTCACGCCTGTAATCCCAGCACTTTGGGAGGCTGAGGCGGGCAGATCACTTGAGGTCAGGAGTTTGAGACCAGCCTGGCCAACATGGTGAAACCGTCTCTACTAAATACAAATAATTAGTCAAGCATGGTGGTGCACGCCTGCAATCCCAGCTACTTGGGATGCTGAGGCAGGAGAATCGCTTGAACCTGGGAGGCGGAGGTTGCAGTGTGCTGAGATTGTGCCACTGTACTCCAGCCTGGGCAACAGAGCGAGACTCCATCTCAAAAAAAGAAAACAAAAAGGGGCAAAGGACATGAACTGACACTCTTCAAAAGAAGACATACACACATACACAGCAGGGCAGGGGGAGGGAGAGCATCAGGATAAATAGCTAATACATGTGGGGCTTAAAACCTAAATGATAGGTTGATAGGTGCAGCAAACCATCATGGCACATATTTACCTATGTAACAAACCTGCACATCCTGCTCATGTATCCTGGAACTTTAAATTAAAATAAATTAAAAAAAAAGAAGACATACACATGGCCAACAAGCATATGAAAAAAGGCTCTCCATCCTGGCTAACACGGTGAAACTCCGTCTCTACTAAAAATACAAAAAAATTAGCTGGGCATGGTGGCGGGCACCTGTAGTCCCAGCTACTCAGAAGGCTGAGGCAGGAGAATGACATGAACCTGGGAGGCGGAGCTTGCAGTGAGCCGAGATCGCACCACTGCACTCCAGCCTGGGTGACAGAGCTAGACTCTGTCTAAAAAAAAAAAAAAAAAAAAAGAAAGAAAGAAAGAAAGAAAGAAAAAAAGCTCAACATCACTAATTATTAGAGAAATGCAAATCAAAACCACAGTGACCGGAAAGCCGGCAAAGCCCACCTTGTCTTAAGTCTCACTGAAAGACACACACACACACACACGCACACACACACACACAATGAGATACCATCACACATTAGTCAGAATGGCTATTAATAAGAATTAGAAAAAAAACAGATGCTGAAAGGTTGTGGAGAAAAGGGAATGCTTATACACTGCTGGTGGAGATATAGATTAATTTGGCAACTGTGGAAGGCAGTATGGCAAAGAACTCAAAGAACTCAAAGCTGACTTACCATTTGACCCAGCAATCCCATAATTGGGTATATATACAAAGGAATATAAATCATTGTACCATAAAGACACATGCATGCACATGTTCATCACAGCACAATCCACAACAGCAAACACATAGAATGAACCTAAAAGACCATCTGTGGTAGACCGGATAAAGAAAAAAAAAGGTGGTACATATACACCATGGAATACTGTGCAACCATAAAGAAGAACCAGCTCACATCCTTTGCAACAACATGGATGGAGCTGAAGGCCATTATCCTAAGCGAACTAACAAAGGAACAGAAAACCAAATATTACATGTTCTCACTTATAAGTGGGAGCTAAATCCTGAGTCTACATGGACACAAAGAAGGGAAAATAGACACCTGGACCTCCTTAAGGGTAGAGGGAGGGACAAGAATGAGCATCAAAAAACTACCTATTGGTTACTACACTTATTACCTGGGTGATGAAATAATCTGTACACCAAACCCCCATGACACATAATGTACCTATAAAACAAACCTGTACATGTACCCCTGAACCTAAAAGTTAAAAAGAAAGAGTTGGGAAATCTGGGGATACAGGGTTAGAAAAGCTCACAACTTCTATATCCCAAATAAGAAGAGAGGAGACCGAAAAAGACTTTGTGTCACAAAGTGTACGGGAAAGGCTTTGTCATGATATGCTGGTGACGCTGCACATCTTCATGTAGGCCACACGAGCAAGACTTGGCTGCGATCTGACCTGAGTGTTGGCAGAATGCCCCCTGATTCCTCCTGGAACAAGGGGAGATGAAAACAAGGAACTGCTGCAAGGCAGTTTCTTGTCCTTAGCTTATAGAAGACTGCATCTCCCTCATTTGGGGAGGGCAACCCTTTCCACCTTCCCCACCTCGGAGCTAGGGTGCAACTGCATGTTTCTGAGGCACTCTACAAAACTGATCAACCATGGTTTATACCTGGCTTATTCACAGCAGAGTGACCTACCACTCCAGTGGCCTGTCATTTGGCTCCTCAGGTTCCATGCCACCCTGTGGGACTAAGGACATGGGAAGCCGACACCATGCTAATCTTGCTTATGTTATCTCCGTAAGTAATATACCATTCCAAATCCATATGGCCTCATTACCTCTTACCAGCCAAATCTACAGTAGTGTGGCAAGCCAGCCCAAGAGCTGCAATAGTGTCAGTCACTGTGCTGCTGCTGGTTAGGGAGCGCTTGACCCCTTGGCACGATGGCCCATAAGACCCCTCACTTAAACAGAGAGACCCTGCCCTAAAGGAAAAATTGATTAAGGGTGTTGGTGTCCTCACCAAAGCATGTTGCTTGAGATGACATCAAGGTAGTCACCATTAATTTGAAAAGGAGAGAAGCACGGGACCAGTGAAGCATAAAGGAGACTTTCCACTATGTCTAGGAAAGAACACTGGGCATGGTTACAGCACATGGAACAGTTTGGAAGCAAAGAGATCTGAAGCTTTCTATGGTTTTGAAGGAATTAAATTACCAAAGAAACCAAGAGTCTGCTCTCAAAACGCTTCGAGGTGTGAAACAACCCTTGGGCAGGAAATGATCTGAGAAGGCTACCATGGTCTCCAATCCCCATCACTATCTCTCTGACATCATTTCCTACTTTCCCCCCTCGCTCCCTCCGTTCCAGCCAGCCTCCTTGCCATTCCTTTAACAATAAACATGCTACCAGTTTTGCCTTTGCTGTTACCTCTGACTGGAAAAAAATGTATTTTCAGAAGTTCACATGGCAAAAGACACTGTGGATTCCAGCCCCAGGCCTATTTAGGGGAAATTGATAGAAACTGTCTAGCTTTCTTCCTGCAAGCTGCCACTCCCACAGGCATCCAGGTCCACTGCTGGCATAAAACAAAAGCTAAATGAAACCTAATTGCCCTGCCACCTGTCATGCAAGAACCTCAAAAAGGCCGGGTATAGTGGGTCATGCGTATAATCCCAGCACTTTGGGAGCCTGAGGCGGGGGGATCACCTGAGGACAGGAGATCGAGACCAGCCTGGCTAATATGGTGAAACCCTATCTCTACTAAAAATACAAACATTACCCAGGCGTGGTGGCATGCGCCTGTAATCCCAACTACTCGGGAGGCTGAGGCAGGAGAATCGCTTGAACCCGGGAGGTGGAGGTTGCAGTGAGCCGAGATAGCGCCACTGCACTCCAGCCTGGGCAACACAGCAAGACCCCATCTCAAAAAAGGAAAAAAAAAAAAAGAAGAACCTGAAATCTCCACAAAAGCACCTAATTATTTCCAGGAGTTGCTAGGGGTTGTCATACATACTTAGGAACAAGTCCACTGCAACAGTTTCTGTAAGACTCTGCTCTCAGCTGGATACCACAGACGCTGCTGCCACTCTAAGGGCTAGGTTAGGGTGTTGGTTTCTCCTGCAGGATTGCAATGGTCCTGCCCTGGTGGCCTCCTGGACTGTAGGGGGCTGCAGAAGGTGTGCAGTCGTCTGTGGGTGGTTGGGATGAACAGGTCTCTCCCCGTGTTATCTTCTGCTAAAGCAGTACAGGGCGGTGCCAGATGGGAAATGTAGGCTAAGGCAGCTATCAGAAGTACTGTAGTAAGAAAAGGGAATTGATGCTCTCCAGGTACACTTGTAAATTGGAACCACATTTCAGAGGACACATTTTTTTCTCTTTTTTTAGAGACAGGGTCTTGCTCTATTGGCCAGGCTGGAGTGCAATGCCTATTCACAGGCCTGATCACAGCTCACTGCATCCTTAACTCCCGGCCTCCACAAATCACCCACTTCAGCCTACCAGGTAGCTGAGACTACAGGTATGTGCCACCATGCCTGGTTAGAGAACACTTTTCCTTTCTTTTCTTTTCTTTTTTTTTGGAGACAATCTCACTCTGTCGCCTAGACTGGGGTGCAGTGGTGCGATCTCTGCTTCCTGCAAGCTCCGCTTCCCGGGTTCAAGCAATTGTCGTGTGTCAGCCTCCCAAGTAGCTGGAACTACAGACTTGCACCACCACACCCAGCTAATAATTTGTACTTTCAGATGGGCTTTCACCATGTGAGTCAGTCTCATCTTGAATTACTGGCTTCAAGTGATCCCCCCGCCTCAGCCTCCCAAAGTGTTGGGATTACAGGCGTGAGCCACTGGGCCTGGCCTTAGAGAATGCATTTATAACATCTAATGCAATTTCAAAATGTACATTCTTTCTGACCCAGCATTTCTACTACTGTCTATCTACATTAGAGAGACACTCCTAAACAAAGACACTTGGACAGAGATATTAATCACTGGGTTTTTGTAATAGGGAACACAGGTCAACAGTGAAATAAACCATGGCATATGCATACTGGGGAATATTACGCAACAGTTAAAAAGAATGAAGTGGATCTATATGCCATAATTTAGAATAGTCAACTTCCAAGACAAACTGTTTACTGAATAAAGCAAGTTACAATGTATATTATGAAATAAAATCAAAAAATCTAAAAAGCCATGCCATATATACTTCAATGAGTATCTCTATGTACACAGGCACATGTAAATGATAACTGATAACAGTGGTTAACTCTGTCTGGGGGGAAGGAAGAGAAGGATTGGGGATGGTGACTGAGAGAATTTTAGCCCTGTGCTTCAAAGTGTCTTTCAAGGATAATGAACGCTTATGTAGTTAAGAAATTAATTTTTTATAACGACCATTTATTTGGCTGTGTAGAAAACATTGTCATGCCCCCTACCCCTGTCCCTTGTCTCTCATCAGTTTAGCACACACTGGCCCAACTTCCAGCTGCTATAGCTCCTGCATTACATTGCCCAAGGACTTTCTGTGCCACCAAAGCTTGTTTTCCTGCTGGAGTCTGCTTTACCACCTATGTGACAAACTGAAAATACTGGTGCTGCTCACCTCATGCTGGCGCTGCCGATGGGCTTGGCTCGAGGCTGGTTCTGTGATGCTGGAAAACCACAAACTGGATTCTGGTGTAGAGCCGGGCAGGGCGTTGGCAGAGTGGAGAGAAGAAACGTTCCCGGTGGGGAAACTGAGAGAAGCTGGAAGCATGCGGGAAGGACGGAGAGCACTCTGCTCTCCACTTACTCTTGTGTTGTGAGGGTTAATTCGAACTGGCCTGAGTTGAATTAGGACCCAAACAATGTCCACATATTGTTTTGGTGAATATGTCCCTTAAGTCTCTTTTACTCTATAATCCTTCTTCTATGGGTTGAATGTATCCGCTAAAAAGAATGTGTTAGAAACTTAATCCCCAAAACAACCGTATTGACAGGTGGTGCCTAATGAGATGTAATTAGTCCAGGAGACAGATTAGGCCTCCGTCTTCATGAATGGATGAATGTTGTTATCTTGGGAGTGGATTCATTATAACAAGATGGGTTAGGTCCTCTTTTTACTGTCTCGTCTTTCTGCCCTTCACAGCACAAAGGCCCTCACTAGATGCTCAAGACACTGTCTTGATCTTAGACTTGCCAGCCTCCACAACTGTGAGAAACAAATTTCTGTTCATTATAAGTTACCGTGTCTCAAGTATTCTACTACGGCAGCACAAAGGGGCTAAGATGCCTTCCTTCCATACTTCCTTTCCTCTGTTATGTCATTTACTTAGTGAATAAATCATGTCACTTGTCCTACAGAATATCCCATATTTTAAATTCATCTGGTTGTATCCTGTTGGTATCATATCACATGTTCTTCTTTTCCCTTTCTTTTCTATAAGCTGGTAGTCACATTAGGAGACTCGATTAGATTCAGGTTCAATTTTTTGGCAAGCATATTTCATAGGGTGCTGTGTACTTCCTCATTGGGAGGCACATGGAGATTTTTTCCCCCCGAGATGGAGTCTTGCTCTGTCACCCAGGCTAGAGTACAGTGGCGCCATCTCGGCTCACTGCAAACTCCACCTCCCGGGTTCAAGCAATTCTGCCTCAGGCTCCCAAGTAGCTGGGATTACAGGCACCCGCCACCATGCCTGGCTAATTTTTATATTCTTAGTAGAGATGGGATTTCACCATGTTGGCCAGGCTGGTCTCGAACTCTTGACCTCATGATCTGCCCACCTCGGCCTCCTAAAGTGCTGGGATTACAGGAGTGAGCCACCACACCCAGCCCCACAATGGAGATTTTTAAAAATTGAAGTGTAATTTTAAAATTGAGGTAAAATTATTAAATTAAGGTTAAATTAATTAAACTACCTAAAATATAATGTATGAATATTAAGTGAACAGCTTGATGAATATTTACATATTGTACAACTATGTGACCACCATTTACATCAAGACATAAAGCATTTCCATAACCTAGACTATCCTTCATAAAAGCTGATGCTCCAATTCTGTCATTTTTGTGTGTGTGTGTGACAGAGTCTTGCTCTGTCACCCAGGCTGGAGTGCAGTGGTGTGACCTTGAATCTCTGCAACCTCTGCTTCCCGGGTTCAAGCGATTCTCCTGCCTCAGCCTCCCGAGTAGGTGGGATTACAGGCGCACACCACCATGGCTGGCTAATTTTTGTATTTTTAGTAGAGACGGGGTTTCACTATGTTGGCCAGGCTGGTCTGGAACCCGAGACCTCAAGTGGTCTGCCTGCCTTGGCCTCCCAAAGTGCTGGGATTACAGGTGTAAGCAACGGTGCCTGGCCTCATTATGCTTTTTGATGCTCAAATTATCCATCTTGTACCAGTGAGGGACCTTAAAAAGTTGGCTCCTTAGTACTGTCATATAACCCTTGGAATCTGTAAATTCTCCCTTAACTTCTAGTAATTCCAAGTTCATCTCTTACATTTCCTGCCTGGGAATTGGAATTAGCCACTTCCCTAAGGAGTTCTGCTTGTTTGTTTGTTTTAAATTATATTTACTCACTATGATATGGATGCTGGGTCTTTATTGCTATCATGCTGTCATTTCTTTCAGGTCTTTTCAGTGCGCAAAGCTAAGACATTTTTTTTTCAGAATAAAAATAAATTATGAATAAATACTGCTATTTCTAACCTAAATTAAAGACTAAGGGTTTTTACTTAATTTCTTTGATTTTGTGTTTGCATTTCTTCTGTCATGTGTAAAATCTTGGTTCCTAATGATATTAACATAATGACCTATTTGCTTTCTTCCCCTGTATAGATAAAATAGTTTCAGGATAACAATACCAATGTTATTACTAATAGATCACCAAATGCCATTTAAGATTTATTCGCAGTTATTTTAGTCCTTAGGATCCAGGGCTGGGCGCGGTGGCTCACGCTTGTAATCCCAGCACTTTGGGAGGCCGAGGCGGGTGGATCACGAGGTCAGGAGATCGAGACCACGGTGAAACCCCGTCTCTACTAAAAATACAAAAAAATTAGCCAGGCGTGGTGGCGGGCGCCTGTAGTCCCAGCTACTCGGAGAGGCTGAGGCAGGAGAATGGCGTGAACCAGGGAGGCAGAGCTTGCAGTGAGCCGAGATTGCGCCACTGCACTCCAGCCTGGGCGACAGACCGAGACTCCGTCTCAAAAAAAAAAAAAAAAAAAAAGGATCCAGTCCACTAAGGATGTACAGGAAAAATATTGTGTTCATGAATCACTTGAAATCATTATTATATGTGTAGTTTTGCCACCAACTTGATATACAATCAGGTTCGATTTGTTTCAGTTTGTCTTCAATTTTTAATGACTGCCTCTTTTCTTTTTGATTATATTCAGTTGTCAAATTATTATTATTATTTTTATTATTATTATTATTATTATTTTTGAGACAGAGTCTCTCTCTGTCGCCCAGGCTGGAGTGCAGTGGCACGATCTCGGCTCACTGCAACCTCCGCCTCCTAGGTTGAAGTGATTCTCCTGCCTCAGCCTCCTGAGTAGCTGATATTACAGGCACACGCCACCAAGCCCGGCTAATTTTTTTGTATTTTTTGTAGAGACGGGGTTTCACCATGCTGGCCAGGCTGGTCTCAAACTCCTGACCTTAGGTGATCCACCCGCCTTGACCTCCCAAAGTGCCGGGATTACAGGCGTGAGCCACCGCGCCTGGCCCAGTTGTTAAATTAGTTACAACAATCTTACTGTTCTAACATCTATTAGTGCATAACAAATTATACCAAACTTAGCGGCTTAAAATAACCAACTTTTATTATCTCACAGTTTCTGTGGATCAGGGATCCGGTGTGGCTTAGCTGGGTGGTCCTGGCTCAGGGTCTCCTGCTGAAATGCAGTCAAGATGTCAGCCAGGGATGTGGTAAGACTTGACTAACGCCGGAGGATCTGCTTCCGCCAGGGCTCACTCACATGGCTTTGTTGGGCTTTGGATCCTCGCCACGTGGGACTGCTCTACAAGGTAACTGGTTCCCCCAGAACAAGTGATCCACGAGAGAGAAACGGGGTAAAAAGGAAGGTACATTGTCTTTTAGAATCTCATCTTGGAAATTTTTATACCATCACTTCTGCCACATTCTGTTTGGTTTTTTTCCCCCTCACACAAAACAGATGTAACTTCTGCCAAATTCTACTGGTCTCACAGATCATCCCTGGTTCAGTGTCAGAGGGGACATCACAAGGGTGTAAATACCACAACGTGGGGATTCTTGGGGACCATCTTTTACACAAAGCAAAAATATAAAGCAAGATACATTCAGAGTTCTAGCTTTCACCTTTGTGTGTTCCACATTGCTTACCTCCACCTTTAGGAAACCACTTTCGTTACTACCTGCTTTATTTTTCCGTTGTTTGTTTGGAAAAATATCAGAAAATATGTACACACATCTGTAGTTCCAAAATTAACTTACTATGCACCTTTTCAGCACTTTGCTTTCTTCAATTAAAGCTGTGTCCAACAGACCACCTAATGACAACCTATAGACATCTTTATTCTATTTTATACCTCCATTCAACTCCATTATATAGTGATCCTGTAGTTCACATAATGTTGTAATGGCTTCGTCATTTATCAGTTTTTCTCCAATTTTTGGACATTAGTTGCTTATAATTTTCATCATTATAAATAATGCCGCAATGAATATCTTTATGTATAAAGGTTTTGCTGGATGTAGGTTTATCTTAGGGTACTAGACACACAGATAGAGATTTGTTAAGTCAAAGATATGGAAAGTTTCATGTTCTGCTTTTGTGTTGCTAAATTGGTTCACAAAAGAGTTATATTGCATTATGTTTCCACCTACTATGCAGAGAGTGTTCATTTTCTATGTATTGTGATCTGCATTTGGTAGCCTAATTCTTTTTAATCTTCACTATTTTAACAGATATGCCTAAGTGGATTTCTGTAGTGTCCATATATTTTCACATCATTCTTACTACTAAGTTAGTTTACTTTATGTATTTCAATGATAACTTGTTACTTTAAAAACTGTATTATATGTATTTCAAATATTATTTTTGACTATTTAATTTTTCTATATATTTAACCTGAACTGCATGTGGACTTATAGAATTTTTCTGAGCTAGTAAATATTTAGTACTTACATTTCCACAAAGACTATAATGTGTACAAAAATGATAAAGTGCATCAATGATTTTTATTATATTCCATATAATATTCACTAAAAATTATTCCAAACATTTTTAGTATAATATATTCATATATTTAGAGAGAGTGAAATATTCAAGTTATTTTATTGGATGTGTAGCATTATAGTTTTATCTTGGCTATAGCAGTGACTCGATCTCCACTAGCTGCAACCTCCGCCTCCTGGGTTCAAGTGATTCTCCCACCTCAGCCTCCCAAGTAGCTGGGATTACAGGCGCATGCCACCATGTCTAGCTAATTTTTTGTATTTTTGGTACAGACGGGGTTTCACTATGTTGGCCAGGCTGGTCTCGAACTCCTGACCTCATGATCTGCCTGCCTTGGACTCCCAAAGTGTTGGGATTACAGGCATGAGCCACTGTGCCTGGTGGTTTTTTTTTTTTTTTTGGTTGTTGTTGTTGTTGTTGTTTTGAGACAGTCTCACCTGGACCCCCAGGCTGGAGTGCAGTGGCAGATCTCGGCTCATTGCAACCTCACTGCAGCCTCCACCTCATACACTCAAATGATTCTTCTGCCTCAACCTCTCAAGTAGCTGGGATTACAGTTTCCCACCACCACACCCGGCTAATTTTTGTATTTTCACTAGAGACAAGGTTTCACCATGTTGGCCAGGCTGGTCTGTAACTCCTGATCTCAGGTGATCTGCCTGCCTCGGTCTCCCAAAGGGCTGGGATTATAGGTGTGAGCCATGGCGCCGGCTAATCTAATTGTTATCAATAAACAATTCTATCAAACTGGGTCAAAATGCTCTGAAAATCTTTCTGCCGTGGGCCCCCGCCCCCCACCCCCATCTCGCCTGTGAGTTTCCTAGCTAAAAGGAAACATTATTAATTTGTATGTTTGACGAGGTTCCTAGCTAAAAGGAAACATTATTAACTTGTGTGTTTCCAGCCTGCGAGGTTCCTAGCTAAAAGGGAAAATTATTAATTTGTATGTTTGACGAGGTTCCTAGCTAAAAGGAAACATTATTAATTTGTGTGTTTCCAGGCTGTGAGGTTCCTAGCTAAAAGGGAAAATTATTATTATTTTTAATTATTTATTTATTTATGTTTTTGAGACAGAGTTTCGCTCTTGTTGCCCAGGCTGGAGCGCAATGGTGTGATCTCAGCTCACTGCAACGTCTGCCTCCTGGGTTCAAGCGATTCTTCTGCCTCAGCCTGCCGAATAGCTGGGATTATGGGCACATGCCACCACGCCCGGCTAATTTTGTATTTTTTTAAGTAGAGACGGGGTTTCTCCGTGTTGGTCAGGCTGGTCTTGAACTCCCGACCTCAGGTGATCTGCCCGCATCGGCCTCCCAAAGTGCTGGGATTACAGGAGTGAGCCACTGTGCTCGGCCAGGAAACATTATTAATTTGTATGTTTCTTGCCTTGACCAGCAAAGCAACTCAGGCCTGTTGGAATTATCACTCACAGCACAAGAACGAAGACATCTATATTTCAATATATTTCAATACTTCCCAAAAAGCCAAAACAGTCTGGAGCACGTTTTTCGACTACAGTGCAAAAATTAGCAAATATGGACAGTAAAAGTCTACACAAAATGAGATTTAAAACAGATAGTTTTGGCCGGGCAAGGTGGCTCATGCCTGTAATCCCAGCACTTTGGGAGGCCGAGGCAAGTGGATCACGAGATCAGGAGTTCAAGACCAGCCTGGCCAAGATGGTGAAACCCCATCTCTACTAAAAACAAAAACAAAAACAAACAAACAAAAAATTAGCCGGGCATGGTGGTGGGCACCTGTAATCCCAGCTACTCGGGAGGCTCAGGTAGAGAACTGCTTGAACCCAGGAAGTGGAGCTTGCAGTGAGCTGAGACCACGCCACTGCACTCCAGCCTGGGCAACAGAGTGAGACTCTGTCTCAAAAAACAAACAAACAAACAAACAAATTTTTTTTTTTTTTTTTTTTTTTTTTAGTCAGGGTCTCACTTTTGTCACCCAATCTAGAATGCAGTGGTGTGGTCATAGCTCACTGCAGCCTCCAATTCCTGGGCTAAAGTGATCTTCCTGCCTCAGCCTCCTGAGTAGCTGGGACTACAGTGAGGTCAGGAGATCCAGGTGGTGAGGAAAAATCGACCTCTTAATTCACTGCCAGACTGCCAGGCGTGGTGGCTCATGCCTGTAATCCCAACACTTTGGGAGGCTGAGGCAGGGGGATCACGAGGTCACAAGTTCGAGACCAGCCTGACCAACATGGTGAAACCCCATCTCTAAAATACAAAAATTAGCCAGGCGTGGTGGTGTGCACCTGTAATCCCAGCTACTCAGGAGGCTGAGGCAGGAGTATTGCTTGAAACCGGGAGGTGGAGGTTGCAGCGAGCAAAGATCTCACCACTGTACTCCAGCCTGGGCAACAGAGCGAGACTCCATTTCAAAAAAAAAAAATTTTTACTGCAGGAGAAAACATGAATTTGTAGGGACTTTCAAAGGTACTTCTTGGTAATCTGCATCAAAATTATTTCAAAGATCCATTCCCCTGTTTTTTTGGTTGTTATCAATTATATGTTTACAATTTCTTTTTTTTTTTTTTTTTGAGACGGAGTCTCACTGTCGCCCAGGCTGGAGTGCAGTGGCGCGATTTCGGCTCACTGCAGGCTCCGCCCTGCAGGGTTCACGCCATTCTCCTGCCTCAGCCTCCCGAGTAGCTGGGACTACAGGCGCCTGCCACCTCACACAGCTAATTTTTTGTATTTTTAGTAGAGACGGGGTTTCACCGTGTTAGCCAGGATGGTCTCGATCTCCTGACCTCGTGATCCACCCGCCTCGGCCTCCCAAAGTGCTGGGATTACAGGCGTGAGCCGCCGTGCCCGGCCTTATATGTTTACAATTTCATCCCAAATGAATAATGGGCAGAGAAAAATATCTAGGGTGTTTATTGCAGTATGGTGGATAGTAGCAAAAAGTTGGAAACTACTAAGTGTCCAGCAATATGGAGACTGTTTTAGTAAGTTAAATCCATATGCAATTATTCAAAATAATTTTGTACAAGTCTATTTTGTTAGTTGCATGTCTAATATCCTTTATGCTCTTCTTCTATACTAACAATCTGGTTACTGTTCAGGGCAGCAATGTTCACTGCTCCAGGCACAAAATCCTGACCATTCTGATATTACTTTCGCAGCCTCCCTTGCACCTAGGGATGGACATTTTAGTTATGGCCAATGAAATGTAAAGATAAGTCTACTGAGGATTTCTCAAAAAGTTTTTGTTTTCCTAATAAAAGGGATAGATAGCATTGATGCTAGCAATCACCTACTGAGGACCTGTTAACTGAGACTAACTTCTATTTATGAAACAAAGGATGGTTGGGTTTTCTGCTGGTTGAGGTCAATAGTGTCCCTAACTATGGTGGATTCTGTAATGCAGGGCTCAGATCCCACTTCAGGACTCCCAGCTATTGGGAGTGTTACAGGCTTCATCTGCCTCTGGGAATTGAATTCAGTTGAAGTCAGCTGCCTTGCTCAATGTCACCCCCACCCCTTCCCAGGGGCAGCTCACATCAAATGACATGGGTGTATAAAGGCCCAACCTTCTTTCTTCAATTTGGGACAGCATTGCAGGGCCCTCTAAGCAACAAAGCCAGAGCCCTTGTTGGTACTGCACCACAGTCTAACTTCTCCTCCTGTCTAATCCTACCTCATTCCCTTCCCCCATATATGTTGATCCTGAAAGCACTCCCTGATAAACTTCCTGCACACAAATCTCTGTCTCAGAGTCTGTTTCCTGGGAAACCCCGCCCACAACACTACTGATACATTTATTCAAATGAAAAGATGTTCAAAATATATAGCTAAATGACAAAACAAGTTATAAAGCAGTATGCAGGATGTCATCCTGTTTTTTTAACTATACAGGTTATAGGTCGGCCTAGAAAAAATATCTGGGGGCAGGTGTGGTGGCTCATGCCTGTAATCCCAGCACTTTGGGAGGCTGAGGTGGGTGGATCACCTGAGGTCAGGAGTTTGAGATTAGCCTGGCCAACATGGCGAAACCCCAGCTCTACTAAAAATACAAAAATTAGCTGGGTGTGGTGGCAAGCACCTGTAATCGCAGCTACTCAGGAGGCTGAGGTAGGAGAATTGCTTGAATCCGGGAGGCAGATCCGAGATTGCTCCGCTGCATTCCAGCCTGGAGCGAGACTCCATCTCAAAAAAAAAAAAAAAAAAAAAAAAAAGAAAGAAAAAGAAAAGAAAAAATAGGAAACTTTTTAGGAGATAATTATAAGAGAATATTTTTATAATCTTATGATATTGGGAAGTTTCTTAAATAAAACAGAGTAGTGCAAACCATAAAGAAAGGCTTATACATTTGAATAAATTTAAATTAAAAACTTTTGTTAATGAAAGGACAAAAACACAAGCCACAAACTAGAGACAATATTTTTATATTTTCAACATGATACCTGACAAGTGATTTTATCCAGAATATATAAAGAATCAATGAGAAAAAGTCAAATCCAATAGAGAAGAGGGCAAAGAATATGAAAAGGCAATTCACAAAAGAAAAATCATACATGGCCAATAAAACATTAAAAGACTCTCAATCTCACCAACTCTCAGGAAAATGCAAAACATTTTTCACCCATCATGTAGACAAAAATGAAAAAGATTGATAGTATCTAGTGTTGGTAAAAGTGTGGGGAATCAGGCATTGATACACGCAATATTAAAAAATAGTCGTTTTGTAGGTAATTTGGCCCAGCCTTTTTGAAGAGTAATTTTTAATAGCAAAAAAACTTTAAGCAACCTGCATTTCTATTGGGAATAGGGTAGCAAGCAGAAGTTAAAGACAAAGAAGCCAATGTAGATGTGCTGGCATGAAACAAACTCCAAGACAAAATGTCAGGTAAATAAAGCAAGTTTCTTAATATGTGAATAGTATAATCCTATTTATTTAATTTTGAGATGGAGTTTCACTCTTGTTACCCAGGCTGGAGTGCAATGGCGCCATCTCGGCTCACCGCAACCTCTGCCTCCCAGGTTCAAGGGATTCTCCTGCCTCAGCCTCCCGAGTAGCTGGAACCACAGGCATGCGCCACAATGCCCAGCTAATTTTCAAATTTTTGTTAGAGACAGGGTTTCTCTATGTTGGTCAGGCTGGTCTCGAACTCCCGACCTCAGGTGATCTGCCCACCTTGGCCTCCCAAAGTGCTGGGATTACAGGTGTGGGCCACCGCGCCTGGCCCCCCATTTATGCTTTTAAAAGATCACTATATATTTCAACATATACATATATGCAAATTTAAAAAAAAGGATTTGGAACAATATCTACCAAACTGTTAGTAGTAGTTGCTTCTGGAAAGGGGGAATTGTTGGGGTGAGTAGAAAAAGGGGGACTTTACTTTTTACTACATATTCTTTTTGAATTTTTTTACTTTTTTCTTAACATTTTATTATGAAAAAAAATTTTAATAAAAAATGGAGACAGGGTCTTGCTATGTTGCCCAGGCTGGTCTGGAACTGCTGACCTTAAGCAATCCTCCCATCTTGGCATCCCAAAGTGCTGTAATTACAGGCATAAGTCACCATGCCTGGTCTTATTATAAAAATTTTCATTTAATTTTTCGTTTGCTTGCTTGTTTTTTTGAGACAGAGTTTCGCTCTTGTTGCCCAGGCTAGAGTGCAATGGCACCATGTCCACTCACCACAACCTCTGCCTTCCGGGTTCAAGCAATTCTCCTGCCTCAGCCTCCCAAGTAGCTGGGATTACAGGCATATGCCGCCATGCCCGGCTAATTTTGTATTTTTAGTAGAAACGGGTTTCTCCATGTTGGTCAGGCTGGTCTCAAACTCTCAACCTCAGGTGATCTGCCCACCTCGGCCTCCCAAAGTGCTGGGATTACAGGTGTGAGCCACCATGCCTGGCCAAAAATTTTCGTTTAATTTTTAAACATAATGGCAACATTGAGTTTTATAGCAAACATTCATAAAATCATCTAGATTTTAGCATTCACATTTCACTACATTTTTCTTACTAATCTATTTATTTATCTATCCTTCTATCCATCCATTAGTCTATCTTATTTTAATGCATTTAAAGTAAATTGTTAACATCAGTACTCATCTCCCTAAATCAGCAGGCAAATAGTTAATAAGAGTTGAAAATTTGTTTATAGTTTTCCTTCTATATAAAATTTACCTATAATGAGAGACACAAATTTTAAGAGCATATTCACTGAGTTTTGAAAAATGCCATATGATCAAAAGCCGTATGAAGATATAGAACAATTCCATCACCCATGAAAATTTCCTCGTGTTCTTTCCCAAGCATTGTCCCATCCCATCTACCAGAGGCAACCACTGTTCTGTTTTTTTCATCTATAGATTACTTTGGTCATTCTGGAATTTCATGTAAATGTAATCATACAGTATGTAGTCTTTTATGTAAGCCTTCTTCCACTGAGCATTATGATTTTGAGATTCTTCATGTTATGGTATCTATCAGCAATTCATTCCCTCTGTGCAGTATTCCATTGTATTGAAGGAGTTCAGAACATGTCACCCTAAAATATGTCACAATGCCATATTGACTATTTGGGGTTAAAGGCACTTGAAAAACAGCAGATGCAAGAAGGACACTCTGATCCCCCTTTTCTTTTTAAAAAATACGAGATAAAATTATTATGTGAGCACGGCCTTCTTTATATCAAGAGAATAGAAACATTCTTATCAAGGATGGGCAGATGAGACTGAGAGAAGTCTGTACAAACTGATCTTCTTTAACTTTCTCATATATTTTAGTTACTTTTCCACAGTTGCCTCTCTGTTCAACTCAGTATAAAAGCATTTTGGTTTTGCCAATTCTTTTTTTTTTTTTTTTTTAGACAGAGTTTCGCTCTTGTCAACCAGGCTGGAGTGCAAGGGCGGGATCTCGGCTCACTGCAACCTCCACCTCCCGGGTTGAAGTGAGCCTCCTGCCTCAGCCTCCTGAGTAGGTGGGATTACAGGTGCCCGCCACCATGCCCAGCTAATTTTTTTTTTTTTTTAGTAGAGATGGGGTTTCGCCATGTTGGTCAGGCTGGTCTCGAACTCCTGACCTCAAGTGACCCACCTGCCTTGGCCTCCCAAAGTGCTGGGATTACAGGCGTGAGCTACCACACCCGGCCAAGTTTTGCCAGTTCGTTGGGTCTTCATTTCCTTATTATGAGGTCACCTGTATTACAGAAAACTTATATCGAATAAATTTGTATGCTTTTCTCTGGCTCATCTGTCTTATGCCAAATTAATTCTCAGGCTCTGCTGGAAATCCAAAGAAGGTAGAAGTAAAATTTTGCCTCCCCTACAGTATGAATGTATGACAGCTTGTTTACCCATTCTCCTATTGATGGACACCTGAGTTTTTTCCTGGGCTTAGCTGTTATGAATAAAGCTTCATTGAACATTCATATTCAAGTCTTTGTGTAGAGAAATCTTTTCTTTTCTTTCTTTTTTTTTTTTTGAAACAGAGTCTCACTCTGTCACCCAGGCTGGAGAGACTGGAGGGCAGTGGTGTGATCTCGGCTCACTACAACCTCTGCCTCCTGGGTTCAAGTGATTCTCCTGCCTCAGCCTCCGGAGTAGCTGGGATTACAGGCATGCTCCACCACTTCTGGGTAATTTTTGTATTTTTTAGTAGAGATGGGGGTTTCACCATATTGGACAGGCCAGTCTTGAACTCCTGACCTCGTGATCCACCTGCCTTGGCTTCCCAAAGTGCTGGGATTGCAGGCATAAGCCACCGCACCTGGACAGACAAATATTTTCATTTCTTTTGGGTAAATACCTAGGAATGGACTTGCCAGGTCATAGCGTAGTAAATGTTTAGTTTTATAAGAAACTGCCAGATCTTTTTCCAGAGTAGTTATACAATTATACATTTTCACCAATAGGGTTTGAGAGTTCCTGTTGCTTTACATCCTCACCATTTGGGGTGGTCAAGTCATTTTAATAGGTGTGTAGTGGTATCTCATTGCGGTTTCAATATGTAGTTCTCTAGTGACTAATGACCTTGGTCACTTTTTCATGTGCTTATTGTTCATTTGTTTATTTTCTTTTAGGAAGTGTTTACTCAAATTGTTTGCCTATTTTAAGTTGGGCCATTTGTCTTAGTATTACTGATTTTTCAGGTTCTTTATATTTTCTGTATAGCAGTGCTTTGTCAAATATGTATTCTATGAATATTTTCCCCAGTCTGTGGCTTGGCTTTCAATATTATTTATTTATTTATTTTTGGAGACTGGGTCTCACTCTGTTGCCCAGACTGGAGTGCAGTGCTGCCATCTTGGCTCACTGCAACCTCCACCTCCTGGGTTCAAGTGATCCTCCCACCTCAGCCTCCCGAGTAGCTGGAACTACAGGCACGGCCACCACGCCCAGGTTAATTTTTGTATTTTTGGTAGAGACGGGGTTTTATCATGTTGTCCAGGCTAGTCTTGAATTCCTGGCCCCAAATGATCAGCCCGCCTCGGCCTCCCAAAATGCTGGGATTACAAGCGTGAGCCACCACGCCCGGCCATTGTTTATTTACTTTTAAGAGATGGAGTCTCCCTATATTGTTCAGGCTGGTCTCAAACTCCTGGGCTCAAGCAGTCCTCCTGCCTTGGCCTTGCAAAGTGTTGTGATTACAGATCTGAGCTGCTGCGCCTGGCCTTGATATTCTTAATGATGTCTTTTGATGAATGGAAGTTTTAAATTTTGATGAACTCTAATCAATGTTTTCTTTTATGGTTACTGTTTTCTGTGACCTGCTAAGCAAACTTTGCCTATCCCAAATCATGAAGATACTCTTCTGAGGTTTCCTCTGAAAGACATAGGGTTTTACCATTTACATTTAGGTGTGTGATCCATCTCAGATGAGTTTTTGTATATGGCGTGAGGCACAGGTTGAGATTCATATTTTTCCATATGGAATCATTTGTTGCATCAACTTTCCTTCCCCCACTAGATTGCTTTGGTGCTTTTGTAAAAAATCACATGACTATATATATGTGTGTGTCTATTTCTAGCTTTTTATTCTACTTGTTAATTTATATGCCATACTCTGTTGATGATAATAGTTTTATAATAATCCTTGAAATCAGGTAATGTAAGTTCTCAAACTTTGTTCTTTTTCATATTCTTGGTCCTTTACATTTCCATATAAACTTAAGAACTACATTTTCAGCCAGGTTCGGTGGCTCACGCCTGTAATCCCAGCAGTTTGGGAGGCCGAGGTGGGCGGATCACTTGAGGTCAGGAATTTGAGACCAGCCTGGCCAACATAGTGAAACCCCATCTCTACTAAAAATACAAAAAAATTAGCTGGGCGCAGTGGCATACGCCTGTGATCCAGCTACTCAGGAGGCTGAGGTGGGGGAATTGCTTGAACCAGGGAGGAGGAGGTTGCAGTGAGCCGAGGTTGCACCATTGCACTCCAGCCTGGGCTACAAAGTGAGACTCCTTCTCAAAAAAAACATGCAGAAAACCCCCAGACTTGGGTTCATCATCTCCTCCCCAAAATCGTGGATTTGTTGTCCTACATAATCTTAACAGCAGGGAGACAGGACAATTTTGGCAGGGGCTTAGGTTTTTGATGTTTGTTGTTTTTTGTTTGTTTGTTTTTGAGACAGAGTTTTGCTCTTGTCAACCAGGCTAGAGTGCAATGGCGTGATCTTGGCTCACTGTAACCTCTGCCTCCCAGGTTCAAATGATTCTCCTGCCTCAGCCTCCCGAGTAGCTGGGATTACAGGCTCCCACCACAATGCCCGGCTAATTTTTGTATTTTTTAGTAGAGACCGGGTTTCACCATGTTGGCCAGGCTGGTCTTGAACTCCTGACCTCATGCGATCTACCCACCTTGGCCTCCCAAAGTGCTGGGATTACAGGCGTGAGCCACCGCCTGGTCTCAAGTTCGTTCTTTTTTAGACCCAATAATTTTTTTTTTTTTTGAGACAGAGTCTCGCTCTGTCGCCCAGGCTGGAGTGCAGTGGCACAATCTCGGCTCACTGCAAATTCCGCCTCCCGGGTTCACGCCATTCTCCTGCCTCTGCCTCTCCGAGTAGCTGGGACTACAGGTACCTGCCACCACGCCCGGCTAATTTTTTTTTTTTTTTTTTTTTTTGTATTTTTAGTAGAGACGGGGTTTCACCGTGGTCTCGATCTCCTGACCTCGTGATTTGCCCGCCTCGGCCTCCCAAAGTGCTGGGATTACAAGCGTGAGCCACCGCGCCCGGCCCAATAATTTGTTTTTTAAGACAGTTCCCCATTCCAGCATAGACTCCCTTACAGTAGGAAAGGCCCTCCAAATCCAAACATAGAGCAGAGTGGAGTAATATTTTCTTGGCTGTGATGAAATGTGAAAAGGCAGCCTTTGGGACTTCTGCTTCTGAGAAGGTGGAGTAAATGTACTATTCCTCCTGCTAAGTACAGCTCAAAATCCTAGATTTGTTTGTTGGTTTGTTTGTTTTTTTGAGGCAGAATCTCACTCTGTCACCCAAGCTGGGGTGTGGTGGTGTGGTCTTGGCTCACTGCAACCTCTGCCTCCCAGATTCAAGGGATTCTCCTGCCTCAGCCTCCCAAGTAGCTGGGATTACAGGCATGTGCCACCACACCTAGCTATTTTTTACATTTTTAGTAGAGACAGGGTTTCACCATGTTGGCCAGGCTGGTCTCGAATTCCTGGCCTCAAGTGATCTGCCTGCCTTGGCCTCCCAAAGTGCTGGGATTACAGGCTTGAGCCACCGCGCCTGCCAACACCCTAGATTTTCTATGTAAAATAAGCATATGAAGACTGAAAGGCAGAGAGAAAAAGGCACAGTCATTTAGGGGCCTTGGGACCCAAGGAACAACATGGCTGCGAATTCCCAGAATTTTCTTTTTGTCTGACATCTTCCTGACTGGGGGCTGGTGAAGCCAGCAACCTAGAAACATCAACAGCCACAGACAAAAACACAAAACATAAAACCTCCAAGAAAAGTCTGCTCTTTCTAGCCAAAGGACCAGGAAAAAGACAGCCTAGCAAGCCAGAAAACTTCTAGACAATAATCACTTTGCTGCAAGCAAACACGACACAAAAAAAATTGTGGCTCCACCCTGTGGGACAAAAGCCAAATGGGGAGCCTAGACTTTCACCCTTACCAGACGGTAAGGACGTGCCTCACACCACCCCTTCCCCACACCCAGTGGGGTCAGAGAAGGCTGAGTAGGAAGGCAGCAGGAACATCCCTGCTGAGGAGTAAGAAGCCTCCTCGTTCCCTGTGTCAATGGGCAGCCTGCCCACATGGGCAGCCTGGACATCCACCTCCACCAGGCAGTAACAAAGTACTCCTCCCCCTCCTCTCTGGGGCGGTGTCAGAAGAGTGGAGAGTTTGAACTTTCACCACTGCTCCATGGTAATGAGGTCACCCTGATACGATGGCATCAAGGGAGGCAATAATGAAACACTTTCAACCCTCCTAACCAGGTTGGTATCAATGGAAGCCTACTGGGGAGCCTGAACTCCCACCCTTGCCTGCCAATAACAAGGAACACTCCTCCCGCACTCACTCCCCCTGAGGGGAGAACCTGGACTTTCGCCTTCATCTGCCAATAGTAAGGCAGGAGAGGTCTGCTCAAATACGGGATTTAAATAATATTTGGAATCTTACAACATCATGCCCAAAATGTTCTGGTTTCAAAAAAAAAAAAAAAATCACTTGTTATACTGAGAACCAGGAAGATGCCAACTTGAATGAGAAAAGACAATTAACCTAGATGACAGAATTGCTAGAATTATTTGACAAGGTTTTAAAGCAGCCATTCTAAAAATGCTTTGGCGAACAACTATAAACATGCTTGAAACAACAAAAAAAGTAGAAAGTCTCAGCAAAGAAATCAAAGATATAAGGGAGAACCAGAGGGAAATTTTTGAACTAAAAATTGCAATAACTGAAATAAAATACTCAAGGCATATGCTCAGCAGCAGAATATAGACAGAAGAAAGAATCCGAATTTGAGGATCAAATAGAATTTACTCAATCTGAACAACAGAGAAAAAAGTAGACTAAAAAACAAACAAACAAACAAAAAAGGAACAGGACTTCAGGGACATGTGAGACTGCTGTAACAAAAAAATCTAATACTCAGACCATGGGTGTTCCAGAAGGAGAGGAGAAAAATGTGGAACTGAAGAAATTATGGCTAAAAGCTCTGAAATTTGGCAAAAGACGTAAACCTACAGCTCAAGAAGCTGAGAAAATCCCAAACAGGATAAACCTAAAGAAATCCATGCCAAGGCCCATCACAGTCAAACTTCTGAAAATTAAGACGAAGAAAAAAATCTTGAAAGCAGCCAGACAGAAACAACATGTTACCTATAGGGGAAAAACAATTCGAACAAACGTGGATTTCTCCTTATCAGAAACCATGAAGGCCAGCAGGAAATGGCAAAACATTTTTCAAGTGCTGGAAAGAACTTTCAATGCAGAATTGTATAGCCGAAATATTCTTCAGGAACGAAAAGGAAATCAAGATATACTCTGATGACAAAAACTGAAAGAATTTGTTGCCAGCTGACTTGCCCTAATGAATAGCTAAAGGAAATTCTCTAAGCAAAACGAAAATGAGAGAAAAAGAAATCTTGGCCCATCAGGAAGGAAGAAAGAATGATAAAGCCAAAAGCATGGGTAAATACAATAGACTTTTGTTCTCTTCTTGAGTTTTCTAAGTTATATTTGACAGTTGAAACAAAATTATAATCTTGGCTTATGCAGTAGTTCTCAATGTATGTAGAGGAAATATTTAAGACAATTATATTATAAACGGGGGAGGATTGAGAGTTATAAAAAGAGGTAAAATTTCAACACTTCACTCAAACTGGTAAAATGTTGACAACCGTAGAATAAGTTATATATATATAAGGCAATCCTTAGGGCAACCATTAAAGAGATACACCCAAAGAACACTAAAGCTAAATCAAAATAGCATTCTAAAAAATGTTTAAGCAACCCACAGGAAGGCAGGAAAAAAAAATCATTCTGGTGGCAGATGAGAGGCTGATGGGAGTGGCGGAGGGAGTAGAGGCATGGGGTGCATTGGGGATGGGTATGGGGTGAGGAACCTGCCAGGCTCTTCCACAAAACTTTGCCTTGGTGGATTGGTTTATACCGGTACTATTTATGCTGGTACTCAGAGAGCTCTTCTTGAAGCCAGCAGGCTGATCAGTCATCACACCAGAAGGAGCTCCCTGCAAAGGGTTGGGCTTGGCTGACTTCAGTACTGGCAGGATGGTGCCTTTGCATTCTGATTACAAAAGCCAGAAGCACCACTTTGTGTGTGGCCTATACTGCCGGTAAAAAAGGAATTAAGATGGCTTTGAAAAGGGCCTCATGCAACATTGGCAAGGGGGAGAAGCAAGTTCAGTACATTTGGAGCTGTGCTCCAGATGCTTAAGCAATATTTGGGTTCAAAATCAGAAAACCTTGGCAAACTTTTCCTACAGGATTATTACAGAGACCTATTTTAACAGGCATCTTCAGTCTTTCAACGATTCGAAAGAAAATGAATACTGATGAAAACTGACTTGCAGAGTACTTCAACTTCCCTTTCATTTATTTATTTATTTATTTATTTATTTATTTTTATTTATTTTTTTTTTTGAGACGGAGTCTCGCTCTGTCACCAGGCTGGAGTGCAGTGGCGCGATCTCGGCTCACTGCAGGCTCCGCCCCCCGGGGTTCACGCCATTCTCCTGCCTCAGCCTCCCGCGTAGCTGGGACTACAGGCGCCTGCCACCTCGCCCGGCTAATTTTTTGTATTTTTAGTAGAGACGGGGTCTCACCGTGTTAGCCAGGATGGTCTCGATCTCCTGACCTTGTGATCCGCCCGCCTCGGCCTCCCAAAGTGCTGGGATTACAGGCGTGAGCCACCGCGCCCGGCCCCCTTTCATTTATTGAGGGCAGGAGTTCTGTATCTTTTCAGGTAGGCGGTGAGCCCCCAGATCTTGTAGTAGACCACCTCCTAGGACCTGCTGGCTCTCTGCTTCTGGCCTCTTCAATCCTGAGTCTCCCAGAGAATACTTCTGAAGACTTTTCATTATAGTTGCTTATAATTTTTACACTTAAAAAGAAAAAAGAAAAAAGATAGCTGGAGGTTTTTTTTTAATTTTAATTTTAATTTTAATTTTTTGAGACAGAGTCTCACTGTGTTGCCCAGGCTAGAGTGCAGTAGCACAATCTTGGCTCCCTGCAATCTCCATCTCCCGGGTTCAAGCGATTCTCCTGCCTCAGCCTCCCGAGTAGCTGAGATTACAGGCGTATGCCACCATGCCCGGTTAATTATTATTAGTAGAGACGGGGGGGTTTCACCATGTTCCCCAGGAGAGTCTTGAACCCCTGACCTCAAGTGATCCACCCTCCTCAGCCTCCCAAAGTGATGGGATTACAGGCATGAGCCACAGCACCTGGCCAGCTGGAGGTTATTCATACATTACATGTCATTTACTATTCCAAATGCTGTTTTAATCAGTTCAACATGAAAGCATCTTAATATTCTCAATAATGGCACTGATTATGGATTAAAATTCATATTCAGAAAAAAGGATAAGCTAGCCAATCTCCCCTTAAAGACACAATATGGAGATGATTAAATCTAGCAGGTTTGTGGAAAATTGATATTTTCGCAATACAAAGTTTTCTGGTGTAAGTTTCCTTGCATTTCTATTAATAATATCAACAGTATTTTACAGCTTTCTCTGTTGAGTTCTTGCACAATTATGATAGATTTAAGTATTTGCTGCTTTTGTGCTATTATAAATGATTTCTCTTAAAATTTCATTTCCTGGCCGGGCGCGGTGGTTCACGCCTGTAATCCCAGCACTTTGGGAGGCCAAGGCGGGTGGATCACGAGGTCAGGAGATCAAGACCATCCTGGCTAACACGGTGAAACCCCGTCTCTACTAAAAATACAAAAAAATTAGCCAGGCGTGGTAGTGGGCACCTGTAGTCCTAGCTACTCAGGAGGCTGAGGCAGGAGAATGGCTTGAACCCGGGAGGTGGAGCTTGCAGTGAGCCGAGATCGCGCCACTGCACTCCAGCCTGGGCGACAGAGTGAGACTCCATCTCAAAAAAAAAAAAAAATTTCATTTCCTAATTTTTTTATGGCATATAAAAATGCAACTGATTTTGTATACTAACATTTTATCCTGCACTTTGGTGACCTTCCACATATACAACTTTCCATATACACAATCATGCTTCTAACAAAGAATGAGAGTTATTGCTCCTTTGTAAGACATGATGCATTCTTGTTTATTCTTTCTTGCCTCATTGTACTCACTAGGAGCTACATTACAATGGCAATGAAATAGTGAGAGTGTATAACCTCGTCTTGTTTGGATTTCAAAGCTTTCAGTATTTTATCATTGTGTATATTTGTTGTTGGTGTCATTTTAAGGAAGCCTATGTCTCTTTATAGCTTTCTAAGGATTTTTATCATGAGTAGAAGCTGTATCAAATACTTTTAATGCATTTTGAGACACGTATAATTTTGTTCCTTTATTCTGTTAATACGGCAGATAGTAACATTTATTTTCAGATTGTTCACCAATGCTGTGTTTCTGAAATAAACATATCCTTTTTTTTATAAAAATAAGAGGTACTTTTTGCCAGTTCTATTCAGACTGCGTCATGATGAGTCACAGTGGCAGCTTTCTAGAGCTTTGAATATTTTTGATGTTATATGCTGAAATATTGTAGAAAATGCATTCTCTAAGATGTAATAACCTGAATTGGGAAAAATATTTAAAAAGATTTACTGGTTGGTTGCTTGTGCAAGTGTATGTATGTATGTTTCCTTTAAAACCAGATTTATAATTATCCATCCTTTTCTAATTAATGTAGTTATTATCTATTTTGATTATGCGTTGCTACACACACACACACACACACACACACACGTAGCAACGCATATGTATATATGATCTGGATGACGTGCCCTCCTTTATTCCTTTATTCCTTTATTCCTGATGTTGGTAATTTGTGTCTTCTCTCTTTTCTTCTTGATCAGTCTAGCTAGAGGTTTACCGATTTTATATATTCAAAGAACCAGGTTTTGGTACCATTGATCTTTTTATCGTTTGTTAATTTCCTATTATATTGGTTTCTGCTCCTATCTTTTCCTTTCTTTGGGTTTAATATGTTCTTTTTCTAGCTTGTTTTTTTGTTTGTTTGTTAGTTTTAATTTTTTCAGAGACAGGGTCTTGATATGTTGCCCAAGCTGGTCTTGAATTCCTGGTCTCAAAGTGATCCTCCATGCTTCGGCCTCCCAGAGTATTGGGATTACAAGCGTAAGCCACCCTGCCCGGCCTTCTAGTTTACGGTGGAAGCTTAGATAATCCGTTTTAGACATTTCTTCTTCCTTTTTTTTCCCCAAGAAACAGGGTCTTGCTCTGCCACCCACGCTGGAATGAAGTGGCGCAATCATAGCTGATTGCAACCTCGAACTCCTTAACTCAATCAATCCTCCCACCTCAGCCTTTCAAATAGCTGGGACTACAGGTGTAAGCCACCGCACGTGGCCTCTTCTTTCTAATATAAGTATTTAATATTATAAAATTTCCTCTAAGGTCTAAACACTGCTTTAGCTGCAACTCACAAATTTTGATATGTTGTATTTTTATTTACATCCCATTAAAAATACAGCATTAGTTCCTCTGTGATTTCTTCTTTGACCCATGGGTTAGAAGTGTGTTGTTTAGTTTCCAAATTTGGGGGCATTTTCCAGATATCTTTCTCTTATTGATTTGTAATTTAATTCTGTTGGGGTCGAGGAGCACGTTCTGTTTGCTTACAATCCTCTTAAATTTAATATGACTTGTTTTATGGCCCAGCATATGGTCTGTTTGGTGAGTGTTCCATGTACATCTGAAAAGAATGTGTATTCTGTAGTTATGTGGGGTATTTTTAAAATTTTATTCTTTTCACTGATACATAACAGCTGTACATATTTAGAGGGTACATGTGATCATGTAATACATTCATATAATCTGTAAAGATGAAATCAGTATAGTTGGGGTATCCATCACCTTAAATATTTGTCTTTTCCAGCATAAAGCTGGAAATATTCTAATTCTTCTCTTCTAGCTGTTTTGAAATATACAATAGATTATTGTAAACTGTAGTCACTCTTCTGATCTATCAAACACAAGGTCTTATTTCTATCAAACTGTATATTTGAACCCATTAATCAATCTCTCTTAATCTCCCTCTCCCTGCTACCCTTCCCAGCCTCTGGGAACCACCAACCTACTCTCTATCTTCATGAGATCTACTTTTTTAGCTCCCATATATTAATGAGAACATGTAATATTTGTCTTTCTATGCCTGGCAATAACATGGATGGAACTGGAAGTCATTTAACATAATGCATTCTCTGAGAGGTAATAACATAATAACATTTAACACAATGACTTCCAGTTCCATCCACGTTATTGCAAATAACAGGATCCCATTCTTTTTTTATGGCTGACTAGTACTCCGTTGTATATAGGTACCACATTTTCTTTATCCATTCATCTGTTGATGGACACTTAGGTTACCTCCAAATCTTAGCTATTGTGAACAGAGCTGCAACAAACATGAGACTGCAGATATCTCTTCAATATACTAATTTCCTTTCTTGCAGTTATATACCCAGCAGCAGGATTGCTGGATCATATGGTAATTCTGTTTTGTTTCTGTTTTTTGAGACAGTTTTGCTCTTGTAGCCTACACTGGAGTGCTACGGCCCTATCTCGGCTCACTGCAACCTCCGCCTCCCAGGTTCAAGCAATTGTCCTGCCTCAGCCTCTCGAGTAGCTGGGATTACAGGTGCATGCCACCACACCTGGTTAATTTTTTAATTTTTAATAGAGATGGGGTTTCGCCATGTTGTCCAGGCTGGTCTCGAACTCCTGGCCTCGAGTGATCTGCCTGCCTCGGCCTCCCAAAGTACTGGGATTATAGGCGTGAACCACCGTGCCCAACCCCTTGTGTCTTCTTTTGATAAATGTCTATTCAAGGTCTTTTGGCCATTTTTAAATTGGATTATTAGGAATTTTTTTTGCTATTGAGTTGTTTGGGCTCCTTATATCTTCTGGTTATTAATCACTTGTCAGATGTGTAGTTTGCAGATATTTTCTCCCATTCTGTGGGTTGTCTCTTCACTTTGTTGATTGTGTCCTTTGCTGTGCAGAAGCTTTATAGCTTGATGTGATCCCATTTGTCTATTTTTTCTTTTGTTGCCTATACTTTTAAGATCTTACCCAAAAAATCTTTGCTCAGACCAATATCTTGGAGCATTTATCTAATGCTTTCATCTAGTAGTTTCACAGTTTCAGTCTTTGATCTATTTTGATTTGATTTTTGTATATGGTGAAAGATAGGGGTCTAGTTTCATTCTTCCGCATATGGTTATCCAGTTTCCCCAGCACCATTTATTAAAGGGACTTTCCTTTCCCCATTGCATGTTCTTGGCACCTTTGTCGAAAACGAGTTGGTTGGACCCAGCATGGTGGCTCACGCCTGTAATCCCAGCACTTTGGGAGGCTGAGGCAGGAGGATCCCTTGAGGCCTGGCGTTTGAGACCATGCTGGGAAAAGCAAGACCCCATGTCTCTATTAAAAAGAAAGTTTTAAAAATTAATTTTTAAAAAAGGTCTAAAAAATGAACTGGCTGTAAATGTGTGGATTTTTATGTGGGTTCTCCATTCTGTTCCACTGGTCTACGTGTCTGTTTTTATGCCACTACCATGCTGATTTGGTTACTATGGCTTTGTAGTTTTTGTTTGTTTGTTTGTTTTTGTTTTTGTTTTTTTTTGAGACAGAGTCTCATTTTGTCATCCAGGCTGGAGTGCAGTGACATGATCATGGCTCATTGCAGCCTTGAACTCTTGGGCTCAAGCGATACTCTTATGTCACCTCCTAAAATGTTAGGATTACAGGTGTGAGCCACTGCAACTGCCCGTCTGTGCTTCTTTGTTTCATTTAAGGTGGTTTCTCTAGGGTTTACAAACTGCTTCTTTAACTTATCATAGTTTATTTTCAAATAATATACCACTTCACATATTGTGTAAGAACCCTACAACGGTGTACTTCCCTTTTTCCCTTACTGGCCTTTGTGTTAATTTGCCATACATTTTATTTCTACCTATCTTAGAAACCCCACAGTACATTGTTATTACTTTTGCTATAAACAATTATTTCGTAAAAGAATTAGAAAATTAGAAAAACGACTTTTACATTTAACAACATATTTACCATTTCAGCGTGCGTTAATCCTTTGTGTATATCCAAGTTCCTTTCTGGTATCATATTTCTCTGCTGGAAAAATTTCTTGTAACATTTCTTGTAGTGCGGATGGGCTGGTGCCAAATCCTCCCAATTTTTGTTTGTCCGAAATTTTTTCTTTTTTTTTTTTCGAGACGGAGTCTTGCTCTGTCACACAGGCTGGAGTGCAGTGGTGCGATTGCAGCTCACTGCAACCTCTGCCTACTGGGGTCAAGTGATTCTCCTGCCTCAGCCTCCCGAGTAGCTGGGATTACAGGTTCCCATCACCACACCCAGCTAATTTTTGTATTTTTAGTAGAGACGGGGTTTCACCATGTTGGCCAAGCTCGAACTCCTGACCTCGTGATCTGCCAACCTCAGCCTCCCAAAGTGCTAGGATTACAGGCATGAGCCACCGCACCCGGCTCTGTCTGAAACTTTTTTTTAACCTTCATTTCTGAAGGATATGTTTTCTGGGTAGAGAATTCTAAATAAACCCTTTTTCCCCCTTTCAGTTCTATAAAGAATTTTTATGCCTTTCATAGTTTTTGAAGAGAAGTCTACAGTGATTCTGACCTCTGTGCACCTGTACATAATGTACCTTTCTTCTCTGTGTGCCTTGAAGATTTTCTTGGCGGGGCATGGTGGCACACATCTGTAATCCCAGCACTTTGGGAGGCCGAGGCGGGTGGATCACCTGAGGTCAGGAGTTTAAGACCAGCCTGGCCAACATGGTGAAACCCCATCTCTACTAAAAATACAAAAATTAGCCGGGTGTGGTGGCAGATGCCTATAATCTCAGCTACTCGGGAGGCTGAGGCAGGAAAATTGCTTGAATCCGGGAGGAGGAGGTTGCAGTGAGCCGAGATTGTGCCATTGCACTACAGCCCAGGCCAACAACAGTGAGACTCCAACTCAAAAAAAAAAAAAGATTTTCTCTTAGGCCGGGCATGGTAGCTCACACTTGTAATCCCAGCACTGTGGGAAGCCAAGGTGGGCAGATCACTTGAGGCCAGGAGTTTGAGACCAGCCTGGCCAACATGGTGAAACCCCATCTCTACTGAAAATAGGAAAATTATCCAGGCATAGTGTCATGTGCCTGCAATCCCAGTTACTGGGGAGGCTGAGGCACGAGAATCACTTGAACCCAGGAGGCAGAGGTTGAAGTGAGCCAAGATCGAGCCACTGCACTCCAGCCTGGGCAACAGAGTGAGACCCTGTCTCAAAAAAAAAAAAAAAAAAAAGGCTCTTTATCGCTGGTTTTTTTGACTTTGTTGTGTCTTGATGCAGTTTTGTTTTGTTGGGGTTCATTGTGCTGTTTGGATCTATGGCTTTACAGGATTTTAAAAATCAAATTTGGAAAATTTCTGGCCATTCTTTCTTCAAGTATTTTTGTGTCCTCCTCCTTTCTTCTCTCTTGAGATTCCAATTACACATATATTAAATCACTTAGTATTATTCTATAGTTCTATAGGTCACTGAAGCTCTATGTATCATTTCTTTCTTTCTTTTTTTTTTTTTTTTTTGAGACGGAGTCTCGCTCTGTCGCCCAGGCTAGAGTGCAGTGCCGCAATCTTGGCTCACTGCAAGCTCCGCCTCCCGGGTTCACGCCATTCTCCTGCCTCATCCTCTCCGAGTAGCTGGGACTACAGGCGCCCACCACCACGCCCGGCTAATTTTTTGTATTTTTAGTAGAGACGGGGTTTCACCGTGGTCTCGATCTCCTGACCTCGTGATCCGCCCGCCTCGGCATCCCAAAGTGCTGGGATTACAAGCGTGAGCCACCGCACCCAGCCCATTTCTTTCTTTTTTTTTTCTTTTTTTTTTTCTGAGATGGAGTCTCACTCTGTTGTCAGGCTAGAGTGCAGTGGCACGATCTCAGCTCACTGCAATCTCTGCCTCCCAGGTTCAAGTGATTCCCCTGCCTCAGCCTCCCGAATAGCTGGGACTACAGGCATGCATCACCATGCCCAGCTAATTTTTTGTATTTTAGTAGAGACAGGGTTTCACCATGTTGGCCAGGATGGTGTCAACCTCCTGACCTCGTGATCCGCCCGCCTCGGCCTCCCAAAGTGCGGGGATTACAGGCGTGAGCCACCACACCTGGCCTGTGTATCATTTCTTAGCCATTTTTCTCTTCGTGCTTCATTTTGGATAGTTTCTGTCTTCAAATCTCTGGTCTTTTCTTCTGTGGTGTCTAATCTGCTCTTAATCCCATTCGATGAAACTGTAAATTCAGGTGCTTGGTTTGCTTTTCGTACCTAGAATTTCCTTTTTTTTTTTTGAGACAGAGTCTCACTCTGTCACCTAGGCTGGAGTACAGTGGCATGATCTTGGCTCCCTACAACCTCTGCCTTCCAGGTTCAAGCAATTTTCATGCCTCAGCCTCCCCAGTAGCTGAGATTATAGGTGTGTGCTACCAAGCCCAGCTAATTTTTGTATTTTCCTAGAGACCAGGTTTCCATGTTGGCCAGGCTGGTCTCAAACTCCTGACCCTAAGTGATCCGCCCACCTCAGCCTCTCAAAGTCTTGGGGTTACAGGTGTGAGCCCCCATGCCCGGCCTGGTTTTTTTTTTTGTATTATCCATTTATATTTTCATTCAATTCATATTTCCTTTTACTGTACTTCCTATTTTTACTTTACTATATTGAGAATATTTATTTATTTATTTATTTGAGATGGAGTCTTACTCTTCCACCCAGGCTGGAGTGCAGTGGCATGATCTCAGCTCACTGCAACCTCCACCTTCTGGGTTCAAGCGATCCTCCTGCCTCAGCCTCTCAAATAGCTGGGATTACAGGCGAGAGCCACCACATCCAGCTAATTTTTGTATTTTCAGTAGAGATGAGATTTCACCATGTTGGCCAGGCTGGTCTCGAACTCCTGACCTCAAGTGATCCACCCACCTCGTCCTCCCAAAGTGCTGGGATTAAAGGCGTGAGCCACCAAGCCCATCTGAGAATATGTGTAACAGCTGTTTTATTGTCCTTGTCTTTTAACCCCATCATTTTGTAATTCCTGTGTCTATTTCCATTGACTATTTTTTCTCTTAGTTTTGGGCCTTATTTTGGGTTTTTTGTTTGTTTGTTTGTTTTTTGAGACGGAGTCTTACTCTGTCACCCAGGCTGGAGTACAGTGTCACAATCTCGGCTCACTGCAACCTCCGCCTCCTGGGTTCAAGCAATTCTCCTGCCTCAGCCTCCTGAGTAGCGGGGATTACAGGCATGTGCCATCACACCCGGCTAATTTTTGTATTTTTAGTTGAGACGATGTTTCGCTATGTTGGCCAGGCTGGTCTTGAACTCCTGACCTCAGGTGGTCCACCCGCCTTGGCCTCCCAAAGAGCTGGGATTATAGGTGTCAGCCACCGTGCCTGGCCTTGTTTCTTTATATATTAGGTAATTTCTTTTTTTCTTTTTTAGAGACAGAGCCTCGCTCTGTTGCCAGGCTGAAGAGCAGTGTTGTGATCATGGCTCACTGCAGCCTCGACCTCCTGGGCTCAAGCGATTCTCCCACCTCAGCTTCCTGTGCAGCTGGGACCACAGGAATGTGCCATCATGCCTGGTTCAATTTTAAATTTTTTTGTAGAGATGCAGTCTCCCTATGTTGCCCAGGATAGTCTTGAACTCCTGGGCACATACTAGGTAATTTCTCTTTGGATGCCAGGCATATGAATTTTACATTGCTAAGTCCTAGAATTCGTCATGCTTCTTTAAATACTGTTGGACTTTGCTCTGGCAGACAGTTTATGTTACTTGCAGATCAGCTTGATCTCTTCAAGACTTGCTTTTCAAAATTTTTAGGGTAGGTTCAGAGTAACCTTTCCTTTAGGGCTTGGTTAGCCACACCCCTAAGGTATGACACCTCTGGGGTCTCTACTGAGTTCCCCATTTTATTCAACAAAGTTTCTTTACTCAGCTTGGTAGAAACTTGAAAATCGCTGGTCCTGTGTGAACCCTGGGAATTGTTTGAATACAACTTCCTGGTAGTTATTTCTGTAGAAATTGTTCTTTGCGGCCAGGTGCGATGGCTCACACCTGTAATCCCAGCACTGTGGGAGGCCAAGGTGGGTAGATCGCCTGAGGTCAGGAGTTTGAGACCAGCCTGGCCAACATGGTGAACCCTGTCTCTACTAAAAATACAAAAAATTAGATGGGCGCGATGGCTCACGCCTATAATTCCAGCACTTTGGGAGGTCAAGGCAGGCGAATCACCTGAGGTCGGGAGTTCGAGACCAGCCTGACCAACGTGGAGAAAACCCGTCTCTACTAAAAATACAAAAAATTAGATGGGCGCGATGGCTCACGCCTATAATTCCAGCACTTTGGGAGGTCAAGGCAGGCGAATCACCTGAGGTCGGGAGTTCGAGACCAGCCTGACCAACGTGGAGAAAACCCGTCTCTACTAAAAATACAAAATTAGCAGGGTGTGGTGGTACATGCCTGTGGTCCCAGCTACTCAGGAGGCTGAGGCAGGAGAATTGCTTGAACCTGGGAAGCAGAGGTTGCAGTGAGCCAAGATTGTGCCAGTGCACTCCAGCCTGGGCAATAAGAGCAAAACTCTGTCTCGAAAAAAAACAAAAACAAAAACAAAACTAGCCAGGCATGGTGGTGGACACCTGTGATCTCAGCTACTCGGGAGGCTGAGGCAGGAGAATCACCTGAACCCGGGAGGCAGAGATTGCAGTGAGCAGAGATCATGCCACTGTACTCCAGTCTGGGCGACAGAGCAAGACTCCATCTCAAAACAAAAAAAAAAGGAAATCATTCTTTGCCCAGCTACGTAGAATTTATTCTGTATATGTGGGACTTAATGCAGATTCCTGAACTCCTAGAATTCTGCCTACTGTATTGGCCCAAAAGTTTTATTTTGCAGCTTGATGACCTTGGTGCAATTTCATAAGGATAAAGTTATGTAAATGTTCTAAATTACCTAATCAATGACCTATCCAATAATAAATTGATTTGTTTGTTTTGTAGTTTCATTTAGGTCTAACATTTGAAGCATTTCTAGACCAAATTATACAGTATAATGAAAATATGAACACAAACTTAATCAGTATCACATTAGATCATTTTATTGGTGAAACTATCATGAATAATTCAGAATCTCCATTTCACCAAAGAGCACACTTGTTACATGTGTTACTACTGTCCAGGTTGTTGGAATGGAACAGAGCTTGTATGTATACAGAGAGCCTACCTAGAGCTCACAGGTGTTCACGGATGTGTCAAGAACATTTCTCAAAGCTTTTTAAACTTGCTAGCTTTTTAGCCTAAAGGATTCTGAAGCCTTTGTTGGTAAGGTAAAGATAAAGCCTTGTGGCAGAGATGGATTAATAATTGGCCATTTCTTAGCTGCAAGTATGAGGAAGTCAGAGGGAATTACATATTATAAAATATATTATATACTAATAAAAGATTGTCTTAAAACATACAAGATAATTATTTTTTTCATGTACGTTATCTGCATGGATGACTCATTTAGTCAATACGTTAGCAAAATTTAGCGATACTTTTTTTTTCTTTCTTTCGTTTTTTTTTTTAATTACACTTTAAGTTCTGGGGTACATGTGCAGAAGTGCAGGTTTGTTACATAGGTATACATGTGCCGTGGTGGTTTGCTGCACCCATCAACCTGTCATCTACATTAAGTATTTCTCCTAATGCTATCCCTCGCTCTGTCCCCCACCCCTGACAGCCCCGGTGTGTGACGTTCCCCTCCCTGTGTCCATGTGTTCCCATTGTTCAACTCCCAGTTATGAGTGAGAACATGTAGTGGTTGGTTTTCTGTTCTTGTGTTAGTTTGCTGAAAATGATGGTTTCTAGCTTCATCCATGTCCCTGCAAAGGATATGAACTCATCCTTTTTTATGGCTGCATAGTATTCCATGGTGTATATGCGCCACATTTTCTTTATCCAGTTGATACTTTTGTTTTGTTTTGAGACAGAGTCTCGCTCTGTTGCCCAGGCTGGAGTGCAGTGGCATGATCTCGGCTCACTGCAACCTCCACCTCCTGGGTTCAAGTGATTCTTCTGCCTCAGCCTCCTGAGTAGCTGGGACTACAGGCATGCACTACCATGCCCAGCTAATTTTTGTAATTTTAGTAGAGATGGAGTTTCACCACATTGACCAGGCTGGTCTCAAACTCCTTACCTTGAGATCCGCCTGCCTTGGCCTCCCAAGGTGCTGGGATTACAGGCATGGGCTACCACACCTGGCCTTTTTTTTTTTTTTTTTTTTTTTAAAAGACAGGGTCTCACTCTGTTGCCTGAGGCTGGAGTGTAGTGGCATGATCATAGCTCACTGTAGCCCAGAACTCCCAGGCTGAAGTGATTCTCCCACCAAAGCCTCTTGAGTAGTTCGGGCTACAGGCACATACCCCCATGCCTAGCTTATTTATTTTATTTTTTGTAGAGATGGGGTCTCACTCTTTTGCCCAGGCTGTTCTGGAACTGCTGGCCTCAAATGATCCTCCTTTCTCAGCCTCCCAGAGTGCTGGGATTATAGGTGTGAGCCACCATGCCCGGCAAAATTTAGTAATAGTTTAAAGATTTTTGCTCTGCCTATGTGATAGCACCATAGCTTTGACACTTATTTTTAGGGAAAGGAATTATAGGTTACTGTTTTTAATCATGTAATAGATAGAGTAAGTACCTGGCAAGACACATAATTTTAAGGGTAAGGACAGTTGCTGATTTATTTGCATTTCTTACTCCAAATTTTTCAAATGCATAAAGGTGCCACTGTGAAAAATGCAGAAAAGGTACCAAGGAGCATTGTAACAGAACCGCTGCCAATGAAACTGTAGCTTTGCATTAAATTATTAAAAATTCAGCCAGAAAAATTTTAAATTATTTGTGATTTTGGTGAATGAATAGAGGCTTTTCTGAAGTGCATTGTTCATATTTTTGGCAATTACCACCCATGATTACCATATTGGATGCTCAATAAACATTTGTTTTCTTCTATATTGAAAACAAAACTATTGAGAAAATTTATTTAATGGTTAATAGCACTAGCACTTAGTAGAGAATCTCAGGGTGCTGAAAAAATAGATGTTATGAAAAAATTTTTAAAAATGCTATATCACAATGATTCTAAAATGTTCGTGTTTTCTTTAGATTTTAGATTTTAAGTTTGTTTATATTGAGGCAGGAGAATAGGGTCTGGAGGCAGGGAACCTAAGGCCGATTCACGCTGACTTCCTAGAACTAAATCAAAAGGAAAACCCCAACTTTCCACACCTAAGTAACAAAAGGACCGGAGTCTACTCCCTTTGCAAATCCCCTCCCTTTTCTGCAGTGGCAGATGGAACATTGAAAGTACCTCTGATTGGTCTGCAACCAATCAGACATTTGCATAGGAGTATAACTTTGTAACTTCACTTCAGCCTCTGATTGGTGCTTTCCACAACCAGTCAGACTTGATTGCGTGCTAAGTCTTCATTTGCATAGAAGTGTAACTTTGTAACTTCATTTTTGCCTCTGATTGGTTGCTTTCCACAACCAATCAGATGCTTGCGTAGAGGGGCACCACTGTAACTTCTCTTCAGTCTCTGATTGGTTGCAGAAGGCTTTCTGTAACCAATCAGACGGATGGCGGGCCACTACTTCATTTACATAGGGTGTACATTAATGTTTCTAGAGGATATTTAAACCCCAGAAAATTCTGCAACCGGGCTCTTGAGCCCCTATGCTCGGGTACCTTCATTTCCAATAAACCTCTGCTTTTGTTGCTTCATTTTTTTCTTGCTTTGATTGTGCATTTTGTCCAATTATTTGTTCAAAACGCCAAGAACCTGGATACCCTTTACCTGTAACAATATTGCTATTTTTTTTGTTTTGTTTTTGCCAAAAGGAATATGATGTAGTGATGTTCCAAAATATCTGTGTTCAAAATTCTGGTTCTACCACTTATTAGCTTTGTGACTTTGGGCAAGTCACATAATCCCTCTAGCTCAGTTTTCTCATCTTAACCTCTGTGTGTGGCCCAATAGCATGAACACCACCTGGGAGCTTTTTAAAAGCGCAAATTCTCAACCTCACCCCAGACCTACTGAATCAGAAGCCTTGGGGGTGGGGCCCAGCACTCTGCATTCACAATCTCTCCCTCTGATGCACGCTGAAGTTTGAGAACCACTGTCGTAAGCCACTGTGGTGCCTTCCATGGCTTCTGCTCATCTTTTGTGAAGGTGATTATAGCCGATCTATTTCTTGGCATTGTGTGTTAAAGTTGACATCTTAAGCTTCCATTAAACGTGTATGAGGCCGGGCGCGGTGGCTCACGCTTGTAATCCCAGCACTTTGGGAGGCCGAGGCGGGCGGATCACGAGGTCAGGAGATTGAGACCACAGTGAAACCCCGTCTCTATTAAAAATACAAAAAATTAGCCGAGCGTGGTGGCGGGCGCCTGTAGTCCCAGCTACTCGGAGAGGCTGAGGCAGGAGAATGGCGTGAACCCGGGAGGCGGAGCTTGCAGTGAGCCGAGATTGCGGCACTGCACTCTAGCGTGGGCGACAGAGCGAGACTCCGTCTCAAAAAAAAAAAAAAAAAAAAAAAAACCTGTATGATGGCCAGCACGGTGGCACACGCTTGTAATCCTAGCACTTTGGGAGACTGAGGCGGGTGGATCACCTGAGGTCAAGAGTTCGAGACCAGCCTGACGAACATGGCAAAACCCCGTCTCTACCAAAAATACATTTTTTAAAAAAATTAGCCAGGTGTGGAGGCGAGCACCTGTAATCCCAGCTACCAGGGAGGCTGAGGCAGGAGAATCGCTTGAACCTGGGGGGCAGAGGTTGCAGTGAGCTGAAACTGCACCACTTTACTCCAGCCTGGGCAAAAGAGTGAAACTCCACCTCAAAAAAAAAAAGTCTATGATGTCGGCCGGGCGTGGTGGCTCACACCTGTAATCCCAGCGCTTTGGGAGGCCGAGATGGGCAGATCACCTGAGGTCAGGAGTTCGAGACCAGCCTGGCCAACATGGTGAAACCCCTCTCTCCTGGGTGACAAGAGGGAAACTGTCTCAGGGGGAAAAAAAAAAAGAGTGTATGATGTCAATGAGTAGCCAATAGATTATAGATATTCAAAGAAAATGTTAAGCAGACTAAATTTTAGCGGAGTCACAGAAGACCCCCCAGTAAGGAATGAGCAATTTTTTTTGTTTGTTTTTGTTTTTGTTTTAAATACAGGGTCTGGCTCAGTTGCTCAAGCTGGAGTATAGTGGTGTGATCTCAGCTCACTACAACCTCTGCCACCTGGGCTTAAATGATCCTCCCACGTCAGCCTCCCAAGTAGCTGAGACTACAGGTGCACGCCATCACACCTGGCTAATTTTTTTGGTATTTTTTGTAGATATGGGGTTTCGCCATGTTGCCCAGGCTGGTCACGAATGGGACACATATTTTTAACAGTGGATTTGCTCCCAGTGTCCAGCATGTCTTATTTCGGGCAACGGGATGGGACAGACTGGGAAGGGCTGGGTTGTACTTTGGACCTTGCACCCTAGTTATAGGCACAAAGACAAAATTCATTCCAGCAGGTATGACACAATATGGAGGTAATAATAGCAACGATACTAAAGAGTTTGGCAGTGAACAACAAATGAAATGGTCAGCATGGAAGGCTGAAACATGGGGATGGAGCAATGGGGTTTCTCACCAAGAGGGCAGAACTTGGCGACCAAGGCTCCAGGGGAAGGCAACATTCAGAGTCTGAGGCAGGCAGACAGCTAAGCAAGGAGTCTATTTAGGGAATGTTTGCTAGCAGCTGCAAAGACTGCAATCTCTGGGACAATTACGGACAAAAGTCTGGCAGAATGCAGTCCTACAGAGGGAAATTACCCACACTGCGGTTCTTACACCTGGAACAACGCAGGGTGACCACATGTCAGGAACACTGGGCATTCCCTTGCCGATCCTCAAACGGCAGTTGGGCCGACTTGATGCTGAATCCCAGCATGGTGCTAGGGGTCTCCTATAACCTTCTTATCCAATGGGTCTTGTTTGGCCTTAGGGCTGAGGTCAGGCTGAGCCTGTATGTGAATCAACAGTGACCGAAGCTGTGGGAATAGGTGAGCTACAGCCACGGTCACACAACCCAGGGAGGTGATTCTGATGGAGAAAATTTCAGGCCGGCAAGGAGCAAAAGGGTAGCAGTGGAGCTGCTTGGTCAGACTTCTCCACAATCTATTGGTAACTGTGCTTTTTTTTTTTTTTTTTTTGAGACGGAATCTCACTCTGTCGCCTAGGCTAGAGTGCAGTGGCGCTGTCCAAGCTCAATCTTGGCTCACTGCAACTTCCATCTCCCGGTTCAAGCAATTCTCGTTTCTCAGCCTCCCGAGTAGCTGGAATTACAGGGGTACACCACCATGCCCAGGTAATTTTTGTATTTTTAGTAGAGATGGAGTTTCACCATGTTGTCTGGGCTGGTCTCGAACTCCTAGGCTCAAGTGATACACCTGCCTCAGCCTCCCAAAGTGCTGGGATTACAGGCCTGAGCGACTGTGCCCAGCGGTTCACATAGTTTTAAATTCAAAGTATTAAAGAGTACATAGTGAAAAAAGTCTCCTTCTCATCTGTTTCCCCAGACATCCAGTTTTCCTCCCCCAGCAATATTATATTTTTGTGTGTGTATATATATACACACACACACACACATATATTTTTCTTTCGTTATGTATATATATTTCTCTCTCTTTTTTTTTTTTTTTTTTTTTTTTTTGAGACAGAGTCTCGCTCTGTCACCCAGGCTGGAGTGCAGTGGCGTGATCTCAGCTCACTGCAGCCTCCGCCTCCCAGGTTCAAGCGATTCTCCTGCCTCAGCCTCCTGAGTAGCTGGGATTACAGGCACGTTCCACCATGCCAGGCTAATTTTTGTATTTTTAGTAGACATGGGGCTTCACCATGTTGGTCAGGCTGGTCTCGAATTCCTGACCTCATGATCCTCCCCCCTCGGCCACCCAAAGTGCTGAGATTACAGGCGTGAGCCACTGTGCCCGGCCTATATTTCTCTTTTGTGTTCGTGCATGTGTATACAATGTCCCCCTTTTGCCTAAATGGCAGCATACTATATTCTGTTTCTTGCTTTTGCCCATTAACAATATATATTGGATATATTGGATATATTTACGTATTACCGCACAGACTACTTTCTTATTTTTTTCTTCATAGTTACATGGTATTCCATGAATGTGGCATAATTTATGTAATTAGTCTCCCACTGAAGGACATTTAGATTGTTTTCAATCTTTGATGTTCATGATAACCTTTACATGCATTATTTCACAGGTGTGTAAATATTTCTCTAGGATAAATCTTTAGAAGTGGAATTGATGGATCAAAAGATTCATGTATTTCTGGTCAGGTGCGGTGGCTCACGCCTGTAATCCCAGAACTTTAGGAGGCCGAGGTGGGCAGATCATCTGAGGTCAGGAGTTCGAGACCAGCCTGGCCAACATGGTGAAACCCCATCTCTAATAAAAATACAAAAATTAGCCGGGTGTGGTGGCACAGACCTGTAATCCCAGGAGTTCAATACCAGCCTGGCCAACATGGTGAAACCCTGTCTCTACTAAAAATACAAAAATTAGCCGGGTGTGGTGGCACATGCCTGTTATCCCAGCTACTCGGGGGGTTGAGGCACGAGAATCGCTTGAACCCGGGAGGCAGAGACTGCAGGGAGCCTGGACCGTGCCACTGTACTCCAGCCTGGGTACAGTGTTGTTTGTCTCAAAACAAACAAACAAAACAAACAAACAAACACACACCCAAAAGGCGGAAGCTTCAAACTTCCTGACCTGTGAGAGTCCTGAGTCATTCCTGCCCTATTCTATGGACCAAAGCAAGTCACAAAGCTAGCCCAGACTAGGGAAGCGAAGGGAGAATAGCCTTTTCCGCCAGAAAAAAAAAAAAAATTAACGTGTTTGTAATTTTGACAAATTTTGCAAAATCAACCTCTAGGGATATACCAATTTATATTCTACTGGCAATGTATAAGAACAGCTAGCAACTGAGTATTTTCACTGTGTATTTTGTCTGTGTAAAAAGGCTGAAGCTGGGGAGGATCATGTCTTTCTTGAATTTGTGGAAAGCTGTTACTTTATTTATAGAAATTCATTAATCTTTATAATTTTTTTTTTTTTTTTTTTTTTTTTTTGAGATGGAGTCTCGCTCTGTCGCCCAGGCTGGAGTGCAGTGGCGCAATCTCGGCTCACTGCAAGCTCCGCCTCCCGGGTTCACGCCATTCTCCTGCCTCAGCCTCTCCGAGTAGCTGGGACTACAGGCGCCCGCCACCACGCCCGGCTAATTTTTTGTATTTTTAGTAGAGACGGGGTTTTACCGTGGTCTCGATCTCCTGACCTCGTGATCCGCCCGCCTCGGCCTCCCAAAGTGCTGGGATTACAAGTGTGAGCCACTGCGCCCGGCCTAATCTTTATAATTTAGAATATTAATATTTCTGCTTTTCATATGGAAGTTCATTAAATAATCTTTCTAATTTGGAATATTAAATTTTCTGCTTTTTATAAAACTGAAATGTGAACCATAATCCCATGACAAACACCAAAATAAAAATGCCGCTTTATAGTTTATGAAGTGTTTTCACACACACACACACATACACACACACACACACATATTTTTTTTGAGACGGAGTCTCGCTCTGTCGCCCAGGCTGGAGTGCAGTGTCAGGATCTTGGGTTACTGCAAGCTCCACCTCCTGGGTTCAAGCGATTCTCTTGCCTCAGCCTCCCTTGTAGCTGGGACTACAGGCGCGTGCTACCACGCCTGGCTAATTTTTTATATTTTCAGTAGAGACGGGGTTTCACTGTGTTAGCCAGGATGGTCTCGATCTCCTGACCTCGTGATCTGCCCGCCTCGGCTGTCACCCAGCTGGAGTGCAGTGGCACGATCTCAGCTCACTGCAACCTCTGCCTCCCGGGTTCAAGCGATTCTCCTGCCTCAGCCTCCCGAGTAGCTGGGATTACAGGCGTGCACCACCATGCCCTGCTAATTTTTGTATTTTTAGTAGAGACCAGGTTTCACCACATTGGCCAGGCTGGTCTCGAACTCCTGACCCCAGGTGATCCACCTGCCTTGGCCTCCCACAGTGCTGGGATTACAGGTGCGAGCCACCGGGTCCCACCCACATATATATTTTTAAACCTACTTTTCATCTGAAATCTAGGTTTAAAACGAGATACTGAATTTCGAGAACTTTGCTTCAGAAATACTAGTAAAGTCAAAACTGAACTAGAGCGAGAAATCATTTGTCAAATTTATATCAGCATGTTCCTCATGTCCAGAGGCCCAGTTCTGCACTTTAAAGCAGTTATTTTTCTAATAGTGTTCAGAACTCCTAGTGGCTCTTGAATCCAGGCACGTGTGTTAAAAATGAATGATAGCACCATCTTATCATGGCTGATTCCTGCTTTAATCATTCTTGCAAAACCTCTTCGCATTCCAAGACTATGAAAAGTTCAAAAAGCTGTTACAAACAGCTGAGTCAAGATCTCATTCTCCAGTATGCTCATTCTTTTCTTTTTGAGATGGAGTTTCACTCTTGCTGCCCAGGCTGGAGTGCAACGGCGCAATCTCGGCTCACTGCAACCTCTGCCTCCCAGGTTCAAGCAATTCTCCTGCCTCAGCCTCCCGAGTAGCTGGGATTACAGGCATGCACCACCATGCCCAGCTAATTTTGTATTTTTTGTAGAGATGGGCTTTCTCCATGTTGGTCAGGCTGGTCTCGAACTCCCGACCTCAGGTGATCTGCTCGCCTCGGCTTCCCAAATTGCTGGGATTACAGACGTGAGCCACCGTGCCTGGCCCTGCTCATTCTTACTAAATTCTACATAACCTATTGGCAAAGGAGATTGAGTAACACATTCTGGCAGAAATGAAAATTACTGACAAACAGCTACATGATGCTAGATGGAAAGGCATGATAAGAATCTTTCTATGGAATCTTTTACCCACCCATTTATTTAGTGCAGGTCATGTGACCATCTTTGCAGCTTGTGGGAGAGGAATAGAATTTGCTTGTGCAGTGCAGCAAGCCTTAAAGAGGTCTATTTTTTCCTCTGCAAAGTCCCTGGTCACGAGAATCTTGAAAAGCTTAACAGCAGGAGATAATGCTATTCATTTGCAAAATAACCAAAGCCCATTTTTTTCACTAGTAATTTGTCCACAGATGTTTCATAAAATTGATGGATCAATATGTCAATCATGTAATCCTAGCACTGCAAAAGATGTATTTTTAAAGACTTTTTCAATAGAAGATTCTCATGTCTGTATTTAATAATGTTAGTTATCTAGGCAGGTTTCATTTACACCCTTTGCTGGGGTTGGCCTCATTTCTTGTTTTTCTTCAGCAGCTGTGGATAGGATGTCACCAATAATTTCCAATTAAAAATCATTCATCTACCTCACCAGTTCTAGCAGAAAATACGGGCAGAATTCTCTAGACCAGTGCTTCTCAAATTTTAAATTGCAAATTTACTACGGCGGGGAGCGGGGTGGTGGTGGTGGTGGATCTCTTTAAAACGCAGAGGCTGATTCAATAGGTCTGGGTGGAACCTGAGAGTCCACTTTCCTAACAGAATACAGGTGATGCCTAAGTTGCTGATCTGAGGACCATATTTAGTCAACAAAACTGCCTTATTATCTGGGAGAGGATAAAGATTTACAACTGTGACTCAAAGTACAAAAGCAATAAGGAAAACAGATTAATCTGGTTACACTAAAATAACCTGTTGCATGCAAAAAGAAAAGCACCTTAGAATAAAAATAAGTGAGAAAATGGGAAAAAAAATAGTTGGAATTTGTATCACAAAGAGTTACCATCCCTAATATATGAAAAGCTTTTAAAGCTAGAGAAGAAAAAGACTAAGAATTCAAGAAAACGGGCTAAAGATATGAGAAATAAATGCAAATGACTCTCTATCATATGGAAAGAGCTCAATCTTGCTCACAGTAAGAGAAATGCAAATTAAAACTACAATGAGATACCTTTTCTTTCCTAGCAGGCGAGAAAAGAAAAGAACTTTTATTTGAGGAATGCCAAGTCTCTTTAAATTATCAGGCCCGGAGTGACATTAAAATGATACAGCAATCACATCCTACTCCCCCCTTGAGCTATGTATTCATCTCTTCAAACCGCTTGCTATTGCCACAGATGGCTATAAATTAATTTAACAATGCTGGACATTAACCCACACCCTGTAGCTTAACAATGTACAGTCAATTACTAATCAATGTTACTTCTGTAAACCAGTGAGAATTTTCGGCAAACAGCTTTTTATCAGCCCACCCCTCTCCGCCTTCTTTTTGCCTTTAAAAAACTGCTTGTAACAAAGGCCAGCCGGAGCTCTTATCCAAGGTTACTTCGGGGGGGGCGGGGCTGGGTCTCCCGGGCAGCTGTCCTCACTTTGGCTCAAGTAAACGTTTTAAATTAGATTTTGTGCCTCAGCCTCTTCTTCCTTTTAGGTTGACGCAGGTTAGCAAAAATCCAAAAGTTTGACCGCAAAAATCTGAAAGTTTCACTTTTAGGAACGTATCCCAAGGGCACATTATAAAAAGAGGAAAGCACAAACCTATTGCTTGCAGCATTAATTATAGTAGCAAAAGACTGGAAACTAATGCTTATTGGGGGCTTAACTGAATAAATTTGGATTTATCTACACAATGAGATACTATGTAAGTATAAAGGGGAATAAATAATATTTCTATGTACTGCTGCTATGAAGTATTTTCCAGGATATAGTGTAAAGTAAAAAAAAAAGCAAGGTAGAAAAATCAAAGAACATATACAAATATGTATATATTATGTAATTATATTTTTAAAAGACAATAGAAGGATAGACCATAAATGAAATGGTTACCTGTGGGAGAAAGAAGGAAATAGAGGGACAGAACCTAGATTTTTCTGAAGATACTTTGACTTACAGATTTAACTTTAGAACAATGTCAGTATTTTACATAATTATAAAGCATTATTAAATCAACATTTTAAAACACAGCATTTAAAAATCAAAAACAAAATGAAACGAACAGATCTGTGTATTGAGCTGCAGGCTTAATCATATGGAGACAAATTATTTCAAGTGAACTTTAAAAGATAGTAATTTGATTGTAAGTTTCTAATGGGGTATGCCCTAAGGACAAAAAAGAAGTACAAGCCAGGTATGGTGGCTCACCCCTGTAATCCCAGCACTTTGGGAGGCCAAGGTGGGGGAGGATCGCTTGAGCCCAGGAGTTTGAGACCAATCTGGGCAATATAAGGGACCTTGTCTCTACTAAAACTAAAAAAAAAAATTAGCCAGGTGGGGTGGCGCGTGCCTATAGTCCCAGCTACTCTGGAGGCTGAGGCAAGAAGATGGCTTGAGCCCCAGGGATCAAGGCTGCAGTGAGCATGTTCGTGCCACTGCCCACCAGCCTGGGTGACAGAGTGAGACCCTGTCTCAAAAAAAGAAAAAAGAAAAGAAATCTACTCTCTCGGATGTTAGGGAAAGCTGTTCATTACTGGGTCCTGCTGGCCACTACACACTGCAGGAGCTGGGCGCTGGAGAATGTGCCGTGCTACAGGAGCCTGGTGCTGGACAATGCTACAGGAACTTGCTGAGAGAGTGCACAGAACCCAAGAAAGCAAACAAACAAACAAAACCCCTTTCCTCCTGCAATTCTCTCTTGTTTTGTTTTGTTTTTTGTTTGTTTGTTTGTTTTTTGAGATAGAGTCTTGCTCTGTTGCCCGGACTGGAGTGCAGTGGTGTGATCTCGGCTCACTGCAACCTCCGCCTCCTGGGTTCAAGTGATTCTTGGGCCTCAGCCTCCCCAGTAGCTGGGATTACAGGTGCCCACCACCATGCCTGGCTAACTTTTGCATTTTTAGTAGAGATGGGTTTCACCATGTTGGCCAGGCTGGTCTTGAACTCCTGATCTCAAGTGATCTGCCTGCCTCAGCCTCCCAAAGTGTTCCGATTACAGGCATAAGCCACTGTGCCTGGCCGTGGAATTGTCTCTTTAGCGTCCCCTACTGACAAAAATTCAGTGCTGATTGGCAAAGGAAAAAAATTTAAAGGGCCCAGATTCATTTTCACAGAACAGTCTAAAAGGATGAATTTGGACCTGAGATAAATAAATTGGATGCCACAGCATTCCTGGCACCTGATCTTTGAATATCATTTCCTACTGAAAGAAACCAGAGCTCCTTAGAGAAATGTTTCATTCCAGGTCTGAGTCAGGAAAAGTACTGTGTGACCAGGGAATATCTTGTACAAGAAGGCAGGGGAGCTGTCAAAGATTACTGGGGTCATGTCAAAAGGACTCAGTAGCCAATGTGAAGAGGCATTCATTAGCAAATAATGGGATGATTTAAGTATCAATAAAAATAACTGCAATGGATTGAAACATCAAATATGTTAAAATCCATTAGTTCATAATGAAACAAACTAGTGGAGAGTCCCGCTATGTTGCTCAGGCTGGATTTGAACTCCTTGCTCAAGCTATCCTCCTGTGTCAGCCTCCTGAGGAGCTGGGACCAGATTCTGAGGCCATGGCCTGGCCTCAAGAACCTTATTAAACAACAACAACAAAACAACAACTAATAAATAAAGGGAAAGAATCAAGAAGGTAACTTCCTTTCTTGCCTTTCTTGTACAAACTGACCTCAAGGTGACCACATAGTGAATGAGGGAAATTTTCTCTCTATGGAAGTATTCCAGTTTAAAAATGAAGAAGTTGTGCTCTGAATGGAGAGGCTAATGAATAATTTTTTTTAAAGGTAAAAATGAAGAAGGAATGATAGAAGTGGAACAATGGTTCTCAAAGTGTGGATTCTTGGACTCTTTCGGGGTCTATGAGGTCAAACTATTTTCATAATTCAGCTAAGATATTACTTACCTCTTTCACTAGGTTGACCAGGGATGGTGCAAAACCAAGAGTGGCTAAAACTGCTGGTACCTCAGTACGAATCAAGGCAGTGGTACGGACTAAACTAGTAGTCACTGTATTCTTTATTGCCACATTCACAGTAAACAAAATTGCTAGTTTCACTTAACAATGGCCTTGTCGAAGGAGTCAAAATTATTAATTTTATTAAATTTCAACCCTTGAGTACATGTTTTTTAAATATTCTATATGGTGAAATGGGAAATCTACAAAGTACTCCAGCTGCATATGGTGGTGCACACCGGTAATCCCAGCTATTTGGGATACTGAGGTGGGAGGATCGATTGAGTCCAGGAGTTCTAATCCAGACTGGGCAACATAGTGAGACCCCTGTTTCAGTTAAAATAATAATAATAAGCACTTTGGCTGCACTCTGAGGGATGGTGGCTATCTTGAGGAAAAGCAGCTGGGCAATTGTTTGAGTTGAGAGCTGAACTAGCCACTTTTTTTGTGGAACATCATTTTTACTTGAAAGAACCACTGACAGCAAATTATGGATATTCAGACAGTGGTATTTGGCAGACATTTTACGGAAAATTAAGAAGTGAGCCTTGTCACTTCAAGGGAAACAATTTGACAGTATTTGTTGCCAATCATAAAATTCGAGCTTTCAAATGAAAATGGGAATTTTGGGAAACTTGTATCTGCCACTGTAAGCTTAATATCTTCTCAATACTTTAAGACTTTTCTGATGACATTGGTGGTGACATTAATGAATGGGACATTTTGGATGTTGTGTAATGAAATGTGTTAACATTTGCAATACCTGTAAAATTCAGTGAACCAATATTTTTGAAACGACTAATGCATGATGTTACACAATCAAGGATGAGTAAGAGATCCAAAGTACAAAATAGATTTTAATGAAACAGAGTATAAAGAGGACATTGATGTGGTTTCAGATTCCACATTGCAATTAACCTTTATGACGCAACCACTTTCAAAAAAGAGTATCCATAATTATCTGTAGAGGCTATTAAAATGTTCCTCCCTTTTCTAACTACATACTGTGTGAAGCTGAATGTTTTTCATGTACTTCACCCAAAACAACAAGGACAGTGCCATGTTTCTCATTCCTTTTTTTTGTTTGTTTTGGGGAATATAGTTATTTTTCACAAGATATGTTATACATAATAAAATAAATCTATTTATTTAATAGAAACAGGGCCTTGCTCTGTCATCCAGGCCAGAGTGCACGATCATAGCTCACTGCAGCCTCGAACTCCTGGGCTCAAGCAATCCCCCGACCTCAGCCTCCCAAAGTGCTGGGATTACAGGCATGTGCCACTGAGCTCAGTGATTCTTATTTTCACACTTGATCTTAGCCAAAAGGCCGAGAAGGGATGTGATTGTTATTTATTTATTTATTTTTATTTTTGTGACAAAGTTTTGCTCTGTCGCCAGGCTGGAGTGCAGTGGCAGATCTTGGCTCACTGCAACCTCAAGCGATTCTCCTGTCTCAGCCTCCCGAGTAGCTGGGACTACAGGTGCACGTCACTGTGCCCAGCTAATTTTTATATTTTTAGTAGAGATGGGGTTTCACCATGTTGGCCAGGATGGTCTTGATCTCCTGACCTCATGATCTGCCCTCCTTGGCCTCCCAAAGTGCTGGGATTACAGGCGTGAGCCACTGCACCCGGCAATGATTGTTATTTTTAAATGAACTAATACATTTTAAAATTTATTAGTTTTAATTTTTTTTTTTTTTTTTTTTTTTGAGATGGAGTCTTGCTCTGTCGCCCAGGCTGGAGTGCAGTGGCACGATCTCGGCTCACTGCAAGCTCTGCCTCCCGGGTTCACGCCATTCTCCTGCCTCAGCCTCCCGCATAGCTGGGACTACAGGCGCCCGCCATCACGCCCGGCTAATTTTTTTTGTATTTTTTTAGTAGAGACGGGGTTTCACCATGTTAGCCAGGATGGTCTCGATCTCCTGACCTTGTGATCCGCCTGCCTCAGCCTCCCAAAGTGCTGGGATTACAGGCTTGAGCCACCGCGCCCAGCCTAGTTTTAATATTAAGTATGGTAAATATGAATAGATATAACTGATATAAAGAGATCCAAAGTATACAATATATTTTAATGAAACAGAGTATGAAGAGGACATTGATGTGGTTTCAGATTCCACATTGTAATTAACCTTTATGACACAACTACTTTCAGAAAAGAATCTCCATAATTATCTGTAGAGGCTATTAAAAATGTTCCTCCCTTTTCTAGCTACATATTGTGTGAAGCTGGATATTTTTCATGTACTTCACCCAAAGCAACATATTACAACAGTTTGAAAATAGAAGCCCTGAGAATCTAGCTGTCTTCTATTAAACTAGACATTAAAGAGATTTAAGCAAATGGACAGTGCCACTTTTCTCATTACTTTTTTGTTGTTTTGGGGAATATAGTTATTTTTCATAAAATATGTTGTGCTTATGATATTTATGGTTTTTTGTTTGTTTGTTTTTTTGAGACGGAATCTCACTCTGTTGCCCAGGCTGGAGTGCAGTGGCACAATCTCGGCTCACTGCAACCTCCGCCTCCCGGGTTCAAGCGATTTTCCTGCCTCAGCCTCCTGAGTAGCTGGAATTACAGGCACGCACCATCATGCCCGGCTAATTTTAGTAATTTTAGTAGAGATAGGGTTTTACCATGTTGGCCAGGCTGGTCTCGAACTCCTGACCTCAGGTGATCCACCCGCCTCAACCTCCCAAAGTGCTGGGATTACAGGCGTGAGCCACCATGCCCAGCCAGATATTTATGTATTTAATAGAGATAGGGCCTTGTTCTGTCACCCAGGCCAGAGTGTAGTGGCACGATCACAGTTCACTGCAGGCTTGAACTCCTGGGCTCAAACAATCTTCCCACCTCAGCCTCCCAAAGTGCTGGGATTACAGGCATGCGCCATCATGCCCAGTGATTATTATTTTTAAATGAACTAATACATTTAAAAATTTCTAAGTTTTAATATTAAGTATGATAAATATGCATAGATATAACCAATATAAACAAAAGCTCTTTGGGGGAGCCTCAATGATTATTAAGAGCATAGAGGAATTCTAAGTTCAAAAAGTTTGAGAACTTTTGAATTAGAATATCATTATTTTCCAAATAGTTACTGAAGTAACAGATTTAGGCATTAATCATCAATGGTCACCATATGACAAATAAAGGAGCTATCATGTACCTCCTGATAGAGGTTTACAACATCGCCTATGAAGTATTGTTGCCAAAAAAAAAAAAAAATCAAACCTGATTTTGATAAAACTTCTAGATTCCACTACCAATTTATATGAAATACACGGGGCAGAGGAACCTGTTAAAGACACTCTGGGATGCAATAAGCAAAACCCCAACGTAACAGGTCATTCTATAGGACAAATCACCCAATTTTTTTTAATGAATAAATTGCAAGGAAAAGAAAAGAGGGAGAAAAAAAAGAGAGAGAGAGGGAGGAGCAGTAACCCATGGATTTCTGTTTGGAGTGCTCTACCCTGCTTTTCCATTTGGTGAACTCTTACTCATTTTTGTTGTTGTTGTTGCTCTGAGACAGAGTCTCACTCTGTCGCCCAGGCTGGAGTGCAATGGCGCGATCTCAGCTCACTGCAAGCTCCGCCTCCCGGGTTAAAGCGATTCTCCTGCCTCAGTCTCCTGAGTAGCTGGGATTACAGGCGCACGGCACCATGCCCAGCTAATTTTTTGTTTGTTTATTTATTTATTTTGAGATGGAGTCTCACACTGTCACCCGGGCTGGAGTGCAGTGGCGCGACGTTGGCTCATTGCAACCTCCGCCTCCCTGGTTCAAGCGATTCTCCTGCTTCAGCCTTTCAAGTAGCTGGGATTACAGGCACCTGCCACCACGCCCGGCTAATGTTTTTTTTTTTTTTGTATTTTTAGTAGAGATGGGGTTTCATTATGTTGGACAGGTTGGTCTCAGACTCCTGACCTCGTGATCTGCCCACCTCAGCCTCCCAAAGTGCTGGGATTACAGGCGTGAGCCACCACGCCCGGCCATTTTTTTGTATTTTTAGTAGAGATGGGGTATCACCATGTTGGCCAGGCTGGTCTCGAACTCCTGACCTCAGGTGACCCACCCGCCTCGGCCTCCCAAAGTGCTGGGATTACAGGCATGAGCCTCTGCTGTGGCCAACCTTCTTTTCAAAATTACATTGGTACATTTATGGCTTGTGGTTAGTCTCTTCTCAGTTAAGATCTCTAGGTGTTCTGCTAGATCTGCATACCCTCCCCCCTCCCCTTGCTGCTGTGGTGTACATCTTGTTCCTTCTCCAAGTGGGCTACCCTCTATTGAATTTTCTGAATTTCAGAAATACAGAATATATCAGAGTCACTTGAAATAGGTACTGGGATCTGAGGGCCTGGATATTGGAACTCCGTTTGCCCAGTAACTAGTGCGACCTTGGGAAATAACTTCAACTCTCTGAGCCTCAAATTCCTCTTTGTAAAAGGAAATCAATATTTTTTACATGTAGGTTGATTTAAATAAGAAATACATATTTAAGTAAGAAATATGTGCAAAACACATTTCCCAGGACTACGTAAATAAATGTGAGCCTGGCACTCATTCCCTCTTCGAGTTGTGAGAAGCTCATGTGAAACTGGCCAGCAGGGATTTCTCTTCCATCATTCAGTAGGTCAACGGAAAATTCTAATGTGAGCATAAGGGGAGAAGGGACCCCTGCGGAAAGGCATTTGTTACACTGAATCCTCTTGCCCCCAACCAGCTAGAACTATCCCTAAGGTTGAGCAGCTCTTTCTAGTGGCCTGACTCACTGATTTTCCCTGGCTCTGCTGAAATATGTGCAGAGTATCTTTGAGGCATAGTTATGTCTCCAATTAGTTCAGTTCTGCCTTTGAGAAAATATTCATGTCACCAGCTTGCAGGGTGGATGAAACCAGAGGCGTTTGCATGGTGGCCTGCTATTAGCTTGCCCAAAGTCTACCCCTCTTGCCGGCTTCCCTACCTCAGTCCTCTTCCCTCTGATGACGCCTGCCTCGGCTGTGCCTGGGGAATTTCCTGCCTCCCTGCATCTCCAGGCAGGCCAGCCTCTGGTTCCTGCTTCTTCCTTTCTTCCCAGTTCGGCTTCCCTCTCCTTTCTCATAGTTGCTTCCTCTCAAAGCAAGTTTTCTCAATGTCCCCTTTTCTGTGGTCCCTGAAGACAATTGGTGTGTCTGTTTTGGTTTTAAGGGTTTCAAAGGATGGCAAGAGCAACATCTCCTGTGAGGCAGGAGCATCCCCTTTGCTGTCTTTTTTATTTTATTTTATATTTTATTTTATTTTATTTTATTTTTTTGAGACAGGATCTTGCTCTGTTCCCCAGGCTGGAGTGCAGTGGTGCCATCTTAGCTCACTGCAACCTCTGCCTCCTGGGTTCAAGCCATCTTCCCACCTCAGCCTTCTGAGTATCTGGGACTACAGGCATGCACCACCATACCCGGCTAATTTTGTATTTTTAGTAGAGATGGGGTTTCTCCATGTTGGTCAGGCTGGTCTCAAACTCCTGACCTCAGGTGATCCACCCGCCTTGGCCTCCCAAAGTGCTGGGATTACAGGTGTGAGCCACCACGCCTGGCTATAATTTTTTTTTTAAGGGACGGGGTCTCACTATATTGTCCAGTCTGGTCTCAAACTCCTGGGTTCAAGTGATCCACTTGTTTTAGCCTCCCGAAGTGCTAGGATTACAGGCATGAGCCACTGTGCCTGGCTCGCTTTGCTGTCTTATCTGATTCTTAGAGCCATCTCAATCCTGTGAAGGCTCCGTGGCATTGAGGAGGCTGAACTGGGTGGTGAAGAGAACAAGCTCTGGTGTCAGCAAACTTGGGTCATATCATGGCCCCCCTACCTACTAACTGAGGGACCTTGGCTAAATCATTTAACCTCTCTTGGTCACTATTTTTTCACGTCTAAAACAGGGAAAATACCATTTACTTCCAGGGCTGGCAAGAGTTAAATGATGCGATGATATGGCATAGAAGGGTTCAATTAAGGAAGAAAATCCTGGCACTCAGGTAGTGCTAGATAGCTTCTGTTGCTTCTCAGACCTGCTCTCCATTTTCCTCCACCCTGCTGTCTTTCCCTCTGACTTCTGCTTGGGTTTGGCTAAGGGGGAGCTCCAGCGAGAAATCAAAGGAAGATGTGGGAGGCCAAGGCAGGAGGATCTCTTGAGGCCAGGAGTTTGAGACCGGCCTGGGTAACATAGTAAGACCTCATCTATACCAAAAGCAAAAAAACAAAAAATTAGCCGAATGTGGTGGCATGCACCTGTAGTCCTAGCTACTTGGGAGGCTGAGGTGGGAGGATCACTTGAGCCCAGGAGTTTGAGGTTAAGGTGAGCTCTGATTGCACCACTGCACTCCAGCCTGGCTGACAGAGTGAGTGAGACCCTGTCTGTAAAGCAACAAACAGGGTAGAGTGAAGCCAGGGATCTACGTTCCTGGTTTTTTCCCTACGAGGTCACTTCAGTGTGACTGTGTTCCTAGACAAAAGGTCATAGCTCTTTTCAAGGTAGCTTCTTTATGGGACTTTCCCCTTTTGGGTTCCAATTACCACTCTGTCTCATTGACTTTGGACCTAGGAGCGATAACGGCCTCAGGGTATTGCACTGACCTTCACTGGCACAGCTGGGAGCTTCCAGAATGACCCCCTTCTTGGTGGGCTCCTTGTTTCTCAAAAGTTTGGGCCTTTAGGGCATGTCTCCTCACCAGGACTTTAGGAAATAATGAAATGGAATACTGTCTAGAATACTTTTTCACAGTAAAGCACTGTATGAGTACAAGGGTTTTATTACTACTATGAGTTGACTGAGCCCTAGTGGGTAAAAAATGACTACAACAGTCATATAGGGGCCAGGCACGGTGGCTCACGCCTGTAATCCCAGCACTTTGGGAGGCTGAGTTGGGTGGATCATTTGAGGTCAGGAGTTCAAGACCAGCCTGGCCAAGATGGTGAAACCCCGTCTCTACTAAAAATACAAAAATTAGCCGGACATGGTGGTGCACGCCTGTAGTCCCAGCTACTTTGGAGGTTGAGGCACGAGAATCGTTGAAACCCAGGAAGCGGAGGTTGAAGTGAGCCAAGATCGAGCCACTGCACTCCAGCTTGGGCAACAGAGGGAGACTCTGTCTCAGAAAAAAAAAAAAAAAAAGAATCATATAGGAAAATCATCTGGTCACCCGAGATGTTTACCTTAGGCCTCTCTTCTATTTAAGTGCTTGGATTATAATTTCAAAACACAATATATAAAAATGACACCCAACTATCACTGAGAACCTTAGAAAAAATATTGTTAGGCATCTGTGTTGTAGGCAAAGAGGCCTTAGGGTAGTCTCCTGTCTTTTCTACCACATAGCTGCAGCCCTTCAGTCTCATTCAGGATTCCATTTGCTCTGTTTTGGTCACCAACACATCTGTTTTACCAAAAGGTGAGGAACTTTGGTATATATATATATATATATTTATTTTTTCTTTTTAGATGGAGTCTCGCTCTGTTGCCAGGCTGGAGTGCAGTGGCGCAATCTCGGCTCACTGCAAGCTCTGCCTCCCGGGTTCAAGCGATTCTCCTGCCTCAGCCTTCCAAGTAGCTGGGACTATAGGCACATGCCACCACACCCGGCTAATTTTTGTATTTTTAGTAGAGACAGGGTTTCACTGTGTTAGCCAGGACAGTCTCAATCTCTTGACCTCATGATCCGCCTGGCTCGGATCCCAAAGTGCTGGGATTACAGGTGTGAGCCACCATGCCCGGCCTTGGTCTATATTTTCTTTTCTTTTCTGTGGTGTTTGTTTGTTTGAGACAGGGTCTCACTCTGTCGCCCAGGCTAGAGTGCAGTGGCATGATCTCCATCTCCCAGGATCAAGCGATCCTCCCCTCTTAGCCTCCAGAGTAGCTGGGACTACGGGCATGCACCACCATGCCCGGCTAATTTTTGTGTTTTTTATAGAGACAGGGTTTTGCCATGTTGCCCAGGCTGGCTATATTTTCTTGGTCTGTGAATTATAGGAGCTTTGCCTAGTCCCTAAGTACAATTTGATACAACTTAATGTGCACATCAGACTTTTTAAAATTTCTGATCTTTTTCCTTCAGGCTGCCTCACAAGCTCTTTAGGGCTGGAAGGTAGAGAAAACTCACTCCTTTGGGCACGGGTTTCAGGCCAGAATTAAGCTTTTGGTATTTCTGTCCCTGGAGCTCATAGGTTCTCTGAATTGTACTCTCAGATGTGTCCAAGCAAGATCAATGTTTCTTCAGCCTCTTTTCAACAAAATTCCACCCACCTCTTCTTGATTGTCTTGCTTAACTTCCATCCTATTTGTATTAATATATGTCCCCTCCGGTTCTAACTTTTCTAAGACCCAATGTTCTCTTCTTCTCTAAACTATCATTCTTTTTTTTTTTTATGGTTTTCTTTTTTTTTTTTTTTGGTAGAGACAGGGTCTCACTATGCCCATGCTGGTCTTGAACTACTGGCTTCAAGCAATCCTCCCATCTTGGCCTCCCAAACTGCTGGGATTACAGGCATGAGTCACGACAATCAACCTCAAATATAATTTTTGAGTCATTCTTCTACCCTGTTGCCCAACCGCTACCTGAGCCTATGAGTCAGTTTATGTCATTGTTACCTTTTCATCCCAAACTCATCTTAGTTATTATCATGAAGGCATAATAGCAATTCACATAATGAAGGAAGAGTCCGTCATCTCAGTGTGGCTAAATCAAGTGATCTTGTATCTGTGGTCACAGAATTTGGTTGAATAAACTCGGAATTGCTATACATGTGTGGGATGTGTGGGTTCCATTTAAGGCCAATTTTTGTTACTCATCCATCCATCCCCAATCAATTCAATTGAACAGTTACTGTCTGCCTTTTAGGGACTGCTTCTTGATTGAGTTGAGCTGTACTGTGCAGAACATCAGGAGAAACTCTCAACCATTTTCTTTAATTGATACCCAAGGGTGGCCACTTCTTCTCTAAACTTTTCATGACTGCCTGTTGCTGCCTTCCTCCAGTCCCGCAATTCTACAGCCATTCTCCCCTTAAAAAGACAATGTTTGTTCTTGTTAAGTTCTTGTTGAAAAAAAAAACAACAACAAAACTACGCTCAAGATAATGGCAGAAATATACGTTAAAAGAAATAAGATAATGAGCTGAAATCACCTACGCGGTCATTGTAAACTCTGCCTGTCTGGTGACAGTTATGGTTAGGCAGAGAGAGCTAGAATGATCCAGAAACCTGAAGGACAGTGCTGAATGGCAGTGCTGAAATCAGCATTGCACTCTGGTGACATCCTAAAACCACTCAGAAACAGAGCCAGGAATTCTGCTAGACCCCTAAGGATGTCAAACCACTTGGTTTGACACAATTAGTTTTGTTCGAATCAGAGCCAACACCAGCACCAGCCATAAGCTGCCTCTTAAAAGAGAGGAAATATATTGGCTTAATTTTTTTTTTTTTTTTTGAAACAGGGTCTTACTCTGTAGCTCAGGCTGCAGTGCAGTGGTGTGATCATGACTCACTGCAGCTTCAACAACCCAGGCTCAAGCGATCCTCCTACCTCAACCTCCCAAGTAGCTAGGATTACAGGCATGTGCCACCATGCCTGGCTAATTTTTTTTTTTTTTTTTGTATTTTTAATAGACACGGGTTTTCGCCGTGTTGGCCAGGCTAACCTTGGCCTCCCAAAGTGCTGGGACTATACTGTGCCGGCCTTTATTTTTTATTTATTTATTTTTTTTAAGAGACGGTGTCTCGTTCTGTGGCCCAGGCTGGAGTGCAGTGGTGCCATCATAGCTCATTGCAGCCTCAAACTCCTGGGCTCATGGAATCCTCTCACCTCTGCCTCCAGAGTAGGTGTGACTACAGGCATGCACACCACATCTGGATATTTTTAAATTTTTTGTAGAGACAGGGGTTTCACTATGTTGCCTAGGCTGGTCTTGAACTCCTGAGCTCAAGTGATCCTCTTGCCTTGGCCTCCCAGAGCGTTGGGATTACAGGCATGAAAGGTGTGAACCTTAGCACCAGCCAGAAAATTCTTTTTTTTTTTTTTTGAGACGGAGTCTCGCTCTGTCACCCAGGCTGGAGTGCAATGGCGCGATCTCGGCTCACTACAAGCTCTGCCTCCCGGGTTCACGCCATTCTCCTGCCTCAGCCTCTCCGAGTAGCTGGGACTACAGGTGCCTGCCACCGTGCCTGGCTAATTTTTTTTTTTTTTGTATTTTTAGTAGAGACGGGGTTTCAACGTGGTCTCGATCTCCTGACCTCGTGATCTGCCCGCCTCGGCCTCCCAAAGTGCTGGGATTACAAGCGTGAGCCACCGCACCCGGCCTTTTTTTTTTTTTTTGAGACAGAGTCTTGCTCTGTCACCAGGCTGAAGTGCAGTGGCACGATCTCGGCTCACTGCAACCTCCACCTCCTGGGTTCAAGCGATTCTTGTGCCTCGGTCTCCTGAGTAGCTGGAATTACAGGCACGTGCCACCACGCCCAGCCAATTTTTGTATTTTAGTAGAGACGGGGTTTCACCATGTTGGCCAGGACAGTCTCGATCTCCTGACCTCGTGATCCGCCCGCCTCGGCCTCCCAAAGTGCTGGGATTACAGGTGTGAGCCACTGCGCCCAGCCTGAAAATTCTTTAAAACTGGAAAGGAAAGGCCGGGTGCAGTGGCTCACACCTGTAATCCCAGCACTTTGGGAGGCCGAGGTGGGCAGGTCACGAGGTCAGGAGATCGAGACTATCCTGGCCAACATGGTGAAACCCCGTCTCTACTAAAAATACAAAAAATTAGCCGGGTGTGGTGGCACGTGCCTGTAGTCCCAGCTACCAGGGAGCCTGAGGTGGGGAATCACTTGAACCCGGGAAGCGGAGGTTGCAGTGAGCCGAGATCACGCCACTGCACTCCAGCCTGGTGACAGAGCAAGCCTCCATATCAAAAAAAAACAAAAACAAAAACAAAAAACAAAAAAAACTGGAAAGGAAATACTTCTGAGTCCAGGCAGACAAAGCCTGGTGGGTTGAGGGGCGGCCCCCAAGGGATGTGTTCTCATTCCTAACTCCGGAACCTGTGAATGTGACCTTATCTGGCAAAAGGGTCTTTGCAGATGTAATTAAGTTAAGGATCTCAAGATGAGGAGATCACCCTGGATCATCTAGGTGGGCCCTAAATTCCAATGACAAGTGTCCTTATAAGGGAAAGGTAAACTGAGTGCAGTGGCTCACACCTGTAATCCCAGCACTTTGGGTGGCCGAGGCAGGAGAATCACTTGAGCCCAGGAGTTAGAGGTTGCAGTGAGCTATGATCACACCACTGCACTGCAGCCTGGGTGACAGCAAGACCCTGTCTCAATGAAAATAAAAATAAAAATAAAAATAAAAAAGGGAGAGACAGAGAGAGATTTGAGACAGAAGAGAAGATGCAGCTACACAGAGGAGTTGTGACAACAGAGGCAGAGATTGGAGTGATGCGAACATAAGCCAAGGAATGCTAAAGATTGCTGGCAACCATCAGAAGCTAGAAGGAGTACAGCCCCGTGGACACCTTAGTTTTGGTTGCCTGGTCTCCACAAGTGCGAGAGGATGCGTTTCTGTGGTTTGAAGCCACCATGTTTGTGGTAATTTGTTATGGCAGCCCTAGAGAACTAGGACTCCCGTAGTAAACCCAGCAAGTTGGAGGTAAAACTCCAGGCAGAGCCAAGAGCCAAGAGTTTGGGTCCCTGGGGGTCTCAGGGGGTCCCAGGAGTGGAGACGATCTCTTCTTTGTGAGGGTGAGCTGGTGGTTGTCTGGGTTGCACAGTGGTCCCCCTGTGCACTCCTGTGACCAATGGCCGAGGAAGAATCTGCGGGCTCAGGACTGGCTTGAGAACATTTCATACTCTTGGCCACTGTCAGCATTAGTGCTGCAGGGATGGGTGGATGATCTAGACACAAGTGAGAGTGAGAAGACTTTTAAAAAGCAGCCAAGGAGAAAGCAATCTATATTTGCTTGGTGGAAATAAAATTTTACTGTGCTGTGAGCCAGGCTTATTAATGCAGCGTAGGGAAAAGAAATTGGCAAAGCCAGCCACCTTTTATTTGATAAAGTGACCAGCCACCTGAGGCAGGTACGTTTTAAAGACACTGGGTGAAAATGCTCACTGCGTGAGGGTGGAAGAGGGAGACAAACAAGTATGATTTTGAAAGAACAATGGCATAGACCATTCACATACATACAGGCTCCTAGGAAGAAAACGCTGAATTTCAAAATTCTTCTCCGCTGGAAACTGTTCTAAGACCTCCTTTCTCTGTTGCAAAAAGAGGGGGCTATGATAAGGAAGAGAAAGGAAAAGATCTTTGATGTATTTATTTATTAACATTAGAGCCTTGACTATTCACCTCAGTATTAACCAGGTAGATATTGTCCTGTTGGTTTTATAATGTTTAAGAATCCTTGAACATCGGTTTGCTCCTGTTCACGTGTAATTTCACATTTAATTTAATTAATGTATCTATTTTGAGATGGGGTCTCACTGTATCACCCAGGCTGGAGTGCAGTGGTGAGATCATTGCTCACTGCAGCCTCAACCTCCTGGGCTCAAGTGATCTCACCTCAGCCCCCCAAGTAGCTGGGACTATTAGCTTGTGCCCCACCCCTGGCTAATTTTTTTTCTTTTTGAATTTTAGTAGAGACAAGGTCTCCCTGTGTTGCCCAGGCTCAATTTCATATTTTATATTTAAAGAACAAGATTTCCTAAATAAGAATCACTCCTTTCTCTTTCAAGAGAAGATAGTTACTTAGAGGGTAGATAGGACTGATTATTTTCTTTGGTATGTCCTAAGGAATTATGTAAAACTTGATAGAAAATTTCCAGACTACAAAAATGGCTTCACTACCAATTCCTTCCCCTCTTCCATCTTTTGAGCTTAGAAAAACAAGATAAAGAAGGTTATATCTTTTCAGTTATTCCTTTCTCATCTACTTCCCCAGTTTGGTCTACACTGAAAGCATACACGATTCTTCCTCCACTGGTTCATTTAATAATCTTCTTTCCTTAGTTCCCACATAGCCAATCTATAAATCAAGCACATGAGATATATAGATTCTAAGTATCAGGTGGAATTCTGCCTTACACTCCAGAACAGTTTTTTTTTTCTTATGCTGTTTTTCATGTAAAGCAAAATCTGTAAGTATCGTAACAGGATTCAGCCAGGGAAACAGAGCCACTGTGAGTATTCTAGGAATAAAACCGTTCACAGCTGTGGGAAGAGCTGGGGAAGTGAATGTCTGGAAGGAGGAGTCAGAAGATCAGAGAGTCACTAGCCGTTGCCGGAAGCACTGGTGCAGTTGGACAAATCAGAGCTTGCAGGAAAATTCCAGAAGCCAAAGCACATCTAGCCACCGAAGCGGGGCCGCGGAGGGGGAGTTCGTGGAGAGGTTTATGGGAGCTGTGGCCTCTACGTAGCTCCCGCCCCATGTGGGGCGACAGCCAAGCCCCTGGTGGTGGGCCCGAGGCAGCTGTTAGGTAGCAGAGCCAACAGCAGGAAATGTTAGCTGGGAGGGAGCAGAGGAGAGAGCCGGATAAACCAGGAGCTGCAGGGCCTCTCAGGGCCCCTCTGTTTCTGTCCTTCACTGTATCTGACGGGAAACCTGCCAAGGGCAGTGACTGCTGCTCGCCTTCCGCCCTACAATTCTTGCACAAGCTTCTCTTTTGGCCAACTCTAACCCGGAATCATAGCAGGGAGGGGCTTCTAGGAAATGGAGTTCCCAGCCTTAATCGAGTTGCCATAGCACAACTCAGCACCGCATCTCCCAGCGTGATCAATGAAATGACATCACAAGCTCGGCAAAAGCCATTTAAAAATAACTCCTTCATTCTACTGTTCCTCAGCTCAGAAGTCAGGTGCGTGCATAGGTCGCCCTTCGTTAAGATTCTCCACTTACGGAGGTGGTGGACCTGGCAGGGTGTTGTAGGAGGGAGTGGCATGTGCTGAGAAACTCACAGGATCCTTAGTCCTCGCTGTGACTCACAGGTATTGTGTAACCTCGGGCAAATCCCTCCCCTCTGTGCCTCTGGTTTGTTCATCTGTAAAATGGGCAGAATTGTACTCAGTTGGCTTTTGCATGGTCCAAATGAGAAAACGGAAGTGAAACCCTCCTGTAAACTGCTAAATGCCAGGATAGTTATAAATTCCTTTTTTTTTTTTTTTTGTGGGGGCGGGGAGGACAGAGTCTCGCTCTGTTGCCCAGGCTGGAGTGCAACGGCACGATCTCGGCTCACTGCAACCTCCGCCTCCCGGGTTTAAGCAATTCTCCTGCCTCAGCCTCCCAAGTAGCTGGGATTACAAGCGCCTGCCACTGTGCCTGTCTAATTTTTACATTTTTGGTAGAGACGAGGTTTCGCCATGTTGGCCAGGCTGGTCTCAAACTCCTGACCTCAGGTGATCAGCCCACCTCGGCCTCCCAAAGTGCTGGGATTACAGGCGTGAGCCACCATGCCCGGCCAAATTCCTTTATTTCAAGGAATATTCTTGAGCTTGGCAAATGTTTAGAGTTTATGTACAAAATACATACTCAGAAGGAATTACGAAGTGAATGAATTCCTGAATAAACATGACTTGGCATCATGGGGAAACAATTTACAGTATTGGTGGGGACATAATTTCAGAGATGGAAGCTGCCAGAAGAGCTTCTTTTCTCCTAAAAGCCCATCCCAGGACCCCATTGGTCCTGATAACCCAGAAGTTTCCCTGCCACTAAAGAGATCTGTTTATTTTCCAGCTAGCAAAGAGTGAAGGGGACACTATCATCATCATCATCAACATCATCATCATCATCAACATCATCATCATCATCAACATCATCATCATCATCATTGTTATTTACCTGAAGGCCCAGAGTACACCGTAATGGAGCACTGCTGATGGGAAAGGAATTAGCATTGACCTCTCAGGAGGTTAATTGGGGAGTTTAGCTCATGATCTAGTAATCCTGCTTCTGGGAGTTTATGGGAAGGAAGTGCTCTAATATGTGCGCTTGTGTGATCGCTGGGCTTTAGCATTTTAGGGGTGAGCCAACTGTATCTCAGAAGTGGCCATGTCTTGCATTGAGGAGAGAGAGCACCTGCAAGAACTTCCATGCTATATTCTATTTGGGAAGAACTTGAACCTTGTATAACATAAACGAAGAGAATTAGCAAGAATTTGTGGCACCCCTTCTGTGTCAGTTCTTCTTCCAGATAATAGGAATATAGCAATAAACAAAACAGACCAAGTTCCTGCCCTCATGGGGGAAAGAGGCAGTCTAAAAATGAAAAATGGGCCAGGCGCGGTGGCCCACGCCTGTAATCCCAGTACTTTGGGAGGCCAAGGTGGACGGATTACCCAAGGTCAGGAGTTCGAGACCAGCCTGGCCAACATGGCGAAACCCCATCTCTACTAAAAATACAAAAATTAGCTGGGCGTGGTGGCACGTGCCTGTAATCCCAGCTACTCAGGAGGCTGAGGCAGGAGAATTGCTTGAACCTAGGAGGTGGAGGTTGTAGTGAGCTGAGATTGCGCCATTGCACTCCAGCCTGGATGACAGAGCGAGACTTTGTCTCAAAATAAATAAATAAATTTAAAAAAATGAAAAATGTCACCAAATGTCAGATTAAGTACCAAGAGGGAAAATAAAGCAGTGTCAAGGATTAGAGAGTAATATGGGTGCTATTTTTAGATAAGGTGGTCAAGGGGGGCCTTTTTGAGGAGGTGCCGTTGGGTCAGAGACATGAATGAACAAAGGCAGGAAACTATGCTGATATCTGAAGGCAGAACATTTCAGGAGCGGGGAAAGTAATACACAGGCCGAAGATGAGAAGGAAGTTTACGAACTTTTTTCTGAGACAAGGTCTCACCCTATCGTCCAGCCTGGAATACAGTGGCGTGATCATAGCTCACTGTAACGTCGAACTCCTGGGCTCAAGCGATCCTCTCGCCTCAGCCTCCTGAGAATGAACTTCTTTATTCAGGGGACAGCAGGGAGACCAATGTGGCTGGAGCATGGTGAGCAAGCAGGGAGGGTGATAGCAGCTGAGGTTGGAGAGAAAGCCAGGGGACAGACCACACTGGTTTTTGATTTGGGTCAAGTCAGATGGGAAACCATTGGAAAGTTTTGAAGTGAAGCTTGACCTTTGCTGGATTAAATATTGAAGGCTATCCATGAGGAGTAAATTACAGCTGGGCAAGAGTGGACACAGAGAGACCAATTAAGGTCTATTGCAAGTGGTCCATCCAGGAGGCTGTCAGGAGGCTGGACCAGGGCAGGGCAGCAGTGGAGAAGGTGAGAAGTGGTCAGAGGCAATAACACTATAAGAACAAAGCTGAAGGGATTTGCTACCAGGTCAAATGTGAATTGTAATAGAAAGATGAGAGTCAAGGATGACTTCAAGGTTTTTGGCCTGAGCAAGTGGAAGAATGGAGCCGCTATTTACTAAGAAGGGGGATGCTAGGCAGGAGCAGGTTTGGGAATAATGCGGAATTTAGTTATGGACAGATTAAGAATGAGATACAGCCTGGGCAACATGGCAAAACCCCATCTCTACTAAAAATACAAAAAGATTAGCTGGGTGTGGTGGTGCGCACCTATAATCCCAGCTACTCCGGAAGCTGAAGCAGGAGCATCGCTTGAGCCCGGGAGGTGGAGGTTGCAGTGAGCCGAGAGTGTGCCACTACACTCCAGCCTGGGCGACAGAGTGAGGCCCTGTCTCAAAAAAAAAAAAAAAAAAAAGAAAAAGAATCAGATACAGAATAACCATTCAAATTGGGTTATTTAGGTTCTATCCAATACTTTTGTGTTTTTAGTGGAGCAATTGGACACATGAGTCTGGAGGTAAGGACAGAAAATACAAATTTGAGACTCATTAGCATATAGAGGTTATTTAAAGCCGTTAGACTGAGTGAGCTCATGCAGGAGTGAGCAATGATAGAGAAGAGATCTAAAGTCTGTGTCCTGGGACACCCTGATGCTGAGAGGTCAAGATGAAGAGAATGAGCCAGTGAGTGAGGAAGAAAACCAGGAGAATGTAGCGTTCTGGAAGCTAAATGAAGATGTTTTAAGGAGGAAGCTGCTGTCTGGGATGTGGGAGGGATTAAATAATAAGCAGGAGGGGCTGGGCGCAGTGGTTCATGCCTGTAATCCCAGCACTTTGGGAGGTTGAGGCAGGTGGATCACCTGAGGTCAGGAGTTCGAGACCAGCCTGGCCAACATGGCAAAACCCCATCTCTATAAAAAATACAAAAATTAGCTAGGCAAGGTGGAGTGCGTCTGTAATCCCAGCTACTTGGGAGGCTGGGGCAGGAGAATTGCCTGAACCTGGGAGGCGGAAGGTGCAGTGAGCCAAGATTGCACCACTGCACTCCAGCCTGGGTGACAAAACGAAACTCTGTCTCAATAAAAATAAAAAACAAGAATAAGCGGGAGGTGTTTGGAATTTTCAGCGCTGCTTGAGTGAGGAGATAAAGAGTTTAGGTACAAAGGCTGGGCATGGTAGCTTACGTCTGTAATCCTAGCACATTATGAGGCAGAGGCAGGAGGATGGTTTGAGGCCAGGAGTTTGAGACCAGCCTGGGCAACGTAGGGAGACCCTTATTTTTAAATTAAAAAATTTTTTTTTTTTTTGGAGATGGAGTCTCGCTCTGTGGCCCAGGCTGGAGTGCAGTGGCACAATCTTGGCTCACTGCAAGCTCCGCCTCCCCGGTTCACGCCATTCTCCTGCCTCAGCCTCCTGAGTAGCTGGGACTACAGGCGCCTGCCACCACACCCAGCTAATTTTTTGTATTTTTAGTAGAGACGGGGTTTCACCATGTTAGGCAGGATCTCCTGACCTCATGATCTGCCTGCCTCCCAAAGTGCTGGGATTACAGGCGTGAGCCACTGCACCCGGCCAATTTTTTTTTTTTTTTTAATTAGCCAGGCGTGGTCATGCATGCCTGTAGTCCCAGCTACCAAGGAGGCTAAGGTGGGAGGATCACTTGAGCCCAGGAGCTCGAGGCTGCAGTGAGCTATGATTGAGACACTGCACTCCAGCCTCGGAGATGGAGTGAGATTCTGTCTCAAAAAAGAAAAAAAAGAGTTTAGGTACACAGAAAGGAGAGAAGATATAAAAAGGTCAGGGGGTCAGTAAAGAAAGCAGAAGGCAGAAGGTCCCAGGAGCATGGCAGGATCCATAAAGGAATGCCATCCATGAGAAGTCCCCAGGTGGTAGAGAATGGCCAGCAACTTTCTAGGAACAGTAATATCTGGTGTGAATTTGATTACTTCCTGCCCTGTATTGTGATTCTTTCATTTCCCCCAAAGCTCAGTGAAAGTCAGCTACACGTGGCTGCCATGCATTAGTGGCACTTTGGACAGATGAAGGAAGAAAGGCAAAGTCATGTTGAAAGGGGACAGCTGCCCAAGAGGATGAAATGCTTGCAGGGATAAACAGGAAAACAGAGTGAGAAGCGATTGAGAGGAACAGAACCCCGCTGAGACCTCTTGAAGACCTTGGGGGAAGTGCTGAACTTCCCTTTGTTGGAGGGGATGAGTCTCCAGCATTTTATTTAGATATTAAAGGAAAAGATAAATTGTGCAGACTGGAGGACCTGGGGTCACCTGGGTAACAAAAATAAATGGAAAAGTGTGCAAGGATACGTGTGCAGACATGTTCTTAGCAGCATTTTTTTTTTTTTTTTTTTTGGAGACAGGGTCTCACTGTGTCACCCAGGCTTGAGGGCAGTGGGGCAATCTTGGCTCACTGCAACCTCCGCCTCCCAGGTTCAAGTGATTCTCCTCCTTCAGCCTTCCGAGTTGCTGGGGGCTACAGGCACGTGCCACCATGCCCTTCTAACTTTTGTACTTTTAGTAGAGATGGGGTTTCACCATGTTGGTCAGGCTGGTCTTGAACTCCTGAGCTCTAGGGATCCTCCTGTCTCAGCCTCCCAAAGTGCTGGGATTACAGGTGTGAGCCACCACACCCAGCCAGCAGCATTATTGTTATTTTTTGGGACAGAGTTGTGCAGTGGCGCGATCTCAGTTCACTGCACCCTTGACCTCCTGGGCTCAGGTGAGCACCTGGCCTTGCAGTTTTTTGTTTGTTTATTTACATTAACAAATATTGGGAGGCTGCTTGGATGTCTGGCAATGAGAGAGTGATAAAGAAGGTTGTGATGCCTCATTTTCATGCAGCCACTAGAAATGATGACAAGGGCACATATTCTGTTGAATGAGAGAAGCAGGTTTTGAAACAGTGCAAATACTGGGATCCCAGTTTCATAGAGGTTCTATGTGCACATCTAGGTGTCCACAGAAAGAGAAGTAAACCATATTAACCCATACATTTGAAATGGTAGTCCCTGAGTGGTGAGATTATGGGTAACTTTAATTTTTTTTCTTCCTTATACCTTCTCTAGTTTCTAAGTTTCTTTTTTTACAGTAAATATTTATGATTAGGGAAAGCAATAAATGTTTAAATAATTCACTGATGTATGATTTGGATTTCACTTCTTCTCATTTATATGTTTTTTTAGGAAAACATTTTTTTTTTTTCTTCTTGAGACATAGTCTCGCTTTGTCGCCCAGGTTGGAGTTCAGTGGGGTGATCACAGCTCACTGCAGCCTCAACTTCCCTGGGCTCAAGTGATCCTCCTGCCTCAGCCTCCCAAGTAGGTGGGACTACAGGCGTGTGCCACCATACCTGGCTAATTTTTTAGAAAAAATTTTTTGTAGAGATGAGGTCTCACTATATTGCGCAGGCTGGTCTCGAACCCCTGGGCTCAAGCAATCCTCTGCCCCAGCCTCCCACAGTGCTGGGATTACAGGCGTGAGCCATCGTGCCCAGCCTAGGGAACCATTTTGAAGATAGAAGATAAAATCATTTTTATGTTAGCGTGTAGCTTAATTATGCTGGAATTTTAGGATAACATAGCCTTCTGAGTCTTTGAATCCACTTAGAGGTCAAACGACCTGCCTGATAAGAAAAGCCTTTAAGTATTTAGAAGATTAGCCATCTTTGCTTGGGGGTTCAAAGTATACCTACTCCTTCAACTGTCCAGTATTTATATTTCTCATAAAGTTCTGATACTTTACCCTGGAATAATTTTTGTGTATGGTATGGGGTGAAAGTCAAGTTTAATTTTCTTCCTACTCTGATAATGTTTGATGAAATCAATATCAATAATTTGTATTTCTTTGTCTTCCTAACAATTCTTTACCAGAGTCAGACATAAGTTGGAAGATATCTCCTAGAGAACTAACCACTTATAAGCCTGTAATCCCCCAATCACTGATTTCTGACAATACAGAGAAGTGCTATTCATCACTTTTCCTTACTCAGTGATTTCGCTTCTCTGAGAGGATTTAGTGCCCTGCTGCCTATAAAACATTTTCAGAAAGCCAGGTCTTAAAAATGAAAGTTCTTAAATCCCAGAAGATATATCACAGTGACCCGCAGAGGGAAGCTATCTTTATTTTGTGTTGCTATAACAGAATACCACAGAATTGGCAATTTATTGTTTATTTATTTTGAGACGGAGTCTTACTCTGTCACCTGGGCTGGAGTGCAGTGGCGCAATCTCGGCTCACTGTAACCTCTGCCTCCCGGGTTCAAGTGATTCTCCTGCCTCAGCCTCCTGAGTAGCTGGGATTACGGGCGCACACCAGGGCACCTGGCTAATTTTTGTATTGTTTGTAGAGATGGGGTTTCTCCATGCTGGTCAGGTTGGTCTCAAACTCCTGAGCTCAAGTGATTCGACCTCCTTGGCCACCCAAAGTGTTGGGATTACAGGCGTGAGCCACCTCGTCCAGTCTTGGATTTTACTTTTTGATTCATTTGTTCTCTAAATTACAAAGAGTGAGCAGGTCACACTTCCACTTTAATGGTGGTAAGAAGCTCATTTAATGTAGCTATTTTCTGGGCACTGGTTTAATGTCTGTCCCTTTTTCACGAACATCATTTCCTCTAAGCCTTCACTTTGAAGAATGTCTGTCTGCTTTTGGAAACCATTGCCTTCTGAATACTTACTTCAGTCTGGCACTAACATACACTAGCCTTTCTTTAGTACACTTTAAGTAACTGCAAAGAAGTTTAAAGAGGTCCTAGATTCAAAATTCACCTGTGGATAATACAGACATACATCACCGGGATGATTCTGTAGCATTTGCATGTGTTCTGAGTAGTCGTAGTAGATCAGCTCTAGGAGGAAAAGCGATTCCCAGGGCAGAGATTTTACTGTCCCCAGGTTGCTACTTGTTATTTTCTGGCCTGCCTCTCTAAGATCAAAGGACTGCAGGAGACTCACTGGATTCACTGCGCAGTGTGGGGAAGACAAATGGATGGGTGTCCTGATGGTAGAATGCACACTTCAGAGAGGTAAGCATGCTGGCTGCCTCTTTGGCCATGTAGCCCAGGAGGTGGACATTTCTGCTCCGTTCACCTCCTTGTGTAGCTCAGCTGGACAGTTGGTTCCTTTCAGGTGCAATCATCAATCTTGATGTTTGTGCAAACCAGTCCTGACAAGCTGGTACAGCATGGTCCATTGCACCATGTGTACACAACAAAATCATCAATCATTAACGTAAAAAACCTTCCAAGGGCCACATTCTCAGGGGTTGGGCGAGGAATGATCATAGCTCTAGGGTCCCTTGGAGCTGTGCTGGCAGTGAGCAACCAGATATACTGTGTTACTCCTTCCTACCCTCCTGTTTTCCAGCTTGGCACCGGGCAGGTGCAGTGACTTAGTCTCTCTGATTCCCAAGTTCAACACCCCCAGGGAAAAGCTTTGTTCGGTTCATCTTGGGTCAGGTGCTCACTTCTGGGCTAATCAACAAGAGATGGTGTGTGTGTGTGTGTGTGTGCCATTAGAATTACACAGAATTTCTTAGAAGATGATACTTTTGGGGGAGTTAAGATGAAGCTGCTTGTTGTAGGTGGGGTTCTGCAGGAAACTGACTGTGCAATGGAGTTTAGTGTGCAGGTTGTTCACTAAGAAGTGCTCTTGGGATCAACACCTGTGGAAGGTAGGAGGATGAAGCAGGATTGGGTAGAGAGAGAAGCCAAGCTTTGATGCAGGCCTGATGGACTCAGCTGACCCTACAGGGAACTCTGGTGTTAGAACAGCCTTTCAGAGCTGTCCAGGGCTGAGTGGAAATGTCCAGACCTTTAGATCCTTGCATTGATCAGTCAGTGGGCATGGACTGCCCTCTGTAGCTGAGGCAGACCTGGAGGGGATGACAGCTGAGGGCTGTCTGCTGACCACACTCTTGGAGTTGGGCAAGAAGTCCTTCACTGAAGGGGAATCTGGGTAGTGCATCACAGTGCCCTGCCTAAAGGGACACACACACACACACACACACACACACACAATTACACAATTCTAGGGCATTTGAAACATTTGAAGCCACATTGTACTCCAGAAAGATTGCATAGATTTATATTACATTTTGATCTGAAATAAAGAACTTTTACAACTCAATATTAAAAATACAAACAAGTCTGGCTCTCGCCTGTAATCCCAGCACTTTGGGAGGCCGAGGCGGGCGGATCACGAGGTCAGGAGATCGAGACCATCCTGGCTAACACGGTGAAACCCCATCTCTACTAAAAATACAAACAATTAGCTGGGTGTGGTGGCAGGCTCCTGTGATCCCAGCTACTCGGGAGGCTAAGGCAGGAGAATGGCGTGAACCCGGGAGGCGGAGCTTGCAGTGAGCTGAGATTGAGCCACTGCACTCCAGCCTGGGGGACAGAGCGAGACTCAGTCTCAAAAAAAAAAAAAAAAAATACAAACAAGCCAATTAAAAATGAGCAAAATATTTGAATAGTCATTTCACCAAAGAGGACATACAAATGGCTAAGGCACATGAAAAGATGTTTAACATTGGCTGGGTGTGGTGGCTCATGCCTGTAATCCCAGCACTTTGGGAGACGGAGGCGGGCAGATCACCTGAGGTCAGGAGTTCGAGACCAGCCTGGCCAATATGGTGAAACCCCATCTCTATTGAAAATACAAAAATTAGCCAGGCGTGGTGACACACACCTGTAATCCCGGCTACTCGGGAGGCTGAGGCAGAAGAATCGCTTGAACCTGGGAGGTGGAGGTTGCATTGAGCCAAGATTGCACCATTGCACTCCAGCCTGGGCAACAAGAGCAAAACTCCGTCTCAAAAAAAAAAAAAAAAAGATGTTTAACATCATCATCACTAGGCAAATGCAAATCAAAACTACAATGAGATACTTCATGTTCATTATGATGGCTAGAATCAAAAAAGACAGACAGTAACAAATGCTGGCATAAATGTGGAGAAACGGAAAGCCTCATGTATTGCTGGGTGGTATGACAAAATGGTATAATGAATTTGGAAAATAGTCTGGCAGTTTCTTAAAAAGTTAAACATAAATTTACTATATGACCCAGAAATTCTACTCCTAGGTTTCTACTTAAGAGAGGCCAAAACATATGTCTGCACAAAGACTTGTATGCAGATGTTCATGGCAGCATTATTCATAATAGCCAAAAGATGGAAATAACCCAAATATCCATTCACGGATGAATGGATAAACAAAATGCTGTCTAGCCACACAATGGATATTAGTTTGCTATAACTAGGAATGAAGTACTGATAAACGCTACAACATGAATGAATGAAGGAATGATCTTCTCCAGGATGTCTTCCCTGATCTCTGGACTCCTCTAGCACTTCATCTATAATCTAAGTAATATAATACCTCATATTATGGGGGTTTTTTTGTTTTTTGTTTGTTTGTTTTTGAGATGGAGTCTTGCCCAGGTTGGGGCACAGTGACACGATCTCGGCTCACTGCAACCTTCGCCTCCTGGGTTCAAGCAATTCTCCTGCCTCAGCCTCCTGAGTAGCTGGGACTACAGGTGCGCACCCCCAAACCCAGATAATTTTTGTATTTTTTTTTTTTGTAAAGACAGGGCTTCACCATGTTGGCCAGGCTGGTCTTGAACTTCTGGCCTCAAGTGATCCACCTGTCTCGGCCTCCCAAAGTGCTGGGATTACAGGCATGAGCCACCATGTCCAGCCCTAGATATTCTTATACATGCATTTTGGTGGACATATGCACTCATTTCTCTTGAGTATATATTCAGGAGAGGGACTGCTAGATCATAAAGTAGGCATATGTTTAACTTTAGTAGATACTGTAAAACTGTTTTTCTTTTATTTATTTATTTTTGAGATGGAGTTTCTCTTTTGTTGCCCAGGCTGGAGTGCAATGGTGCAATCTTGGCTCACCGCAACCTCTATGTCCCGGGTTCAAGTGATTCTCCTGCCTCAGCCTCCCGAGTAGCTGGGATTACAGGCATGCGCCACCATGCCTGACTAATTTTGTATTTTTAGTAGAGATGGGGTTTCTCCATGTTGGTCAGGCTGGTCTTGAACTCCTGACCTCAGGTGATCTGCCTGCCTCGGCCTCACAAAGTGCTGGGATTACAGGTGTGAGCCACTGCACCCGGGCGTAAAGCTGTTTTTCAAAGTGATGGTATGAATTTTCACTCCCACCAATGGTGTATGAAAGTCCCAATTGCTCTACATCCTTTGGATGGTGGTTACCAGAATATATGTGTATCTATGTGTATCTATATATATGTGTGTGTGTGTGTGTGTATATAAACATTTATGACTAGTGTACCTTACATACTTTAATATATACAGACCAGGCGTGGTGGGTCATGCCTGTAATCCCAGCACTTTGGGAGGCTGAGACAGCCAGATCACTTGAGGCCGAGAGTTTGAGACCAGCCTGGTCAACATAGTGAAACCCTGTCTCTACAAAAAATTTAAAAAATTAGCTGAGTGTGGTGGCTCACACCTGTAGTCCCAGCTACTTGGGAGACTGAGGTGGGAGGATGGTTTGAGCCCAGGAGGTCGAGGCTGCAGTAAGCCATGATTGCGTCACTGCACTGCAGACTGGGTGACAGAGTGAGACCCTGTCTCAAAAAAAAAAAAAAAAAAAAAAAAATTATACACACACACACACACACACATAATGTTGTATCTCAATTTTTAAAAGTTGATTCAGAAAAGCTGGGTTCTGAATGTAAAGAAGTTTTAGGAATACTTTAACCAATTTAAATTTTCTTTTTTAAGATATATCCAAAAGTGATACATGAGAAAAACAAATGTCTAGATAAGTCTAAAATAATTCTTTGAATAAACATAAAATAAAAATTCTAAGTGATTAAAGACACTTATTTGTGTTCACACATATTCCAATTCAGAGGGACCTCACGTGATCACCCATTTCTCAAAAACACAGAAACATGCCCAACCACCTCACTAGACTCCATTCCAGAGAGTACAATGCTGAAACTTCCTCTGTGCAGCCTTTAAGGCACTGTCCAGAGAGAGGTTGGCAGGTGGATGGCTGGGCCTGTAAAGGCTGAGCAAGGCCACCAACAAGTACTTGGTGAAGGTCAGTGGGCAAGTTATCTTGCCAGCTCCTAACCGAGTTCATTTGTAGGTTTCAGGCTCCTGGCTCCACTCTGAAAGAACATCTGTTGTGACTTTCTGGCAATGCCCAACTGAACCCTGGCCCCTGTCCGTGCCCCATCCATTGGATTTGGGGCAGCCCAGTGTTCTGTTTCATCCTCCCACTGCCAACCAGAATCAGCCCCCTGACTCTCTTTCTGCCATGTTTTGTCATTCTCTAAGTGTACTCAGTCAGATGCCTCAGCAAACTCTCTCAAAAATAGTCAAAAGAGTGATCGATCATATTTTACAAACTTGCGGCCCAATGTGCAAAGTCACTACTTGGAGAGGATCTGATAAGAGTCTTACCTCTAGAACCCAAAGACAGGGGATTGGATACGGAATTCAATTCTAGTTGCCCCCAACCCACCCACCCCATGACTGGATTGTGGAGAATTAAGCTTAATTTGTTCAGCCTTTCCTTTGCATATTTTTTAAAATAAAAAATAATGCAAATTCAATTCTACGTAAGCAATAGAGATGTTTCCTGTATTTTTATTCAATTCTCCAAACCATCATTAGACTTTAAATTGGATTCACAGATACAATGTTTGGAGATATTTTTTCTCACTGAGATTTAGTACCTTATTTGTTCCTGGCCCATGTGATTCCCAGGTATCTGAAATGTATAAATTATTTATAGTCCAGATGGTGATCTGATACTATCTGCATCTAAAAATGTTCTGTGCTTTTGCTGCAGACACAGACGTTCAATTACAAAATTCAGGTTGGTCTTTAGGTCCTAGCCTGATAGCCCAAGGCATTCTTGATTACAAAGAAATACTCCAAATTCCAGCAGCCTTTTTTCCGTTTGCTTTCATTGTTTAGCATTAAAAACTATTCCTCTGTGGGAGCTACCAAGTTAAGGAAGAGAAAAGGGGGGAAGTTCCTTTTTTTTTTCTCTTGCCGGAGGAGAGAATTTTTTTTTTTCTTAGCCAAATTGAAAACTTCTAAGTTTCAAAATGGGAGATTGTGGATAGATTGCTATTTGTTCCCCCAAATCCTTTTTGTTCATTTTTTGGTAGCAATAGAAACCCTGAATTTAAGAAGGTAAAATGGCTTCCCAGAATAGAGACTACATTACCCAGCCTCCCTTATAGCTAGATGTGGTCATGTGACTACATTCTGGCCAACTGTATGTGAGCAGAACTTATGTATGCAACTTCTGGATCATATCCCTAAAGGAGCAGAGCTTGCTATCTGCTTCCTCTTTGCCCTTCTTGCTGGTTGGAAGACGGATGTGGTAATGAGCCATCTGGGACTGTGTGGACAAAGCTTCACTCAGGGATGGCAATTTCATAACAAGGAGGAGCCCAGGAACCACCACGGTGCTGAAAGAGCAGCTCTGGACTACCTATGCCCAGAGGGAGAAATGCTCTGCTTTCTTTCTTGTAAGACATTGTTATTTTGGTTCTCAGAGACAACAGCCAAAACTATGTTCTAACGAAAAACACAGACACTTAGGCAGAATTGGAGATAATTTTGATCAAAAGACTAGGAAAGGCCTGGTGCAGTGGCTCACACCTGTAATCCCAGCACTTTGGGAGGCAGAGGCAGGTGGATCACCTGAGGTCAGAAGTTCAAGACCAGCCTGGCCAACATGGCGAAACTCCGTCTCTACTGAAAATACAAAAAGTTAGCCAGGCATGGTGGCAAGCGCCTGTAATCCCAGCTACTCAGGAGGCTGAGGCAGGAGAATCACCTGGACCCAGGAGGCAGAGTTTGCAGTGAGCTGAGATTGTGCCATTGCGCTCCAGCCTGGGCAACAGAGGCGAAACTCTGAAGAAAAAAAAAAAAAAAGACTAGGAAAGGCCTGGTGCAGTGGCTCATGCTCGTAATCCCAGCACTTTGGGAGGCCTGGAGGATCATTTGAGCCCAGGAGTTGAGACCAGCCTGGGCAACATAGGAAGACCCAGGTCTCTACAAAAAATTAAAAAATTAGCCGGACATGGTGGAGCATGTCTGTGGTCCCAGCTACTCAGGGGGCTGAGGTGGGAGGATTGCTTGAGCCCGAAGCCCAGGAGGTCCAGGCTGCAGTAAGCTGTGATCACCACTGCACTTCAGCTTGGGTGACAAAGCAAGACCCTGTAATTAAAAAAAAAAAAAAAAGAAAAAAAAAAGAAAAAGAAAAGAAAAAAGACTAGGAATGTCCTATACCCAAGAAAAGTCTTAACTCTTCATTTTCAATTGAGGATTGGATGAAAGGAAAGCACTGATGGATTTTTCTTTTCTTTCTTTTTTATTTCTTTAGACAGAGTCTCGCTCTTGTCACCCAGGCTGGAGTGCAGTGGCGCCATCTCGGCTCACTGCAACCTCCGCCTCCAGGGTTCAAGCAATTCTCCTGCCTCAGCCTTGCAAGTAGCTAAGACTACAGGCATTTGCCACCATGCCAGGCCTGACTTTTCTTGACACATGGTCATACATATGTTTTGATTGGATGCTTGAAGAAAGGTCCTTTCCAGTCTGAGGCTAATCGTCTTTTTGCCTCCTCCTAAGATTGTACCAGGTACTGATTCAGCACTCAGAAACAAATCAAAAGCAAATCTCCAAAAAGACAGGAAGGGTCTCAAAGATGTCAGAAAAGTTAACTAAATACTTAAGAACAAGTCTCAAAGAGGCCAGAGAAGGTCTGAAATTGGTTAGTAAGAGTCTCAAATAGGCCAGGAAGAGACTCACGTATGACGGGAAGAATAGAAAAACATGTGAGAATGGAGAAGTCAGAAAGTATCAAAAAAGAAGGAAAGATCTCAAACATGTCCAAAAGGGTCTCAGTCAGACAGGAAGACTCTCAAATAGTAAGGAAAAGTCTCCAACACTTTGGCAAAGGTTTCAAGCAAGCCAGAAATTTTCTCAAATACATCAGGAAGAGTCTCAGACAAGTCAGGGAGAGCTTTAAACAAGTCAATAACAATCTCAAATACTTCTGGAAGGTTCTCAAACAACTCAAGAAGGGTATCGAATACATAAGGATCTCAAACAGAAAGAAACAACAGTCAGAAAACGTCTAAAGCAAGATAAGAAAGGTCTCAAATATGTCACAAAGGGCCCCCAAATAGTCTGAAAGAGCTCAAAAAATTATGAAGGATCTTAAGTATCAGGAAACAGCTCGAGCAAGTTATAGAAGGTCACAAACATGTTAGGAAAGTGTCTTACAGTCATCAGGAAGAGTTTTAGATACATCAGGAAAGGACTCAGACAAGAAGGGTCTCAAACATGTCAGTCAAGGTCTTAAGCAGACAGTAAGAGATTCAAATACATAAGCAAGGGTCACAAAGTTGTAAGGAAACGTTTTAATGATCTTTGAAAGGGTCTTGGCCGGGCGCAGTGGCTCACACCTGTAATCCCAGCACTTTGGGAGGCCGAGGCGGGTGGATCACGAGGTAAGGAGTGCGAGAGCAGCCTGGCCAACATGGTGAAACCCCATCTCTACTAAAGATACAAACAATTAGCCTGGCCTGGTGGCGTGCGCCTGTAGTCCCAGCCACCCGGGAGGCTGAAGCAGGAGAATTGCTTGAACCTGGGAGGTGGAGCTTGCAGTGAGCAGAGATAGCACCACTGCATTCCAGCCTGGGCAACAAGGCTAGACTCTGTCTCAAAAAAAAAAAAAAAAAAAAAAGAAAGGGTCTTACACAGACAGGGAGAATCTGTACTAAGATAGAGAAGCTTCAAAAAAGGGTCCCAGGCCAGGTGTGGTGGCTCATGCCTGTAATCCCAGCACTTTGGGAGGCCGAGGCGGGTGTATCACTTGAGGTCAGGAGTTCAAGACCAGCCTGGCCAACATGGTGAAACCCCATCTCTACTAAAAATACAAAAATCAGCCAGGTGTGGTGGCATGCACCTGTAGTCCCCAGCTACTTGGGAGGCTTAGGCTGTACTCCAGCCTGGCTGACAGAGCCAGATCCTGTCTTAAAAAAAGGTCCCAAAAGGGCCCTTTTTGGGAAGGGTCTCAAACATGTCTGGAAGATTCTGAAACAAGCCAGAAAATATCACGTACATGTCAGGAGGTGTCTCAAGATTTTTAGGGAGTCTTGAATAACCAGGAATGGTACCAAATAGGTTAGGAAGTGTCTCAAACAGGTCAGCAAGCATCTCAAATATGTCAGGAAGAGTCAAGTAAAATGAGGCAAGTAAAAAATTGTTTCACACGCATAAAGAAGAGTCTCAAATAGATTAGGAAGGGTGTCAAATTCACCAGGAATTATTTCAAACAGAAAGAGTCTCAAAGTTGAGAAACTTTTGAAACAGGTCAGTAAGTATCTCTAACAAATTGGCATGTTTTGCAGACATATCAGGAAGGGTCGGAAAGAAAGGGAAAATGTCTTAAATACACCATGAAAAGCCTCATGTATGTCAGGCATCTCAAATATGCCATGAAGAGTATCAAACAAGTCAGAAAAGGCCTCCAACATGACAGGAACAGCCTCAAAGTCATGAGGAAAAGTCTCATATGTATTAAGGTGGGCTTCAAATACATCAGAAAGCATCTCATGTCTGTCCAGAAGAGTCTCAAGTATCAATATAGACTGGATAAAGAAAATGTGGTACATATACAACATGGAATACTATGCAGCCATAAAAAGGAACGAGATCATGTCCTTTGTAGGGACATGGATAGAGCTGGAAGCCATTATCCTCAGCAAACTAACACAGGAACAGAAAACCAAACATTGAATGTTCTCACTTATAAGTGGGAGCTGAACAATGAGAATACATGGACACAGGGAGGGAGCAACACACACTGGGGCCTGCCTGGGGGGTGGGGTGGGGCAGGGGGAGGGAGAGCATCAGGGTAAATATCTAATGCATGCTGGGCTTAATACCTAGGTGATGGGTTGATAGGTGCAACAAACCACCATGGCACACTTTTACCTATGTAACAAGCCTGCATGTCCTGCACATGTATCCCGGAACTTAAAATAAAATAAAATTTTAAAAAATATATCAGGAAAAGCATCTAGCAAATAAGCCAAAAAGGGTCTAAACATTATGAGGAAGACTTTTACCAGGTCAGGATGGGTCTCAAACACTTCAGAAAGGGTCTTAAGCGAGTAAGAATGAGTCTCGAACCAGTGAGGAAGGACATAAAACATGACAGGAAGGGGCTCAAAGTCATCAGGAAGAGTCTCAAATAGTCAGGAAGGGTCTCAGCTAAGTCAGAGAGTCTCAAATAATCAGGAAGAGAATTTAACACACCAGGAAATTTTTTTTTTTTTTTGAGACAGGGTCACACTCTGTCATCTAGGCTGGAATACAGTGGCGCCATCATGGCTCACTGCAGCCTTGACCTACTGGGCTCAAGCAATCCTCCCACCTCAGCCTCCCAAGTAGCTGGGACCACAGGAGCACACCACCATGCCCATCTAGTTTTTTATTTTTTAACGTTTTTGTAGAGACAGGGTCTCTCTTTGCTGCCCAGGCTGGTCTCAAACTCCTTGCCCCAAGCATCATTCTGACTTAGCTTCCCAAAGTGCTGGGATTACAGGTGTGAGACACTGTGCCCATCCAGAAACGTCTTAAATTAGGAAGTGTTTTAACCATTTGAGTAAAGCTCTCAAACAAGTCAGAAAGAGTCCCAGTCAAGTTAGGCAGAGTCTCAATCAGGAGAGGTCCAAAATACACCAGAAAGGATCTCAACATGTTAGTCAAGGTCTAAACAAGTCAGGAAGGTTTTCAAATAATCAGGAAGAGACATTTACATTTCAGGAAGCATCTCAACCGGGCAGGGAGTCTCAAATAATCAGGAAAAGACTTCAGCAAGTAAATAACTTTCTCAACCATGTAAGGAAGGAACAAAACAAGTAAGACCAGAGGGTCTTACTCAAGTTAGGAAGATCTCAAACAGAAAGGAAGAGATCAAGTATAGCCAGAAGGACCTGAAACATGTCAGGCAGTGTCTCCCAGAAGCTGGAAAGTGTCTCAATCAAGTCAGAGTGATCTGAAACATGTCAGGAAGAGTCTGAGACAACTCACGTAGGGTCCTGAACACTTTAGGAAGAGTCATTTTTTTACTCTTCATTTTAAAAACAGTTTACTGAGTTGTAAAACACATTCCATAGAATTCACCCATTTGTTTTTTAATTTTAATTTTTTTTTGAGACAGAGTCTTGCTCTGTTGCCCAGGCTGGAGTGCAGTGACACAGTCTTGGCTCACTGCAACCTCCACCTCCCGGGTTCAAGTAATTCTGCCTCAGCCTCCAGAGCAGCCGGGTTCACAGGCACCGGCCACCATGCCCGGCTAATTTTTGTATTTTTAGTAGAGACAGTGTTTCACCATGTTGGCCAGGCTGGTCTCAAACTCCTGAACTAGCCTCCCGCCTCAGCCTCCCAAAGTGCTGGGATCACAGGTGTGAACCACCATGCCCGGCAATTTAAAGTGTACAATTTAGTGGTTTAATTAGTATATTCACATATATGTGCAACCATCACCACAGTCAATTTTAGAACATTTTCATCACTTCACAAAGAAACCCTATCCTCGGCCGGGTGCTGTGGCTCACGCCTGTAATCCCAGCACTTTGGGAGGCCGAGGTGGATGGGTCACTTGAGGTCAGGAGTTTGAGATCAGCCTGGTCGATATGGTGAAACCTTGTCTCTACTAAAAATACAAAAAATTAGCCAGGCGTCATGGCGCGTGCCTGTAATCCCAGCTACTGGGCAGACTGAGGCAGGAGAATCACTTGAATCTGGGAGGTGGAGGTTGCAGTGAGCCGAGATCGTGCCATTGCACTCCAGCCTAGGAGACAGAATGAGACCCTGTCTCAAAAAGAAACAAAAAAAGAAACTGTATTCTCTAGCTATCATCCTCTCATGGAGAACCTCTACTAGGGCAGTGCAGAAGGGAAATGTGGGGTTGGAGCCCCCATACAGAGCCCCCACTGGAGCACTGCCTAGTAGAGCTATGAGAAGAGGGCCACTGTCCTTCAGACCCCAGAATGGTAAATCCACCAACAGCTTGCACCATATGCCTGGAAAAGCTGTAGGTACTCAACACCAGCCCTTGAGAGCAGCCGTGGGAGCTGAGCCCTGCAGAGCCACAGGGGCAGAGCTGCCCAAGGCCTTGGGAGCCCACCCCTTGCATCAATGTGGCCTGGATGTGAGAGATGGAGTCAAAGGAGGTTGTTTTGGAGCTTTAATATTTAATGGCTGCCCTGCTGGTTTTGGACTTGCATGGGGCCTGTAGCCCCCTTTTTTTTGGCTGATTTCTCCCTTTTGGAATGGGACTATCTACCAAATGCCTGTATTCTTATTGTATCTTTGAAGTAACTAACTTGTTTTTGATTTTACAGGCTCAAAGGCAGAAGGGACTTCCCTTGTCTCAGATAAGACTTTGCACTGTGGACTTTTGAGTTAATGCTGAAATAAGTTAAGACTTGAGGGACTGTTGATCAGGGATGATTATATTTTGCAATGTGAGAAGGACATGAGACTTGCGAGGGGCCAGGAGTGGAATGATATGGTTTGGATTTGTGTCCCCACCCAAATCTCATGCTGATTTGTTTTGTTTTTGTTTTGAGACAAAGTTTCACTCTTGTTGTCCAGGCTGGAGTGCAGTGTCACATCTCGGCTCACTGCAACCTACACCTCCCGGGTTCAAGCAATTCTCCTGCCTCAGCCTCCTGAGAAACTGGGATTACAGGTGCCTGCCACCACGCCTGGCTAATTTTTGTATTTTTAGTAGAGACTGGTTTCACCATGTTGGCCACGCTGGTCTTGAACTCCTGACCTCAGTTGATCCACCTGCCTCGGCCTCCCAAAGGGCTAGGATTATAGGCTTGAGCCATCGTGCCCGGCCTCTCATGCTGAATTGTAATCGCCGGTGTTGGAGGAGGGACCTGGTGGGAGGTGATTGGATCATGAGGGCAGATCTCCCCCTTGCTGTTCTCGTGATAGTGAGTTCTCAAGAGATCTTATTGTTTAACAGTGTGTGGCACCTCCCCCTCTCTCTCTTCCTCCTGCCATGTAAGATGTGCCTGCTTCCCCTTTGGCATTCACCATGACTGTAAGTTTCCTGAGGCCTCCCCAGCCATGCTTCCTGTACAGCCTGCAGAACAAATCTCTTTTCTTTATAAATTACCCAGTTTCAGGTAGTTCTTTATAGTAGTGTGAGAATGGACTAATACACATCCCCTTTATTCTCCCTCCTTTCTCAGACCTAAGCAATCACTAATCTACTTCCTTTCTCTATAGCTTTTCCTATTCTGGACTTTCATATGAATTAAACCATATAATATGTGGTCTTTTTTGTTTGGCCTCTTTCATGTAATGTTTTCAGGGTTCATCCATGTTGTAGCATGCATCAGTGCTTCATTCTTTTTTATGGTTGGATAATATTCCATTGTATGGATATACCTATTTTGTTCTTCCATTGATAGACATCCATTCATCCATAGATAGACATCCATTGATAGACATCGTTTCCACATTTTGTCTATTATGAATAATAAACATTTGTGTACAGGTTTTTGTGTGGATATATGTTTTCACTTCTCTTGGATATATACCTAGGATTGGAATTGTCGGATTATATGGTAAATTTATGTCTAATGTTTGAGGAACTGCCAGACTATTTTTCAAAGTGGCTGTACCATTTTACAGTCCCACCAGCACTGTATGAGAGTTCTGATTTCTCCATATCCTCACCAACACTTGTTGTTATCTGATTGATTTTACCCATCCTAGTGGGTGAGAAGTGGTATCTCGTGCTTTTATCAGGAAGAGTCTTATACATTTCAGGGGGGGTCTGATGTGTATGACTCTTCCTCATCAAAGAGTAGGCAAGGGTCTCAAAGAGTCAGAAAGAATGTCAAATTTGTAAGGTATGGATATAAAGTAGTCAGGAATTTTTTTTTTTTTTTGAGATGAAGTCTCGCTCTGTCGCCCAGGCTGGAGTGCGATAGCACAATCTTGGCTCACTACAATCTCCGCCTCCCAGGTTCAAGCAATTCTCCTGCCTCAGCCTCCCAAGTAGCTGGGATTACAGGCACCCACCATCATGCCCAGCTAATTTTTGTATTTTTGTAGAGACGGGGTTTCACCATGTTGCCCAGGCTGGTATTGCACTCCTGACCTCAGGTGATCCACCTGCCTCAGCCTCCCAAAGTGCTAGGATTACAGGTGTGAGCCAGCACGCCTGGCCAGGAAAAATTTTAAATACCTCATAAAGGATCTCACACATGCAGAAAGAGTCTCTAATACGTGAGAAAAAGTCTCAAAAAGTCAAGAAGGACTGAAAACATGTTGGGAATAGTGACAAACAAATCAGAAATTGTTCACTGCAAGTGTAGAGAAATAAAATTGATTTTTGTTTATTGAACTTGTATTCTGCACCCTTGCCGAATTTGTTTATTAGTTCTAATAGTTTTTTAAAAAAGTGGATTCCTTAGGATTTTTTACATGTAAGATCACGTCATCTGTAAATAGATAGCTATACTGCTTCCTTTCCAATCTGGGTGCCTTTTATTTCTTTTCCTGGCCAAATTGCCCTAGGCAGAACCTTCAGTACAAGGTTGACTAGAAGCAGTGAGAGCAAATATACTTGTCCTGTTCCTGACCTTAGGGGGAAGGCAGCCAGTTTTTCAATATTACATGTGAAGTTAGCTGTGGGTTTTTCATAGATGTCCTTTATCAGGTTGCAGAAATTTCCTTCTATTCCTAATTTGTTGAGTGTTATTTATCATGAAAATGTTGGATTTTGACAAATGCTTTTTCTGTATCAATTTAGATGTTCCTGTGGGTTTTGTTTCTATTCTATTGATATGGTATATTACAATAACTTATTTTTAGATGTTAGACCAACTTGCATTCCTGGGATAGATAAATCCCACTTGATCATGGTGCCTAACCCTTTTAGTACATTGCTAGATTTGATTTCCTAGTGTTTTGTATTGTTATGAGGTGGTCAGTCAGGTGTGGCCACAAAAGGAGACACAGGAGAAGCTCAGGAGAAAACAAGGTTTATTATACTCCCAGGTCTTAAAGACAGGAGGCATGGCAGACCACACAGGGCCACATGGGAAAGGCACCAGAGTGGTCAGAAGGCAGAAGACAGGAGTAAGGAGAAAGTTTAGGACATTGCCTTTATTGGAGTTTCCGCAGGAAAGTCAAGGCAGGGCAAGGTGAATAGTTTGGTTAGTTTGAAAAATTTTGGAGGGCTTTGAGCTGTAGTGGTGGTTCCTAGTTGCCTGGCACCTGATACTGGGATGATTAAGGCCGAGGAATATTGCCTCCTGGGGTGCATGGGCCAGATAGAGGAGGGATGGCTCTGGATTGGTTAGTTTGCATATCAAAGACATGCTCCTGGCTGGCGCCTTTGTTATCTTTAAGAATTGGCTAGACGAGGGAAGGACAATTTCTCCTCAGCTAGAGAAGTTTTTTTAAGATGTCAAAGCATCATGCTTTTAAAATTTTTTAAAATTTTAAAAATTAAAGCATAATTTAAAAAAATAGACTGGGCGCAGTGGCTCACGCCTGTAATCCCAGCACTTTGGGAGGCCAAGGCGGGCGGATCACCTGAAGTCGGAGTTCAAGACCAGCCTGACCAACATGGAGAAACCCTGTCTCTACTAAAAATACAAAAAAATTAGCCGGGCATAGTGGCGCATGCCTGTAATCCCAGCTACTCAGGAGGCTGAGGCAGGAGAATAGCTTGAACCCAGGAGGTGGAGGTTGCAGTGAGCGGAGATCGCCATTGTACTCCAGCCTGGGCAACAAGAGTGAAACTCTGTCTCAAAAAAAAAACTATATATATATCTATACATCTATATATCTATATATCTATACACACACACATACACACACACACAATACAGCTGATAATTTGCCGATTTTGCGGGGTGTCTATATGCATAAGGGATATTGGCCTGTAATTTTTTTTTTCTTGGGATGTCTGTCTGGTTTTGGTATCAGGGTAATACTGGTCCCATAGAGAGAATTGAATATTCCTTCCTCTTCTATTTTTGGAAAAGTTGCTGAATAATTGGTATTAATTCTTTAAATGTTTAAATGTTTGGTAGAATTCATCAGTGAAGCCATCTGGACCTCAGCTTTTCTTTGCGAATAGTTGTTTGATTACTAGTTAATCTCTTTATTTGTTATAGGTCTATATATATTCTTTACTTCTTTTTGAGTATGTTTTGGTAGTTTGTATCCTAGGTATTTGTCTATTTCATGTAAGTTATCTAATTTGTTGGCATACAGTTGTTCATAGTATTTCTTTTCTCTTTTCTTTTTTTTTTTTGTTTGAGACAGGGTCTCGCTCTGTCACCCAGCCTGGCGTGCAGTGATGCAAGCATGGTTCACTGCAGCCTTGATCTCCTGGTCTCAACTGATCTTCCCACCTTAGCCTCCAGGGTAGCTGGGACTACAGGAGCACACCGCTAAGCCTGGCTAATGTTTTTGTAGTTTTGGTAGAGATGGGGTAGTGTCATGTTGCCCAGGCTGGTCTCGAACTCCTAGGCTCAAGCGATCTGCCTGCCTCAGCCTCCCCAAATGTTGGGATTACAGGCATAAGCCACCATGCACTGGCCCATAGTATTTTTTAATAATCCTTTTTATTTCTGTAAGGTTAGTGGTAACGTCCCTTCTTTCATTTATGATTTTAGTATTATAATTTGAGTCTTTTTTCTTTATTTCTTGGTCAATTTAACCAAAAGTTTGCCAATTTTTTTTTTTTTTTGAGTTGGGGTCTTGCTTTGTCACCCAGGCTAGAGTGCAGAGGCATGATCATGGCTCACTGCAACCTTAAACTCCTGGGCTCAAGCTATCCTCTGATCCTTCCGCCTTAGCCTCCCAAGTAGCTGGGACTACAGGCATGTGCCACCATGCCCGGCTACTTTTTTTATTTTTGTAGAGATGGGGTTTTACAATGTTGCTGGGGCTGGTCTTGAACTCCTGGGCTCAAGTGATCCACCTGCCTCAGCCTCTCAAAGTGCTAGGATTATAGGCATGAGCCACTGCACCTGGCCTCAGTTCTTTTAAACTGAGGTTTGTTTTATGGCCTAACACATGGTCTAATTTAAAGACTGTTTTATATGCATTTGAGAAGAATGTATATTCTGCTGTTGTTGGGTGGAATGTTCTAGAGATGTCCATTTAGTGTAGTTGGTTTATAGTGTTGGACAAGTTTTCTTTTTCCTTGTTGATCTTCTGCCAGTTATAACTTCTGTCTAATTGTCCTATTCATTATTAAAAGGGGTCTATTCATTGTGGAAGACTGTGGCGATTCCTCAATGACCTAAAGACAGAAATGCCATTTGACCCAGCAATCCCATTACTGGCATATACCAAAAGGAGTATAAGTTGTTCTGTTATAAAGACACATGTACGTGTATTGCATTGCATCACTATTTACAATAACAAAGGCATGAACTCAACCTAAATGCTCATCAATGATAGACTGGCCAAAGAAAATATGGTGCATATATACCATGGAATACTATGCAGCCATAAAAAAAGAATGAGATCATGTCCTTTGCAGGGACATTGATGGAGCTGGAGGCCATTATCCTTAGTAAACTAACATAGCAACTTTCTGTTTCTGAGTTTCACTTAAGATAATGGCCTCTACTTCCATCCATGTTGCTGCAAAAGACATGATTTCATTCTTTTTCTATGGCCAAATACTATTCTTCTGCCTCAGCCTCCTGAGTAGCTGGGATATTCATATATATATGAATATATATGAATAGTATTCATATATATAAGAAAATATATGAATATATATGAATACTATTCATATAGATGAATATATATGAATACTATTCATATAGATGAATATATATGAATACTATTCATATAGATGAATATATATGAATACTATTCATATAGATGAATATATATGAATATATGAATATATATGAATATATATGAATAGTAGTCATATACATGAATATATATGAATAGTAGTCATATACATGAATATATATGAATAGTAGTCATATACATGAATATATATGACTAGTATTCATATATATGAATATATATGACTACTATTCATATATATGAATATATATGACTACTATTCATCTATACATGAATATATATGACTAGTATTCATATATATGAATATATATGACTACTATTCATCTATATATGAATATATATGAATACTATTTGATATATATATATGAATATATGATATATATGATATATATGAATATATATGAATACTGTATATATGAATACCATTGGGAGTTATATATATAGTTATATATAGGGAGTTATATATATACATAGGGAGTTTTATATATATATATATATATACCTTTTTATGGGGTGAAGTGAGTTACTAAATGTAGCATTTATTTATAAAGAATGCATTGTGAATAGTTTCTCACTTTTCATTATCATGGAAAGATGATGATTTCAGCCCACATTCAGTCTATATTTCTAAATAATACAGTTGTTAGGACTGTCTGTTCAGTACAATGGAGGACAACTTTTTCAGGGCAACGGGGATTTCTTGATAATGCTAACTCTGTCTTATCAGCTGAATTCCTCTGGCTTTATGTATATCACATTTTTTAATCCAGTCATCCATTGACAGACACTTAGGTTGATTCCCTATCTTTGCTATTGTGAATATTGCTGGGATAAACATACAAGTGCACTTTTTTTTTTTTTTTTGAGGCAGAGTCTCACTGTGTTCCCCAGGCTGGAGTGCAGTGGCACGATCTCGGCTCACTGCAATCTCCGCCTTCTGGATTCAAGCGATTCTCCTGCCTCAGCCTCCCGAGTAGCTGGGATTACAGGCACCACTACCACGCCTGGCTAATTTTTATATTTTTAGTAGAGATGGGGTTTCACCATGTTGGCCAGGCTGGTCTCGAACTCCTGACCTCAGGTGATCCACCTGCCTTGGCCTCCTAAAGTGCTGGGATTATAGGTGTGAGCCATGACACCCAGCCTATTCTGACTTATTTGAGAATCTTCCTGATGTATTTAGAACTTATTTTAGACTCTTCCTGACCTGTTTGAGAACCTTCATCATGTGTATGAGATTGTTCCTGATGTATTTGAGACCCTTCATTGTTCTTCTAAAAACTTTCTGAGAAGTTGTGAGACCTTTCCTCTCATGTTTGAAGCTCTCTGACGTATTCAAAACCCTTCCTTTTGTATTTAAATCTTGTCCTGACATGTTTGACATCCTTCATGACTTGTTTGAGACTCTAACTGGCATATTAGATCTCTTTTCTGACATGTTCGAGACCTATCCAAAGGTATTTGTATCTCTTTCTCCCCACTTGAGACAATTACTGACATATTTAAAGCTCTTGCTGACTACTTTGAGTCCCTCTAGACTAGTCTGAGAGGACTGCTGATGGAATAGAGATCCTTCCTCTCCTTCTAGATAAGACCCTGAGAAGACTCACACTCTCTAACATGTTTAGACTCCTCCTGGTGTGTTTGAGACCCTCATTGTCATATTTGAGAAGTTTATGACATATTTAAGACTGTTTTAAACCTGTCTGAGGCTTCTTTGAGACTCTTTGTGACATGTTAGAGACATTTTTTGATGCTTGAGATGCTTCCGAACTCATTTACGTCCCTTGCTGAAATGTTAAAACCTTTCTGTACATATATGAGACCATGCATTAGTCTGTTCTCATGCTGCTAACAAAGACATCCCGAGACTGGGTAATTTATAAAGGAAAGAGGTTTAATGGACTCATAGTTCCACATGGCTGGGGAGGCCTCACAATCATCACCAAAGGCAAAGGAGGAAAGTCACGTCTTAATTGGTGGCAGGCAAGCAAGAGAGAGCATGTGCAGAGGAACTCCCCTTTATAAAACCATCAGACCTTGTGAGACTTATTCACTATCACGAGAACAGCACAGGAAAGACCCACCCTCATGATTCAATTACCTCCCACCAGGTCCCTCCCACAGGACATGGGAATTATGGGAGCTGCAGTTTGAGTTTTATAAGCAGACACAGCCAAACTATATGAGACCATTACTGACCCTTACTGACAAATGTAATGCTTTTCCTGACTACTGTGAGATTCTTCCATTCTGGTTTGAGAGAATTTGTAATAGATTCCAGACTCTTCCTCTCTCTTAGGAACACTTCCTGTCATGTTTGAGACTCTTTCTAGTGTATTTGAGACTTCCTGATGATTTTGAGGCCCTCCTCTGATGTTTTTGAAGCCTTTTCTGACATTCATGACTCTTCTTGACATATTTGAGACCCTTCCTGACACCTATGTGACCATTCCTGAAGTATTTGAGACATTTTTTCTCTGTTTTGAGACACATCCTGGTTTGTTGGAGATACTTCTTGACATGTTTGAGGCCATTCCTAATTTGTTTGAGACTCGTCCTATGTTTGAGACTGTTCCTGACATGTTTGCTACTCTTTCTGATGTCTTTGAGAATTTTCTTGATGTCTTTGAGACATTTCCTGACTGTTTGAGACCATTATGACATTGAGACTCTGCTTGTCTTTATGTAATCATTCTTGATGGTTTGAGAACCTTCTTTTTCTTTCTTTTCTTTTTTTTTTTTTTTTTTGAGACAGAGTCTCACTCTGTAGCCTAGGCTGGACTGCAGTGGCGTGATCTGGGCTCACTGTGACCTCCGCCTCCCAGGTTCAAGTGATTCTCCTGCCTCAGCCTCCTGAGTATCTGGGATTACAGGCGCCCGCCACCACACCCAGCTAATTTTTGTGTTTTTAGTAGAGACGGGATTTCACCATGTCGGCCAGGCTGGTCTCAAACTCTTTACCTCAGGTGATCCACCTGCCTTGGCCTTCCAAAGTGCTGGGATTACAGGCATGAGCCACGGCGCCTGGCCTCCTTCCTTTTCTATTTGAAATTCTTCCTGACATATTTGAGAGTCTTCATAACATTTTTGAAACTCTTGCTGACATACATGAGATCTTTTCTAACTGGCTTGAGACCCTTCCCAAGTTATTTGAGAAACTCCCTGGCAAGGTTGAGACTCATTCAGTGAATTTGAGACTTTTTCTTCAGTTTGGTAAACCTTACTGACTTATTTATGGCTCGTCCTTACTACCTTGAGAACATTCTTGGCTTGTTTGAGTTGCTTCCTGATGTATTTCTAAAATCCATAAGTCCTCTCTGTTCTGGACAGTTCCTGAGAAGTTTGAGACACTCCCTGTCATGTTCAAGACCCTTCCTCGCATATCTGAGAACCCTCCTGATATATTTAAATCCCTTCCTGACATGTCTTAGAGTATCCATGACTTCTTTCTCTCTTTTTTTTTTTTTACTTTTGAGACGGAGTCTCACTCTGTTGCCCAGGCTGGAGTGCAGTGGCATGATCTGGGCTCACTGCAACCTCTGCCTCACTGGTTCAAGGGATTATTCTGCCTCAGCCTCCTGAGTAGCTGGGATTACAGGCGCCCACGACCCGGCTAATTTTTTATATTTTTGGTGGAGATGGGGTTTTGCCATGTTGGTCAGGCTGGTTTCGAACTCCTGACCTCAAGTGATCTGCCCGCCTTGGCCTCCCAAAGTGCTGGGATTACAGGTGGGAGCCACTGCGCCCGGCCAAGCATCCATGACTTCTCTGTGACTTTCTACCCTGTTAGGAATCGTCTCTGATTTGCTTAAGACCCTTCCCAACTTACTTGAAATCTCTCCCGACAAGTTTGAGAGCATTCCTGAGGTATTTAGGTCTTTTTCTCTCTTTTGGCACCCTTTATTTGCATACTTAATACTCCTCCTGACTACTTTGAGGCCTTTGAGACTTGTTTGAGAAGATACCTGATGCATGTGAGACCCTTCCTCTCTCTTTGCAACACCTCCTGATATGTTTGCCACTCTTCCTGATGTATTTGCGATTCTTCCCGATTTTTTTTTGCAACCCCTCCTGACAGTTGGAGAATCATTTCTGGCATGCTGACACTCTAGGTTGTATCAGGGACACTCCATTTCTGTTTAAGACTCTTCCTGACTCATTTGTAACTTTTCCTTACTACTTTGAGAAACCTCCAGACCTGTTTGTAATGTTTCCTCGTGTATATGAAAATCTTCCTCTCTGTTCTGGATATTTCTTGACAAGCTTGAGTCCTTTTCTGTCATATTCGAGACTGCTTTTGACGTGTTTAAGACCTCTTTAATATGTTAAATATTAAATATATTTAATATGAACCTTTGAGACAATTTTGTTTGTTTGGAGACAGTCTCGCTTTATTGCCCAGGCTGGAGTGCAGTGGCGCCATCTCGGCTCACTGCAATCTGCGCTTCCTGGGTACCAGCGGTTTTCATGCCTCAGCCTCCCAAGTAGCTGGAATTACAGGCACCTGCCACCACGCCTGGCTAATTTTTGTATTTTTAGTGGAGATAGGGTTTCACCATGTTGGCCAGGCTGGTCTTGAACTCCTGACCTCAAATGATTCACCTGCCTTGGCCTCCCAAAATGCTGGGATTACAGGTGTGAGCCACCATGCCTGGCTGTGACATTTTTTAATTTTGAGACAGGGTCTTGCACTGTTGCCCAGGCTGGAGTGCAGCGGCACAGTCATAGCTCACTACAGCCTCAACCTCCCAGGCTCAGGTAATCCTCTTGCCTCAGCCTCCCAAGTAGCTGGGACTACAGGCAAGTGCCATGGCTAATCTTTTTATTTTTTGTAGAGACAGGATCTTGCCATGTTTCCCAGGCTGGTCTTGAACTCCTGGCCTCAAGCAATCTGCCCACCTTAGCCTCCCAAAGTGCAGGGATTACAGGCATGAGCCACCCCACCTGGCTGTGACAAATTTAACACTCTTTCTGACAGGTTTGAGAGCCTTCATGACTTTTTGAGACTTTTCCTAATATATCAGAGATCTTTTCTGACTTTCTTGAGACACTTTCCTGCATATTTGCACCCCTTGCTGACAAATTTATTTATTTATTTTACTTTTTTTGAGACAGGGTCTCACTCTGTTGCCCAGGCTGGAGTGCAGTGGCACAATCTTGGCTCACTGTAACCTCTGCCTCCTAGGTTCGAGTGATTCTCATACTTCAGCCTCCTGAGTACCTGGGATTACAGGCACATGCAGCCATGCCCGGCTAATTTTTGTACTTTTAATAGAGACAGGGTTTCGCCATATTGGCCAGGCTGGTCTTGAACTCTTGACCTTAAGTTATCTGCCCGCCTCGGCCTCCCAAAGTGCTGGGATTACAGGTGTGAACCACCACGCCCAGCCCCTTGCTGACAAATTTAAAAGCTCTTCCTTACTACTTTGAGAAAACTTCCAGTCTGGCTTGAGATAATTCATAATGCATTACAGACCCTTCTCTCTTTGTGACATTCTCTGTAATGTTTGAAACACATTCTCACATAATGAGACTCTTCCTGATAATGTTGAGGCCCTCCCTGAAGGATGTTCCTAACCCTTTCTGACTGGCATGAGACTCTTCTTGATTGTTTGAGCTCTTCCCTGACATGTTTGAGACCTGTACTTAATTGTTTGAGATTCTTCCTGACAAGCTTGAGACTTCTTGATATATTTGTGACCTTCTCCGATATTTGAGACTGTTACTCTTTGTTCCAGACTCTTACTGACCTATTTGAAACTCTTCCTGACTACTTTGAAACTGTTCCTGATTTGTTTGAGATCATTTGTGAGGACTTCAGACATTTTCTCTCTATTTATGACCCTTTCTGACATGTTCGAGACTCTTCTTGACAGCTTTGAGACTCCTGCTAATGTATTTGAGACTCTTCCTAATTTTGCCTATCTATTCAGAACCATTAGAGACATATTTTAAATTCTGCCTGACAAATGTGAGACCTTTCCTTCTCAATTTCAGACCCTTACCTTGCTTGAGTCTTCTACTGCCATGTTAGATACGTATCCAAACTATTTGAGACTCTTCTTGTGTAAGATGACTCCTGATATATTTGAGACTGTTCCTGACATTGCTACCTTTCCTAACTATTTGAGACCCTTTCTGTTATTTTTTGAGACCCTTCTTAACAGGTTTATGAGCTGAGCTTTACTGATTGATTGATACTCTTGCTTTAATTTTGAGACCCTTTTGTGGCATATTTAAGATGTTCATCTCAGGTACTGACATTTTGAAATCTTTCTGACTACATTGAGACCATTACCAAGTTGTTTGATACTATTTATAATGTATTTGAGACACTGCCTCTCTCTTTGAGAGTATTTATGACATGTGTGAGACACTTCCTGATGTATTTGAATCCTTCCGGTATGATCGAGATCCTCCTTGTTTTATCTATGACCTTTCCTGAGGTGATGAAAACTCTTCCTTACTACATGACCCAACAATTCTACTCCTAGATGGAAGAAATGAAATGAAAACTTATGTTCACACAAAAACTTGTTTTCAAATGTTCATTGCAGCAGTGTTAATAATAGGCAAAAAGTGGAAACCACCCAAATGTCTGTCAACTGATAAATGGGTAAATAAAATGTGGTATGTCCATACAATGGAATATTATTCAGCCATAAAAAGGAATTAAGTAATACATGGTACTATCTAGATGGATCTTGAAAACATTATACTAAGAGAAGGGAGCCAGAAACAAAAGGCCATGGCTAGGTGCGGTGGCTCACACCTGTAATCCCAGTACTTTGGGAGTCCAAGGCGGGCGGATCATGAGGTCAGGAGATCGAGACCATTCTGGCTAACATGGTGAAACCCCGTCTCACTAAAAATACAAAAAATTAGCCGGGTATGGTGGTGGGCGCCTGTAGTCCCAGCTACTTGGGAGGCTGAGGCAGGAGAATGGCGTGAACCTGGGAGGCAGAGCTTGCAGTGAGCCAAGATTGCACCACTGCACTCCAGCCTGGGTAACAGAGCAAGACTCCATCTCAAAGAAAAAAAAAGGCCACATATTGTATGATTCCATTTATATGGAATGTCCAGAATAGGCAGATCCATAGAGACAAAAAGTATTAATAGATTAGTTGTTGCCACTGGGTGGGAGTAGGGAGGAATGGGGAATGACTTGCTAAGGGGTATGGGGGTTTCTTTCTAGGATGATGAAAATATTCTGGAATTAGATAGTGGTTAAGGTTGCACAACCTTGTGTATATTCAAGAAACCACTGAATTGTACACATAAAAGTGGTAATTTATACTATATGTGAGTTATATATTAATAATTTTATTGGCATGGGTGCAGTGAAAGGGAACATTTCTACACTGCTGGTGGGGATGTAAACTAGTACAACTCCGATGAAAAACAGTGTGGAGATTCCTTAAGGAAATAAAAGCAGAACTACCATTTGATCCTGCAGTTCCACTACTGGGTTATCTACTCAGAGGAAAAGAAGTCATTATATGAAAAAGATACTTACACATGCATGTTTATAGCAGCACAATTCACAATTGCAAAAATACGGAACCAGCTCAAATGCCCATCAATCAAAGAGTGGATAAACAAACTGTGGTATATATATATATACAATGGAATACTACTCAGCTATAAAAAGGAGTGAATTAATGGCATTCACAGCAATCTGGATGGGATTAGAGACTATTATTCTAAGTGAAGTAACTCAGGAATGGAAAAACAAGCATCGTATGTTCTCACTCATAAGTGGGAGCTAAGCTATGAGGATGCAAAGGCATAAGAATGATACAATGAACTTTGGAGACTCAGGAGAAAGGGTGGGAAGGGGGTGAGGAATAAAAGACTGCAAACTGGGTCCAGTGTACACTGCTTGGGTGATGGGTGTACCAAAATCTCACAAATCACCACTAGAGAACTTACTCACGTAACCAAATACCACCTGTTCTCCAAAAACCTATGGAAATTAAAAAAAATTTTATTACAAAAAAACCTCCCTGATAACTTTCAACTTTAAGATACTTCCTGACATATTTAAGACCTGTTCTGACTTTTTAAGACCTTTAGGAGGCCGGGCGCGGTGGCTCAAGCCTGTAATCCCAGCAGTTTGGGAGGCCGAGGCGGGCGGATCATGAGGTCAGGAGATCAAGACCATGGTGAAACCCCGTCTCTACTAAAAATACAAAAAATTAGCCGGGTGCGGTGGCGGGCGCCTGTAGTCCCAGCTACTCAGGAGGCTGAGGCAGGAGAATGGCGTGAAACTGGGAGGCAGAGCCTGCAGTGAGCCGAGATTGCGCCACTGCACTCCAGCCTGGGTGACGGAGTGAGACTGTCTCAAAAAAAAAAAAAAAAGACCTTTAGGAACATGTTCGAGACCTTCCTTGTGTATTAAATAATATTCTCTACTACTCCAGATATGCCTAGACCATTTTGAGAACATCTTGTCATCTTTGTAACCCTCCTGACTCATCAGAAAAATGTTATGATGTGTTTGTGGTATTTTCTGACTATTTGAGACTCTTCCTTTCTGTTTGAGATTCTTAGTAACTTGTTTGAGACCCTCCCTGCCGTAGTTGTGACATTTAATGACTTGTTTGAGACTCTTCCTGATGGATTAAGCCTCTTCCTGACACATTGAAATTCTTCCTATCCAGTTGAGACCATTTCTGATGTATTTGAGACTCTTCCTGAATTGTTTGAGATGTTTCCTAACATGTGAGACGCTTTATGCTGTTGAGACCCTTCCTAACAGACCTGAGAATTTTCCTGACTATTGGAGGCATTTCCATCCAAGTGGAGACCCTTTGTGATGTATTTGAGACTCTTCTTGACTTGTTCAAGACACTTCCTGGTTTGTCAAGACCCTTCCTGACATGCCTGAGACCTTTTCTGATTATTTGGGGGCTCCTCTGGACACATTTTAGAGCATTATGGCTTGCTTGACATGCTTTCCCATGTGTTTGAAATCTATCCAGATATGTTGGAGACTCTGCCTCTGTTTGAAAGCTTTATTGATTCATTTAAAGCTCTTCTTAGGCCGGGTACCATGGCTCACACCTGTAATCCCAGCACTTTGGGAGGCTGAGGTGGGCAGATCACCTGACATCAGGAGTTCGAAACCAGCCTGGCCAACATGGTGCAACCCCGTCTCTACTAAAAATACAAAAATTAGCCGGGCATCGTGGCACGCAACTGTAGTCCCAGTTGCTGGGGAGGCTGAGGCAGGAGAATAGCTTGAACCCAGGAAGCAAAGGTTGCAGTGAGCTGAGATCACGACATTGTACTCCAGCCTGGGCGGCAGAGCGAGACTCCGTCTCAAAAAATAAATACATAAAAATAAATAAAGTTCTTCTTGACTGCTTTGAGGACTTTCTCAACCTGTTTGGGAAATTACCCAATGTATTTGAGACCCTTTTTATATATTTCAAGTCCTTTCTGAAATGTTTGAGGCCCTTTCTGAGTTATTTGAAACCCATTTAAAACCCTTACTGATATATTTGAGCCTTTTTTTTTTTTTTTGAGACGGAGTTTCACTCTTGTTGCCCAGGCTGGAGTGCAATGGCGCGATCTCTGGCTCACCGCAACCTCTGCCTCCTGGGTTCAAGCAATTCTCCTGCCTCAGCCTCCAGAGCAGCTGGGATTACAGGCATGTGCCACCACACCCAGCTAGTTTTGTATTTTTAGTAGAGATGGGGTTTCTCCATGTTGGTCAGGGTGGTCTCGAACTCTCAACCTCAGGTGATCTGCCCGGCTCGTCCTCCCAAAGTGCTAGGATTACAGGCGTGAGCCACCACGCCCAGCTGAGCCTTTTCTTATGTTTGAGACCCTCTCTGACATATTTGAGACTCTTTTTAACATACTGAGACCCTTCTTGACATATTTCAAATCTTTCCTGACTTTTCTGACGCCCTTACTGACACAAGGCTCTTTCTGTCTATATGAGACCCCATCAGATATATTAAAATACCACGTGACAAAATGAGGCTCTTTCTGAAATGTTTGAGACATTTATGGCTTGTATTCTATCCTTTTTGAATGAGTCTATTCCTGTCTGATTGAGACTTTTCCTGACATATTTGGGACCCTTTGTGACTTGCTTGAAGCTCTTTTTTACTTGTTGGAGACACTTTCTGACATATTTAAAATCTTCCTGACATATTTGAGACTCTTTTCATCTGTTTGAGAACCTTACTGACAAATTTAAAATTCTAAGTATCCTGATATCCTTCCTGACTGGTTTGAGATGCTTCCTGATGTATGAGTTTCTTTCTGTCTTCTTGAGACATTTCTGACATATTTGAGACCCAACATATTTGAAGCCCTTGCTGACTCTGAGACCATTCCTGACATGTTTAAGACCTTTCCTGAGTTGCTGAAACCCTTCTTCAAGGAGTTGAAACTCTTTTTGATGTATTTCTGACTCCTCTGAATGTCTTTGAGACTGTTCCTGACTTGTCTGTCACATTCCTGAAGTATTCTAGAGTCCTCCTCTGTGTTTAAGACCCTTCTTGGCCCATTTAAAATTCTGCCTGACAAATATTAAGCCTGTCCTGACATGTTTGAGACACTTCCTGAGTGGTTTGAGACTGTTCCTGACAGATCGGAGGCCTTTCTTGTCTGTTTGAGACCCTTCCTGAGATCATTAAAACTCTTTTTGGAAGTTCTTCTGGAATGGCATCACGAGGAGCTTTGCACACCTGCTTCCCCTCGAAACTGTGAAATTTATTTTTAAAACCACCATTTAAAGTATCTGGAAATGGTCCTAAGAGCATAGAGCAAATAAACATTCATTTGAGAAAATCTACTAAAACTCTATAAGAACAGTGACAGTCTAATGGCATTTGACCCACAAGCTGCTCCCTCCCTCCCCTTCCCAGCTTAGCATGATGGACGCTCTACTGCAGGCGGGTGCAGCAAAGGACTCAGGGCTCCCTCTCCCCTAGTCTCCCAATAACAGTCTACTATATGTTCCCAGGAGGGGCAGAACTTCAGCATTTTTTATGCCATCCCCTAGGTACCTGTTGCAGAGGTTTTCCAGGTGAGTGAGGCTAAGAGACAAAGGCTCCGTTCTTTTAACACAGCCCCCATTCCTTGAGTGCAGGTTCTACCTCAGGTGTGCTGCATTGAGAATGCTGGGGACCTGATCACTCTTACCTCAGCTTGTTAGTATGACAGAGGTTCTATGCAAGAAGAGGCAGGCAAAAAAGAACAGAAGCTACCCCCCACCCCCACCCCATCCCCACTTAGTGCCCAGCTCCTAAAGCAGAGGCGTCACTCAGAGAGAAGTGTGCCACTCTCCCTTCTCCAAGCTCTGGAGCTGCAGCTCCAAAATTTTGCCCAGAGGTGTTACAAGAAAGGGGTCCCGATCCAGACCCCCAGGGAGGGTTCTTGGATCTCACGCAAGAAAGAATTCAGGGTGAGTCCATACGGTAAAGTGAAATTCTTTTTAATAAAATAATTCTTTTTAATAAAAGTAAAGTGAATTCCTTTACTTTCATTAAGAAAGTAAAGGAATAAAAGAATGGCTACTCCACAGACAGAACAGCCCCAAGAGCTGCTGGTTGCCCATTTTTATGGTTGTTTCTTGATGATATGCTAAACAATAGGTGGATTATTCATACCTCCGCTTTTTCGACCATATAGGGTAACTTTCTGACATTGCCATGGCATTTGTAAACTGTCATGGCGCTGGTGGGAGTGTAGCAGTGAGGACGACCAGAGGTCACTGTTGTCGCCATCTTGGTTTTGGTGGATTTTAGCCTGCTTCTTTACTGCAACCTGTTTTATCAGCAAGTTCTTTATGACCTGACCTTTTGCTGATCTCCTATCTCATCCTGTGATTTAGAATGCCTTATCTGTCTGGGAATGCAGCCCAGTAGGTCTCAGCCTCATTTTACCCAGCTCTTATTCAAGATAGGGTTGCTCTGGTTCACATGCCTCTGACAGAGGGACAGGCATGCCATAAAACAGGGTTCTGAAGCTCTTCCCAAAGGAACTACCTTTATTTGAAACATAGTGTGGGGAAGTTAAAGGCTAAGGAAGCTCTCAAAAACAATGGAGGTTTTGGTGGAATGCAATTAAGAGGAGACTGATAAGGCCAGGTACAGTGGCTCATGCCTATAATCCCAGCACTTTGGGAGGCCAAGGCGGGAGGATTGCTTGAGCTCAGGAGTTCAAAACCAGCCTGGGAAACATGGTGAAATCCTGTTTCTACAAAAAATACAAAAATTAGCCAGGCATAGTGGTGTACACCTACTGTCTCAGCTACTCAGGAGGCTGAAGTGGGAGGATTGCTTAAGCCCAGGAGGCAGAAGTTGCAGTGAGCTGAGATTGTGCCACTGCACTCCGGCTTGGAACACAGAGTGAGACTCTATCTCTAAATAAATACACTGATTCAATAAATGAAATAAATAAACCATAAGCCACCTAGTTTACCAGAGAGAACCAGGGAAAGTGACAGCTAAAAGTAGGCCTACTAGAGTCAGAACAAACTTCAAACACTGACCTCAAAAACTATCATTGCAAAGGAGCCTGAATTTAATGGGATCAGTCTGTGGAACGATTTATGCCCCAGGGCATCGTTGAAAGCAATATAGAAATCAGCCAGTAATTAGTGGAGCTTAACAGCTGGGTGTGATCAGTGACAGCGATAAAGAGAACCCTACTAAAACCACTTTCATCCCAGGGTGACTGCTCATGCCCAAGACTTTGCTCTCTGAAGAATGACATCAGGGACTTCACGCTGCAGAGGAAATAGACTTCAGTAAAATAATCCAGTCAGTCACTAAGCAAATAAACAAGCAAATGACAATAACAAGCCCTAGGGCAAGGGGACTAGTACCTAGAGCTGCTATGATATATAAAATGTCCAGTTTTCAACAAAGAAAATTACAAGACATACAAAGAAACAGAAAAGTGTGATTCATACACCAGAAAAAAGGAAACAAACTGTCTGTGAGAACAACCAGATGTAAGGTTTAATGGGAAAAAACTGCATGGTATCCATTACAAATATAGTCAAAGAGTTAAAGGAAATCATGGTTAAAGAAGAAAAGGAAGGTATAATGACAGTGTCCCATCAAATAAGAAATGTCAGTAAAGAAATAGAAGTTATGAAAAAGAACAAAATGGAAATTCCAGAGTGGAAAACTACAGTTGAAATGGAAAATTCACTAGAGGAGCTCAAAGGTAGATTTGAACTGAGACAAGAAATAATCAGTTAACTTGAAGATAGATCAATGGAGATTATGCAATCTGAAGAACAAAGAGAAAACAGAATGAAGAAAAACAGAGCCTCAGAAATGTGGTCCACCATTAAGCACATTAAGCCAATGTAATGGGAATACAAGAAGGAGAGGAGAGAGATAAAGGAGCAGAAAAAATATTCCAAAAAGTAATGGCTGAAAAATTCCTAAATTTGATGAAAACCATCTAGGAAACTCAATGAATTCCAAATAGGATGAATGCAAATTGATCCACAAACAGACACATCATAGCAAAAATGCTGAAAACCAAAGACAAGGAGAAAATCTTGAAAGTGGCAGGTAATGACTGGGCATGGTGGTTCACGCCTGTAATCCCAGCACTTTGGGAAGCTGTGGCGGGAAGATCATTTGAGGTTAGGAGTTCGAGACTAGCCTGACCAAAGTGGTGAAACCCTGTCTCTACTAAAAACACTAAAAAATTAGCCGGGGCAGGGCACGGTGGCTCACGCCTGTAATCCCAGCAGGGCGTGGTGGTGGGCGCCTGTAATCCCAGCTACTCGGGAGGCTGAGGCAGGAGAATGGCTTGAACCCGGGAGGCGGAGGTTGCAGTGAGCCAAGATCGCGCCACTACACTCCAGCCTGGGCGACAGAGCAAGACTCTGTCTCAAAAAAAAAAAATTGCTGAGCACAGTGGCTCACACCTGTATTCCTAAGACTTTGGGAGGCTTAGGTGAGAGGATTGCTTGAAGCCAGGAGTTTGAGACAAGCCTGAGCAACATAGGGAGATGGCATCTCTACAAAAAATTTTAAAAATTCGCAGAGCGTGGTGGTGCATGCCTGTAGTCCCACCTACTCGGGAGGCTGAGGTGGGAGGATGGCTTGAGCCCAGAAGGCAGGCTGTAGTGAGCTTTGATCATGCCACTGCACTCCAGCCTTAGCAACAGAACAAGATCCCATCTCGAAAAGGAAAAAAAAAAAAAAAAAGACAAAAAATAGACACTGGCAAGAATGCGGAGAAAAGGGAACAGCTACCCTGTTGGTGGAAATGTAAATTAGTACAACCTCCATGGAAAACATATAGCGATTTCTCAAGAACTAAAAATAGAATTACCTATGATCCAGAAGTTCTTTGGGTATCTACCCAAAGCAAAATAAATTGTTATATCAAAAAGATATGTGGGTCAGGTGCGGTGGCTCACGCCTGTAATCCCAGCACTTTGGGAGGCTGAGGTGGATCCATCACCTGAAGTAGGGAGTTTGAGAACAGCCTGGCCAACGTGGTGAAACCCTTTCTCTATTAAAAATATAAAAATTAGTTAGGCATGCTGGTGCATGCCTGTAATCCCAGCTACTTGGGAGGCTAAGGCAAGAGAATCACTTGAACCCGGGAGGCAGAGGTTGCAGTGAGCCGAGATCACACCACTGCACTCTAGCCTGGGGAACAGAGTGAGACTCTGTTAAAAAAAAAAAAAAAGTCAAAATGAGTATTTGACAGTAAGTGACATGAGAGAAAGTGTCTTAAACTTCTCAGGAACTGTCTAGAACATAGAGGAAAGTTCTCAAACACATCAGGAAACATCTCAAACAAGTCAGGGAGTTTCTCAAAGTAGTAAGTCTGAGGTGTAAATAATTCTGTATGGTGTCTCAAAAAGATGGAGGGGTCTCGAATACATCTGAGAGAGTCTCAAACATGTCAGGAACGGTCTCAAGAAAGTCAGGAAGGGGCTCAAAAAAGCCAGAAAAGGTCTCATGAGGCAGGAGAATAGAGTCTGGAGGCAGGGAACCTAAGGCCGATTTATGCTGACTTCCTAGAGCTAAATTGAAAGGAAAACCCCAACTTTCCACACCTAAGTAACAAAAAGACCAGAGGCTACTCCCTTTGCAAAGCCCCACTTTTCTGCATGGCAGATGGAAAATTAAAAGTACCCTAATTGGTTGCTTTCTGCAACCAATCAGACTGATTGTGGGCCAAGTCTTTGTTTGCATAGGAGTGCAACTTTGTAACTTCACTTTAGCCTCTGATTGGTTGCTTTCTGCAACCAATCAGATATTTGCATAGGAGTGTAACCTCTCTAACTTCACTTCAGCCTCAAATTGGTTGCTTTCCGCAGTATATGAATGTAGCTAGGAAGAATTTTAAAGACTTCAGTAAGGGTCTTAGGGTCAGGAAGACTCTCAGATCCCTCAAACATGGTCTCAGACATGTCAGAAGGCTCTCAGCTCAGGAAGAGTTTCAAACAAGTCAGAAAAGTTTTCAAATATCAGGAAGAGTCTTGAGTGAGTAGGGAAGGGTCTCACATTTGTCTGGATGTATCTCAAAGTCAACAGGAAGAGTCTTAAACACTCGGCAAAGGTCTCAAATATATCAGGGAGCATCTCAAAAGAATGAAGAAGGGGCCGGGTGCCGTGGCTCAGGACTGTAATCCCAGCACTTTAGGAGGCCAAGACGGGCAGATCACAAGGTCAGGAGATCAAGATCATCCTGGCTAACACCGTGAAACCCCGTCTCTACTAAAAATATAAAAAATTAGCCAGGCGCGGTGGCAGGCACCTGTAGTCCCAGCTACTCGGGAGGCTGAGGCAGGAGAATGGAGTGAACCGGGGAGGCGGAGCTTGCAGTGAGCAGAGATAGCGCCACTGCACTCCAGCCTGGGTGATAAAGCAAAACTCAGTCTCAAAAAAAAAAAAAAAAAGAAGAATGAAGAAGGGATCTCAGCTCACTGTAGCTTCTGCCTCCCAGGTTCAAGCAATCCTCCCACCTCAGCCTCCTGGGTAGCTGGGACCACAGACATGTGCCACCACACCCGGCTAATTTTTGTATGTTTAGTAGAGATGGGGTTTTGTCATGTTGCCCAGACTGGTCTTGAACTCCTGAGCTCAAGCGATCCACCTGCCCCAGCCTCCCAGAGTGCTAGGATTATAGGCGTGAGCCACCACATCCAGCCCAGAAGGCCTTTTAGATATGTCAGTAAGTGATATGGTTTGGCTGTGTCCCACCCAGATCTCATCTTGAATTGTAGTTTTCATAATCCCCATGTATCGTGGGAGGGAACCAGTTGGAGATAATTGAATCATAGGGGTGGTTACTTCCATGCTCTTCTCATGATAATGAGTGAGTTCTCATGAGCTCTGATGGTTTTATAATGGGCTTTCCCCCTACTTTGCTCAGCATTTGTCCTTGCTGCCACCACGTGAAGAAGGACGTGTTTGCTTCCCCTTCTGCCAAGATTGTAAGTTTCCTGAGGCTTCCCCAGCTATGTGGAACTGTGAGTCAATTAAACCTCTTTCCTTTATAAATTACCCAGTCTCAGGTATGTCTTCTTTATTAGCAGCATGAGAATGGACTAATACAGTAAGGCTCTGAAAGAGTCTCAGATACTTCAGGTATGGTCTCAAACTAGTCAGAAAAAGTGTCAAAGTCATCAACACAAGTTTCAAATATATCAGGAAGGGTCTCAATAATACAGGAGGAGGCTGGTCCCAGTGGCTCACGCCTGTAATCCCAGCACTTTGGGAGGCTGAGGTGGGCAAATCACTTGAGCCCAGGAGTTTGAGACCAGCCTGGGCAACATGGCAAAACCCCGTCTCTACCAAAAATTAGCCTGGCGTGATGGCACATGCCTGCAGTCCCAGCTACTTGGGAGGCTGAGGTGCGAGGATCACTTGAGCCCGGGAGGCCAAGATTGCAGTGAGCTGTGATCATGCCACTGCACTCCAGCCTGGGTGACAGAGAAAGACCCTGTCTCAAATAATAATAATAATAATAATACAGGAAGAGTCTCAGATTCATCAGAAAGGGTTTTAAACATACAGAGAGGGATTAACTACATCAGTCAATATTTCTAACACCCTAAGAAGTGTCTCAAACATGTCATGAAGTGAATCAAATAATCACAAATGGTCTCAACCAAGGCAGGAAGGGGTCAGATATGTTAGGAAGTGTCTCAAACTAGCCAGACATTGTCTCAAACATGGCAGGAAGGATATCACAGTTGTCAGTTAGTTTTTGTTATCTCAGGAAGGGTCTCTGTCAGGAAGAGTCTCACCGAGTCAAGAAGGGTCTCAAATACTTTTGGAAGGGTCACAGAGAGGAAGAGTCTCAAGCAGTCAACAAAGTTCTCTAACACGTCAGGATCGTCTTCTGCAAGTCACGAGGAGTTTGACACCTGACTGGAAGAGTCTTAAATACATCGGGACGTTTTGCAAATAGATCAAGCAGAGTCTCAAACAACCTAGGAAAGGTCTCAAACATGTCAAGAACAAGTCATGAAGGGTCTTAAACATGTCGGGAAGGATCTGAAATATGTCAGGTATGGTCTCAAACATGTCAGGAATCATCACAAACAAATTAGGAAGTGGCTAATGTAATCCAGAAGAGTTTTATTTTCTGTTTTTTTGAGACAGCGTCTTGCTCTGTTGCCCAGGTTGGAGTGCAGTGGCATGATCATGGCTCACTACAGTCTTGACCTCCTGGGCTCAAGTGATCCTCTCATCTCAGCCTCCCAAGTGGCTTGGACTTACAGGCACGTGCCACCATGCCTGGCTAACATTTTATTTTATTTTTTGTGGGTCTCACTATGTTGCCACGCTGGTCTCAAACTCCTGGCCTCAAGCAATCCTCTCGCCTTGGCCTTCCAAAGCACTGGGGTGTCAGCCACTGCATCTGGTTCAGAAGAATTTTAAATATGTAAACGTCTCAAACACATGGAAATAGTCTCAAGACACCAGGAATTGTCTTAAACATGCCAAGAAAGGTCTCAAACAAGTCTGGAAGGGTCTCAAGCAAGTCAGGATGTGTCTCCAAGTTGTCCGACAGAGTTGGAAATATGTCTGGAAGGATCTCAGACAGAACAAATCTCAAAAATATTGGGAACTGTCTCAAATGTCAGGCATCATTGCAAACAAATCATTGGGAACTGTCTCAGGAAGTGTGTCAAAGTCCTCTGGACTAGTCTCAAATACATCAGGAAGGATCTCAAATATGTCCGGAAGGGTTCCAAACAAGTCAGGAAGAGGCACAAATAGGTCAGGAAGAGTCTTAAATAATTAGGAAGTCTCAAACAAGTCAGGAAATGTCTCAAATATATCAGGAAGTATCTCAATCAAGTCAGAAACTGTCTCAAATATGTCAGGAAGAGTCTCTTACATGAAAGATGGGTCTGAAACAAGTTAAGAATGGGCTCAAACATGTCAGGAAGGGTCTTAAATAAGTTAGGAAGAGTCCCTTCCACATCAGGGAGTGTATCTAATTCACCAGACAGGGTCTGAAACAAGTCAGAAAGGGCTCAAGTAAGTCAGAAAGAGTCTCAAACAAGTCTGAAATCTTCTCAAGTATGTGAGTAAGGGTCTTAACTTAGACAAGGACAATTCATTTCTAAGGAAATGTTTTCAACCATTCTTTCATCACCATGATGATCCTGGGCCTCTAAAGGCTGTATGCCCTATGCACTCAGAAGTTCTGAAAGAGCCAGAAATATGTGGCCATTCCATCCGCCCCCTTCCTCCCTCTCTTTGTCTGCCAAGGTATTTGCTTTGTGGCCAAGTGAATAGAATGCCTAGCTCTTCTGACATAACTTTCAGGTCATGGTCTAAGACCCGGTGTTTATTTCCTTCTCTGTGCATTTATATCACACCTGTTAGCTGAGATCTTCTCAACAGCAAAATGAATCCAAGGTTAGAAGCACCTAAGGCTTTTTTAAAAAGGCTTTTAAAAATATAACCTGTATTAAAATTAACAGCATTTGAGAATTCTACAGAAGTAAATTCAGTGAACAAAACCTGATTGCCATCATATTTTTTTTTTAAATAGAAAACCAAGAAAAGGTCTTGTGTGGAAATTAAACTGTGGCATGCCTGTGATTAGCAGTTTGCATCCTCTTTCAGTGGAAAATAAACACAGTGTTCAGCAGGGCTGGTTCTGTACTTCCTTGTTTATAGAGGTGTCTGGGTGTCTTTATCAATCATTTGTTTACTGTAAATGCTGTAATTAGACATTGCCCAAGCTTGCCACTAACTGCATTTTTTAGCTCTAGGAAATATTTCTGACCCAAAATAGAGGACTTTGTGTTTGTATAATGTACATTAAAAAAAAAAAAAACTTCCTCCTGGACTGTGGTTTTAGATAATGTCAGGGAAAATGTGAGAGTCAGCAACTGTTGGTTAAAGGGTTAGAGAAGGAAATGTTTGGAAAGCCCCTGTGCCTTAAAAGTAGAGAATTAAGGAAATAATACCTTGGGAGAGAACACTAACAGTTCTCCAAGTCTCAAGAATTATTGCATGTGAGAACAGTATTGAATTACAAGTTTTCAAATTAATAACCACAATAATTAAAAATAGATGACCTAATTTGATCTCATAAATTATCTTTGAGAACCACTGACTCATGCCAAGGTGTTTCTGCAGTGAAGACTTAGTCCTGCCCTGGTTTTTTCTCCCATCCAGCCTCAGGGGTGGGGAAGCTGGTGACTACTCCCAATCCCCCCACCCCCCAGGCCCTGGCTTAGTCAGCTGAGCAGGAGGAAGAATGTCAGCAGGAAGAATGGTGTTTAGCAAGCACCTTCCAGAAACATATATTGAGTAGTTTTTTGGTGTGTTTCTTTGAAATCGATATCTTTATCTATGGATCAAGTACTAGGGAAACAGGAATACTTAATGTAGTGGATTAAAGATGGCTACAGATTCTTCCTTTCCCTGTCAGGAGGTGGAGTTTATTTCTCCCCCCATTTTATCTGGGCAGGTCTCGTGACTCTTTAACCAATAGAATGTGGCAGAAATGACACTGTGCTGGTCCAGGTGCTGAGGACTGGCAGCTTCCACTTCTTCACTTTTGGTGCATTTGCTCTTGGGGCACTCCCTCTTGGAACCCTGCTGCCATGTAATGAGAAGCCCAAGTGTTGCAGAGAGGCCATGTGTAGGTGCTAAGGACAACAGCCCTAGCTGAGCTCCCAGCCAAAAGCATCAATTGCTTATCACATGTGTGAGCCATTTTGGTCATTCCAGCCCAACTTAATCATCAAATGACTGTAGCCCTAGCTGACAGCAGATAGAGTAGAAGAACCTCCCAGCTGAGCCAAGTCAACTCACAATAGGTAACTGAAACAATTATGTGTTATTGGCCCCTAATATTTATAGAGCACTGCCAGGCACAGTGCCACCAGCTTTGTATTCTGTATCTTATTTAATTCCTCAAACAATCCTAGGAGATAGCAACTATTATTACTATGCCTGTTTGACCACTAAGGAAACTGAGCTTCAGAAAGTCTAAGTATCTGACAAGATGAGTGAAGAGTGGTGTTAGATCTCAAATCCAGGCCTGATTTCAAAGCTTAGCCTCTCCAGTATGTCCCCATTCCCTCCAAATAATCTGCTTTAGTAAGGTTAGGCAACAAAGAATTCCCATACACTCTACCAGGCAAAAACATATTGATTTATATGGAAAAGCATACTTAGGGCTCAATTCAATATTCCAAGGAACCTTTTAAAAATCTTTTACTCTGGAACATTTCCAAGCATATATACTAGTAGTACAGTATATGAACCATCTATCACCCGGTTTCAACAATTACGAACACATGGCCAATCTTGTTTCATCTATATTCCCAACTACTTCTCCCACCCCACTATGAGATTATCTTAAATTTTTTTTGCCATCCCTACTGAGAAATTATCTTAAAGCAAATCCCAGACATTATATCTTTTCATCTGCAAATATTTTTGTATCTCTAAAAGATAAAAACTCTTATTAAACATTACCACGACCACAACTAAAGAATATTGACAACAATTTTTTAATATCAGTCATATCCAGTCAGTGTCCAAAATATATATAATATATGATACATATATCATATATGATATATATTATATCATATATGATATATATCTTATATATAATATATATCTTATAATATATGATATATATGTATATATGATATGTATTATATAATATATGACATATAATGTATGATATATTATATAATATATGATATAGTATATGATATATGATATATGATATATGATATATGATATATATGATATATGATATATATTGTATGATATGTGATACATTATATAATATATGATATATATTATATGATATATGATATATGGCATGATATGATATGTGATATATAGTATGATATGATATGATATGATATATAGTATGATATGATATGATATGTGACATATAGTATGATATGATATAATATATTATATAATACAACATATATCATATATAATATGTAATCATATATTATATATGATTATATATATATATAGAGAGAGAGAGAGACAGACAGACAGAGTCTCACTCTGTTGCCCAGTCTGCACTGCAGTGGTGCAATCTCTGTTCACTGCAACCTCCCAGATTCAAGCTATTCTTCTGCCTCATCCTCCCAACTAACTGGGACTACAGGTGTGCGCCACCACTCCTGGCTAATCTTTGTATTTTCAGTAGAGACAGAGTTTCACCATGTTGGCCAGGCTGGTCTCAAACTCCTGACCTCAAGTGATCCACACACCTTGGCCTCCCAAAGTGCTGGGACTACAGGCATGAGGCACTGCGCCCAGCCCCCCAAAATATATTTTTATAGTAGATTTCCTCAAATCAGAAACTAGACAAGGTCCCTCACTGCATATGGTTAACCCATTTATGCCTATGCTTGCAATTTTTTTGAATTTAAAAATCAGACTTTGGCGATGACCTTGAGCAATAGGATATAAATAACTCCCACATGCTTAGCGTTCCAATAATGGAACACTAGGCATAAATGTGTATGTCTCCTACATCTATTTGATAGGTTACCCCTTCCCTCTTGTATTTTTGCCATTTGTTTGCTGAAAAAGTTGGGGCATTTGCCCTGGAAAATTTTCCCACAGTTAGTATTTTGCTAATTTCATCACTCTCTCTAGTGTCACCTAATGTATTCCTTTAAACCTTGTATTTTCTATAAGTTGGTAGTTAGATTTAGAGCCTTGATCCAAGTCAGGTTTGATTTATTTAGCAAGAATACTTTGTAGGTGGTACTGTATACTTTCCATTGTGTCACATCAGGAGGCCCATGATGTCTGGCTATCCCATTTTTAGTGATGTTAACATTAATCATTGAGTTCCAGTGTTGTTAGCCCCCCTTTCAATGTTCCTTTCAACCCATAAACCTTTCATGTAATGGAAAGCAGTGCCTAGATCCATTATGTCATTAGGGCTTGCAAATTTGTGAGATTTTAATTCTGCGATTTCTTCTGCCTTCATTAACTAGAATTTTTCCGTAATAAAGAATTTCCTCTGATTAACTATTTGAATACCCCCAAGTACAGTTCATATAGGAATGGCAGAAAAAAGTGCTTGATTGCTTACCTTTATTCATCAGTTTTCTTTTTTTTTTTTTCTGAGACAGAGTTTCGCTCTTGTAGCCCAGGCTGGAATGCAATGGCTCCATCTTGGGTCACTGCAACCTCCGCCTCCCAGGTTCAAGCGATTCTCCTGCCTCAGCCTCCTGAATAGCTGGGATTATAGACACACACCACCATACCCGGCTAATTTTTGTATTTTTAGTAGAGACAGGGTTTCGCCATGTTGGCCAGGCTGGTCTTGAACTCCTGACCTCAGGTGATCCACCCGCCTCGGCCTCCCAAAGTGCTGGGATTACAGGCGTGAGCCACCGTGCCCAGCCCCATTCATCAGTTTTCACAAAAATCAGTTGGTTCCCTAGCATTGTCTAAACATGACCAAAGAGCTTTTAAAAAAATCATTATGAGCCTATGGATTTTAGTATATTTGATGTATTTCAATTCATTACATTCATTATTCATTTTTAAATTCCTCATTTTATAACAGTTTCATGGAAATACAATTCACATATCACACAATTAATCCATTTAAAGTGCACAAGTCCAGGCAGGTGCGGTGGCTCACACCTGTAATTCAAGTACTTTGGGAGGCCAAGGCGGGTGGACCACTTGAGGTCAGGAGTTAGAGACCAGCCCGGCTAACATGGTGAAACCCTGTCTCTACTGAAAATACAAAAATTAGACAGGTGTGGTGGTGCACGCCTATAATCCCAGCTACTTGGGAGTTTGAGGCGGGAGAATTGCTTGAACCTGGGAGGTGGAGGTTGCAGTGAGCCGAGATCAAGCCACTTCAGTCCAGCCTGGGTGACAGAGCAGGACTCCATCTAAAAAAAAAAAAAAAAAGTGCATAAGTCAATGGTTTTTAGTATATTTACAGAGTTGCACAACTATGACCATAATCGAATTTTAGAACATTTTCGTCATGCCAAAAAGAAACCTTATATCCTTGGTATCCAAGAAGATCTAAAAATAAAAAAATTTTAAAAACAGAATAAGAAACTCTATATCCATTAGCAGTCACTCCCCCTTCCCTCTAACACCCCCTGCAGCCCTAGGCAACAATTGATCTACTTTCTATGTCTATGGATTTGCCTATTCTGGACATTTCACATAAATGGAATCACATATCATGTGGCCTTTGTCTGGCTTGTCTTAGTATAATATTTTCAAGGCTCATCCATGTTGTCACATGGATAACCAGTAAAGGGTCGTGACTGCAAGTTGTCCAGGTTCTTGGCATTTTGAACAAAGAATTGGAAAAAACGCCCAGCAAAGAAAAGAAAGAATGAAGCAACAAAGAATGAAACCAGGGGTTTATTGAGAACGAAAATACACTTCACAGTGTGGGAGCAGACCCAAGCAGCAGCTCAAGGGCCCAGATACAGAGTCTTCTAGGGTTCAAATACCCCCTAGAAGTTTCCCATTGGCCACTTCATGCTCACCTCATGTAACTGAAGTGGTAGCCTGCAATCAGTCTGATTTGTTGCAGACAGCCAATTTCCCATCTGCCACGCAGAAAAGGTCAAAGGGAGTAGCCTCTGGTCCTTTTGTTACTTAGGCTTGGAAAGTTAGGGTTTTCCTTTCAATTTAGTTTTAGGAAGTTGGCGTGAAACAGCCTTAGGTTCCCTGCCTCCAGACCCTATTCTCCTGCCTCATCCGTACATTCGTTCCTTTTTACTGCCAAATAATATTTCATTATAAGGATGGACCACATTTGGTTTATTCATTCATTAGTTGCTGGACATTTGGGTTTGTAGTGGGTTGAATGGTGGCCTCCAAAAAGATATGTCTATCTTTCTTAACTCCTGGAACCTGTGAACGTGACTTCATTTGGAAAAAGATTCATTGCAGATGTAATTAAGTTAAGGATCTCAAGATGAGATCACCCTGTATTATACAGATGGGCCCTAAATCCAGTGACAAATGCCCTTATAAGAGACATACGCAGGAGAAACAGAGGGAGAAGGAGGAAGACGTCATATAGAGAGGGAGGCAGGAATTGGAATGATGCAGCCACAACAAGCCAAGGGAACACCTGGAGCTGCGGGAAGCTAGGAGAGGCAAGGAATGATTCTTTCCTAGAATGCTGAGAGGGAGAGTGGCCCTAGCAATATTTGGATTTCAGACTTCTAGCCTCCAGAACTAGGAGAGAATAAATCTCTCTCTCTCTCTTTTTGTTTGTTTGTTTTTTGTTTTTTTGAGATGGAGTCTTGCTCTGTCACCCAGGCTGGAGTGCAGTAGCGGGATCTCAGCTCACTGCAACCTCTGCCTCCCAGTTCAAGCAGTTCTCCCGCCTCAGCCCCCCAAGTAGCTGGGATTACAGGCAGACACCACCATGCCGGGCTAATTTTTGTATTTTTACTAGAGATGGGGTTTCGCCATGTTGGCCAGGCTGGTCTCAAACTCCTCACCTCAGGTGATCTGCCCACCTCAGCCTCCCAACGTGCTGGGATTACAGGTGTGAGCTACCATGCCTGGCCAAATTTCTCTTGTTTTAAGCCACGCAGTTTGTAGCAATTTGGTACTGCAGCCCTAGGAAACTAATTACAGTATTGTTTCCACATTTCAGCTATTATGAATAATGCTGCAATGAGCATTGGTGTGCAAGTTTTTGTGAGGACATGTTTTCATTTATCTTGTGTATATGCCTAGGAGTGGAATTGCTGTGTCATATGGTAACTTTATGTTTAATATTTTGAGGAACTGCTCAACTGTTTTCCAAAGCTGCTGCAACATTTTACATTCCCACCAGCAATGTATGAGGATTACAATTTCTTCACATTATGTGTAATTTTTTTTTGTTGAGACGGAGTCTTGCTCCATTGCCCAGGCTGGAGTGCAGTGGCACGATGTCGGTTCACTGCAACTCTGTCTCCCGGGTTCAAGCAATTCTCCTGCCTCAGCCTCCCAAGTAGCTGGGATTACAGGCATGTGCCACCACACCCAGCTAATTTTTGTATTTTTTAGTACAGACAGGGTTTCGTCATGTTGGACAGGTTGGTCTCAAACTCCTGAGCTCAGGTGATCCGCCCACCTTGGCCTCCCAAAGTGCTGGGATTACAGGTGTGAGCCATCACGCCTGGCCACATTATGTGTCTTTTTGATTGTAGCCATCCTACTGGGTGAAAAGAGGTATCTCATTGTGGTTTTGATTTGCATTTCCCTAGTGACTAATGAAATCGAGCATCCTTTCAGGTTCTTATTGGCATTTGTACATCTTGTTTGGAGACAAGTCTATTCATATCCTTTGCCCATTTTAAAGTTAGTTTATTTGCCTTTTTATTATTGAATTATAAGAGGTTTTTTTTGTTTTGTTTTTTGTTTTTTGAGACAGGATCTTGTTCTGTCACCCAGGCTGGAGTATAGTGGTGTGATCTTAGCTCACTGCCACCTCGACCTTTCAGGCCCAAGCGATCTTCCCACCTCAGCCTCCTCAGTAGCTGGGACTACAGGCATGTGCCACCATGCCCAGCTAATTATTATTATTATTATTTTTGTAGAGACAGGGTTTTGCCATGTTGCCCAGGCTGTTCTTGAACTCCTGGGCTCAAGCAATCCACCCACCTCGGCCTCCCAAAGTTTTGAGATTACAGGTATGAGCCACAAGAGTTTGTTTGTTTGTTTTTTAAACATATTCTGGATATACATCCCTTCTTAAATATATGAATCACAATTATTTTTCTCCCATTTTTTGGTTGTCTTCTCACTTTCTTGATGGTACTGCTTGTAGCAGAAAAGTTTAAAATTTTTTTTTTTTTGAGACAGAGTGTCGCTCTGTCACCCAGGCTGGAGTGCAGTGGTGCCATCTCGGCTCACTGCAACCTCCACCTCCCAGGCTCACGCCATTCTCCTGCCTCAGCCTCCCAAGCAGCTGGGACCACAGGCGCCCGCCACCACGCCCGGCTAATTTTGTGTATTTTTAGTACAGTCAGGGTTTCACCATGCTAGCCAGGATGGTCTCGAACTCCTGACCTCGTGATCCACCCGCCTCGGCCTCCCAAAGTGCTGGGATTACAGGCGTGAGCCACCGCGCCTGGCCAAAAGTTTTAAATTTTGATGTAGTCTAATTTATGTATTTTTTTCTACTGCCACTTGTGCTTTTGGTGTCATACCTAAGAATTCATTGCTTAACCCAAGGCCATGAAGATTTACTCCTATTATTTTCTTCTAAGAGTTTTATAGCAATAATTCTTACATTTGATCTTCAATTCATTTAAATTAATTTTTGTGTATATTGTGAGGTAAGGGTCTAACTTCATTCTTTTTGTAATTGAGTATCTAGTTGTCCCAGAACCGCTTGTTGAAAAGACTATTCTTTCATCACTAAATGGTCTTAGCACCCTTGTTGAAAATCATTTGACCGTAAATGAATGGGTTTATTTCTGGACTCTTAATTCTATTTCATTGGTCTATATGTCTGTCTTTATCCCAGTACCACATGGTCTTGATTACTGTACTTTTGTGGTAAGTTTTGAAATCAGGAAATGTGAGTCTTCCAACTTTGTTCTTCTTTTTCAAGATTGCTTTGGCTATTGTGAGTCTCTTGCATTTCCAAATTAATTTTAGGATCGGCTTGTCAATTACTACAAAAAAGCAAGCTGGGATTTTGATAGGCATTGCACTGAATCTGTAAATCGCTTTGGGGAGTATTGCTATCTTAACAATATTAGGTCTTCTGACCCATGAATATATGATAAGTTTCCATTTATTTAAATCTTTAATTTCTTTCAAAGATGTTCTGTAATTTTGAGCATACAAGTTTTGCATTTCTCTTGTTAAATGTATTCCTAAGTATTTTCTTAATGCTAAGTGGAATTTTTAATTTTATTTTTAGATTTTTTTGCTAGTGTATAGAAATGCAGTTCATTTTTGTATATTTGTCTTGTATCCTGCAACCTTGCTGAACTTGTTTACTAGCTCTTTTAAAAATTTTTTATGTTAGTTTCTCTTTTTATCTTTTTAAGCTAAGGGGTAGAAGTGTTTACTAGTTCTAATAGTTTTTGGTGGATTCCTGAGGATTTTCTACTTACAAGATTATGTCATCTGCAAATAGAAATAATTTTTATTTCTTCCTTTCCCATATGGGTTTCTTTTATTTCTTTTTCTTGCCTAATTGCCCTGGTTAGAACTATAAGTACAATGTTGAATAGAAGTTGTGAGAGCAGACATCCTTGTTTTGTTCCTGACCTTAAGATTTTACTCCTTTTGATGTTCAACTTGTTCCATCTTTAGCAAGTAGACCCTATTAAAATTGGTTACTGTGGCCGGGCACAGTGGCTCATGCCTGTAATCCCAGCACTTTGGGAGGCTGAGGTGGGCAGATCACCTGAGGTCAGGAGTTCAAGACCAGCTTATCCAACATGGTGAAACCCTGTCTCTATTAAAAATACAAAAATTAGCCGGGCATGGTGGTGCGCACCTGTAGTCCCAGCTACTTGGGAGGCTGAGACAGGAGAATTGCTTGAACTTGGGAGGCGGAGGTTGCAGTGAGCTGAGATCGTGCCATTGCACTCCAGCCTGGGTGACAGGGCGAGACTGTCTCAAAAAAAAAAAAAAAATTGGTTATTGTGTCCTTTTGACATAATATCAATAGTATTTGATAGCTTCCATGTTTTCCATGGCAACAGTTTGTACATCATATACATGTCCTGCCCCAGATCTGAAATCAGCTATTTCTCCAAGGAGTCCTTGTTCCCTTTAATGGGTAAACGCATTGAGAAACCACAATCTGCATATTAAGTATACTCGTTGCTACTGGGTTGATCACTGCCTTTCAATAGCCACAGCTGGAAAGTTTGTACTTTTTAGAAAGATAAAAATAACTCATAAATTCACATTGATATGTCTAATTCAAAATTAAGATTACATGGCTTTTACATATTTCATTGAATATTTGTGTCTTTCCTCTCTTAGGCTGAAAATATTAGTTCCTAATGACATTAACGTAGTTACTTATTTGTTTTATCTTCTATATATATGTGCTTATAAGTGTGTATATATATTATACACACTAATAGTTTCAAGACAGCAATAATAGAATCATTACTAAGAGTTTAAGATTTTTTTGTGTGTCTTTTTGTCCACAGGATATATCCCACAAAAGATTTACCATGAATACCATGTGTTTAAAGTTATGGTTTTTTTTTGTTTTTTTTTTTTTTGAGATGGAGTTTCACTCTTGTTGCCCAGGCTGGAGTGCAATGGTGCGATCTCGGCTCACCGCAACCTCCGTCCCCTGGGTTCAAGCAATTCTCCTGCCTCAGCCTCCCAAGTAGCTGGGATTACAGTCATGCACCACCATGCCTGGCTCATTTTGTATTTTTTTTAGTAGAGACGGGGTTTCTCCATGTCCGTCAGGCTAGTCCTGAACTCCCAACCTCAGGTGATCCGCCCACCTCGGCCTCCCAAAGTGCTGGGATTACAGGCATGAGCCATCACGCCCGGCCCGTGTTTAAAGTCATTTGAAGTAATTTCTTTCTGTGTTGTTAACCTACCAGCTTGATATACATGTTAATTTGTTTCACTTTTCTTTTGTTATTCAGGGATTCATTTCTATCCTTTTGATTTCAATTTGTTTTTATTTATGTATTTATTTTTGAGACAAGGTCTTGCTCTGTCACCCAGGCTGAAGTGCAGTGGCACCGTCATGGCTCACTGCAGCCTTGACCTCTTGGGCTCAAGGGATCCTCCCACCTCGGCCTCCCAAGTAGCTGGAACTACAGGCGTATGCCACCATGCCTGGCTAATTTTTAAATTGTTTTTATAGGCAGGATCTCACTATGTTGCCCAGGCTGGTCTCTAACACTGGGCTCAAGTGATCCTTCTGCCTTGGCCTCCCAAAGTGCTGGGATTACAGGCATGAGCCACTGTGCCTGGCCTCAATTTGTTTTTATAATTATGTGAAAATATTTTTATGTCTCCCAAGCAAGATAGATTCAGAAAAGTGCGTCCTTGTGCCCTCTGCTCTGTTCCGTCTCTATCTCAAAGACTAAGGGAACAATTTTTAATTAATTAATTAATTTATTTATTTATTTTTGAGAGAGTGTCTCAGTCTGTCGCCCAAGCTGGAGTGCTGTGGCATGATCTTGGCTCACTGCAGCCTCCAACTCCCAGATTTAAGCAATTCTCGTGCCTCAGCCTCCCGAGTAGCTGGGATTGCAGGTGTGTGCCACTTCGCCCAGCTAATTTTTGTATTTATAGTAGAGATGGGGTTTTGCCATGCTGGCCAGGCTGGTCTCGAACTCTTGTCCTCAGGTGATCCACCTGCCTCGGCCTATCAAGCTGCTGGGATTACAGGCGTGAGCCACCACGCCCAGCCTGATTTTTAAAAATTAGTTTTTTTCTCCTTTTCATTGCTTTTTTACCCCCAGAGGACATGACTTTGGCACATACCATACTTACTGACTTAATGTTCTCCAATGTATAGTGCAGGCACATCAGGCATGGAAACCAACATCAAGTCCAAGCTCTTCAAAATTGTGTGTGTGCTCCCACACCAAAGCCTTGGCACAGCAAAGGTTCAGCTGCAGATGACCTCACACCACAAACTTGCTCACAGGGAAATTTCCCTTGTTGAAAGATATAATTATTGGCTGAGTTAAAGTTCCTCTTTTCAGCATATATATCAGGTAATGATTTCAGATGTATGATTTCCTCTTTTCAGTATATATCAGCTAATGATTTCAGGCTTAATCAATACCTTAGGAAACCTAACATTTCCAGTGTTTTTCATTAGGATAGTTCACATGTAAAGTTTAAAATTTCCCACAAATATTATATTTCTTTTATAACCCTTAGTTACCATATCAGTTAGGATTAGGTTCCATGGCACAGAAACCCAAATTATGGTGGCTTAAACATGATGAGTTTTTTTGTTTTTTTTTGTTTTTTGTTTTTTCCTGTGAAAGGAGTTCAGGGATGGGCGTCCAGTGGTGACATAGCAGCTCTACATATATTAGGACCCAGGTTCTTTCTTTCTGCTCCCCTGTAAGGCATGGCTCCCATCATCAAGGTTGCTTTATAGCCCGTGATGACTGCTACAGCTGACATTTTATACCACATCCTGGGCTGTAGGCAGGAGGAAGGGGCAGGGGCAGAAGGTGAAATCACTCACATTAATCAGTTCCTTTTCCAAAGCTTTCTCAGACGACTCAGGCAATGACTTTTGCTTTCACTTTATTAGCCACAGATATCTGCAGGGTAAGCTGGAAAAGTATTGCTTTAAAGCTGGGCCCATTGCCACCCTCAACAATATAATGTTTCCATTAGTAATAAAGAAGGGGTTAGAGACCAGCCTGGCCAACATGGCAAAACCCCGTCTCTACAAAAAATACAAAAATCAGCCAGGCGTGGTGGCGTGCACCTATTGTCCTAGCTACTTGAGAGGCTGAGGTGGGAGGATCACTTGAGCCTGGGAGGTCAAGGCTGCAGTGAGCTGTGATTGTGCCACTGCACTCCAGCCTGGGTGACACCATGAGACCCTGTCTAACAACAACAACAAAAAGGGCAGGCAACTAGTAGCAATCTGTGCCACAATCTATACATTTCAATAATCATAATTTTGTGAATTGCTTGTAGCACACACTGAGCACTGTTAACAGAGGTCATCCTGAGGGATAAGGATGGAGGATCCTCAACAGGGTCCCCTCACAGCAGAAAGCTCTCCATAGCACCTTGTCCAAGACTATTCTGGATGCTTCCTAGTTTCTGCTACCTTGTTTCTTTGCCAACACTGTGGCCTCACTGCCTCTTACACACCAATTCTCTTGCCTGGTGATATGGTTATGCTCTGTGTCCCCATCCAAATCTCGTGTTGAACTGTAATCCCCAATGTTGGGGGAGGGACCTTGTGTGAGGTGATTGGATCATGGGGGTGGATTTCCCACTTGCTGTTCTGTGATGGTGAGTGAGTTCTCATGAGATCTGGTTGTTTAAAAGTGTGCAGCACTTCCCCCTTCACCCTCTCTCTTCTGCCACCATGTGAAAACGTGCTTGCTTCCCTTCACCCTTCTGCCATGATTGTAAGTTCCCTGAGGCCTTCCAGCCATGCTTCCTATTCAGGCTGCAGAACTGTGAGTCAGTTAAACCTCTTTTCTTCATAGATTACCCAGTCTCAGGTAGTTCTTTATAGCAGTGTGAGAATGGATTAATACACCTGGATTTGGTCACTCACACACTGATGCCTCAGTCTGTTTCCACCATAGGCTCCTAATTGTACCCACTCAGCCTGGTAACTTACCTGTGTCCCCTCATGTCCACCCTTAACCCCTATCCTATTGATAAGATTTGGAGTTTGAATCTGTGTCCCCATCCAAATCTCATGTCAAATTGTAATCCTCAGTGTTGGAAGTGGAGCCTGGTGGGAGGTGATTGGATCATGAGGGTGGATTCTTCGTGAATGGTTTGGCACCATCCCTTTGGTGCTGTTCTTATGATAGAGTTCTCATGAGATCTGGTTGTCTAAAAGTGTGTGGCACTCCCTCACTCTCTCTCTTCCTCCTGCTCTGGCCATGTGAGATGTCTCACTCCCCCTTTGCCTTCTGTCATGATTGTAAGTTTCCTGAGGCCTCCCCAGAAGCAGAAGCTGCTATGCTTCCTGTACAGCCCGCAGAACCATGAGTCAATTAAACCTCTTGTCTTTATAAATTACTCAGCCTCAGGTATTTTTTTTATAGCAGTGCGAGAACAGACTAATACAGAAAATTGGTACCAAGGAGTGGGGCATTGCTATAAAGATATCTGAAAATGTGGAAGCAGCTTTGGAATTGGGTAAGTGGCAGAGGTTGGAAGAGTGTGGAAGGCTCAGAAGAAGACAGGAAGATGAGGGAAAGTTTAACAAGTTCCTAGAGACTTGTTAAATTGTTGTGACCAAAATGCTGATAGTGATATGGACAATGAAGTCTAGGCGACCGAGGTCTCAGATGGAGATGAGGAACTTATTTGGAACTGGAGCAAAGGTCACATTTGTTATGCATTAGCAAAGAGGTTGGCTGCATTGTGCCCCTGTTCTAGGGATCTGTGGAACTTTGAACTTGAGAGTGATGATTTAGGGTATCCGGCAGAAGAAATTTCTAAGCCGCAAAACATTCAAGATGTGGCCTGGCTATTTCTAACAACTATGCTCTTACGCATGAGCCAAGAAATGACCTGAAACTGGAACATATATTTAAAAGGGAAGCCGAATGTAAAAGTTTGGAAAATTTGCAGTCTGGCCATGCAGTAGAAAAGAAAAACCCATTTTCTGGGGGAGGAATTCAAGGCAGCTGCAGAAATTTGCATAAGTAAAGAGGAGCCAAGTGCTAATATCCAAGATAATGGGGAAAAGGACTCCAAGGCATTTCAGAGAACTTCCTGGCAACCCCTTCCATCACAGGCCCAGAGGCTGAGGAGGGAAGGATGGTTTCATGGGCCAGGCCCAGGACCCAGCCACCCTGTGCAGCCTTGAGACACTGCTCCCTGTGCCCCAACAACTCCAGATCCAGCCTTGGCTCAAAGGGGCCCAGGTACAGCTTGGGCCACTGCTTCAGAGGGTGCAAACCATAAGCCCTGATGGCTTCCACATGGTGTTAAGCCTGCAGAAGCCCAAAGTGCAAGAGTTGAGGTTTGGGAGCCTTTGCCTAGATTTCAGAGGATGTATGAAACACCTGGATGTCCAGACAGAAGCCTGCTGCAGGGGCACAGCCCTCATGGAGAACCTCTACTAGGGCAATGCTGAGGGGAAATGTGGGGTTGGAGCCTCCAAACAAAGTCCCCACTGGGGCACTTCATAGAAGAGCTGTAAGAGGAGGGCCACCATCCTCCAGACCCCAGAATGGTAGATCCACTGGCCGCTTGCACCATGCACCTGGAAAAGTCGTAGGTACTCAATGCCAGCCCATGAGAGCAGCTGTGTGGGCTGAGCCCTGGAAAGCCACAGGGGCAGAGCTGCCCAAGATTTTGGGAGCCCACCCCTTGCATCAGTGTGCCCTGGATGTGAGGCTTGGAGTCAAAGGAGATTATTTTGAAGCTTTAAGATTTAACAGCTGCCCTGCTGGGTTTCAGACTTGTATGGGGCCTGTAGTCCCTTTCTTTTGGCTGATTTATCCCTTTTGGAATGGGAGTATTTACCCAAGGCCTATACCCCCATTGTATCTTGGAAGTAATTAACTTGTTTTTTATTTTATAGGCTCATAGCAGACGGGAATTGCTTTGTCTCAGATGGGACTTCGGGCTGTAGACTTCTGAGTTAATGCTGGAATGAGTTAAGACTTTTGGGAACTGTTGGGAAGGCATAATTGGATTTCTCCATGTGAGAGGGTCATGAGATTTGGGAGGGGCCAGGGGCAGAATAATATGGTTTGGATCTGTGTCCCTATCCAAATCTCATGTTGAATTGTAATCCCCAATGTTGGAGGTGGGGCCTGGTGGAAGGTGATTGGATCATGGGGATGGATTCTTCATGAATGATTTAGCACCATCCCTTTGGTGCTGTTCTCGTGATAGAGTTCTTATGAGATCTGGTTGTTCAAAGGTGTGTGGCACCTCCCTCACTCTCTCTCTTCCTCCTGCTCTGGCCGTGTGAGACGTCTCACTCCTTCTTTGCCTTCCACCATAATTGTAAGTTTCCTGAGTCCTCCCCAGAAGCAGAAGCTGCTATGCTTCCTGTGCAGCCTGCAGAACCATGAGCCAATTAAGCATCTTTTCTTTATAAATTGCCCAGTCTCAGGTATTTCTTTATAGCAATGCAAGAATGAACTAATACACTCGTTTTCAACTTTACCATTCCCTGCTTGTCCCTGATCTCCTGAAACGGTCCAGCCTTCCATGGGTAATGGATAATAAATTCCAATTCTAATGGTTGACAGTTGCCCCAAGTGTTGTTGAATTTATTTATTTATTTATTTGTTTATTTATTTTTAGAGAAAGGGATTTGCTCTGTCACCCAGACTGAAAGGCAGTGGTATGATCATAGTTCACTTAAGCCTTGAACTCCCAGGCCCAAGAGGTCTGCCTGCCTTACCCTCCTGATTAGCTAGGACTACAGGCACATGCCGCCATGCCCAGCTACTTTTTAAAATATTTTGTAGAGACAGTCTCTCTCTATTTTCCCAGGCTGGTCTCAAACTCCTAGCCTCAACCTAGCTGCAAGCAATCCTCCCACCTCAGCTTCCTGAGTTGCTGAGATTACAGTCATGGGCCATCTCGCCTGGCTAGGATTAGAATTGGTAACACATACCCTCATGGGAAACAACTTTAACAACTAGAGTATAGTGTTTATATACAGCTCCTTTTGTCTCTGGTCTTACAGTATCCACTCATTTCCAAAGTTACATAGGTCAGCACCTTTCCTCCCTACCCCCTTCAGTGAAATGATTTCATACATTTGTAATGCAGCTAGATTCTTTTGTCATATTCTGTATTCCATCTTGCAATCACCTGACCTTTTAAATGACTTTTTTTAATTGCATACATTGTCACTCTTTGTGCTATAAAGTTCTATAGGTTTTAAATAATGCACAATGTCATCTATCCCCCATTATAATATCATACAGAATATTTTCACTGTCCTCAAATTCCCCTGTGCTTCACTTTTCAACCTTCCCCCTTCCTGGCCCCTGGCAACCACTGATCTGTTATCTCTAGTTTTGCCTTTTACAGAATGTCATATAAAATGGAATCATGCAGTATGTAGCCTTTTCAGACTGGCTGCTTCCACTTAGCAAGAGGCATTTAAGATTCACCCATGTTTTTGCATGGCTTGATAGCAAATTTCTTTTTATCATTGAATAATGTTCACTGTATGGATGTACCACAGTTGGTTTATATATTTACCTATCAAAACATCTCTTGGTTGCTTCCAGTTCTTGGTGATTATGAATAAAGCTGCTATAAACATTAGTGTGCAGGTTTTTGTGTGGACATAACTTTCAAATTAGCTGGTTAAATACCTATGAGCACAATTGCTGGATTGTATGGTAAAACTATGTTTAACTTTGCAGGAAAGACCAAATGGTCTTTCAAAGTGGCTGTACCATTTTTGCATCCCCATCAGCAATGAGTGAGAATTACCATTGTTCCCATTCTCAGCAGCAATTGGTATTGTCAGTTTTCTTTGGATTTTAGGATTCTAATAGCTGTGTATTGATATCTGATTGTTGTTAAATAGTCTTTGGTAGACCACACAGTTTCTCCCACTCTGACATTTTATGCTGCCTTCTCCTTGAGGACTTAGATCCAAGCTTTTTGGCATCATTTATTTAATAATGTCTTCACCTTCTCCAGATTTCTTGGTGGAAGGAGACCTGGCTGCAACCTTTGATACAGCTTTAAGTGCACTGTGAATTGCTGATAAAGATGCTACAGCATTTATCTGTAATGAAATGGGATCTCTGGAGCTAGGACTTCCTCACTCGCAGCTCTCAAACAGCACAGTGTTGAAGGCTTAAGTTTAAGTTTTGCTGGCAGTTGGCTGGCCTGAGCTATAATGCCCAAGAACTAAACTATTCCAGGAACTAAAATGCGGTACACTCAAAACAACTTCTGAGCCCTTTCCCATCCATTTCTGCCGGGAATTCAAAACTCTGTCCTGGCACAAACTGATGGTACAATTCAGGTTTTACCTGCCCACACGTAGCTGGGCAAATTCCTGGCCCTTAGGTAACCTCTGGGGGCTCACCAGTTCCCTCATCATCCTTCTCTCTGACCAGCTGTTCATGTCCAGTTAACAGTCCTGGGTGACTCATATGACTACAGTTCATCCCAGAAGCCCCAACTGAACTCTATTTTTATTATAAAACACAGAAAAGCATACAAAACGAATGTACAGAATAGTACATTATTATAAGGGCACACCTTCATAACTACCATCCAGGTCAAGAAGTAGTACTTTGCCAGCCACCCCGGAAGCCCCTCCATGGCCAGTATCCTGATTTTTATAGCAACCATTTCCTTATTCTTCTCTACAGCTTTATCACCCAAGTGTGTATCCTTAGACATTCTGGTTGTGCCATGCTCATTAAAAAGTTTGATTTGTCTATTTTTTTTTTTTTTTTGACAGAGTCTGGCTCTGTTGCCCAGGCTGGAGTGCAGTGGTGTGACTTTGGCTCACTGCAACCTCTGCCTCCCAGGCTCAAGCCATCCTCCCACCTCAACCTCCCAAGTAGCTGGGACTACAGGTGCATACCACCACACCCAGCTATATATATATATATATATATATATATATATATATATATATATATACACATATATATTTTTTTTTGTGGAGACAGGGTTTTGCCGTGTTGTCAAGGCTGGTCTCAAACCTCGGCCTTCCAAAGTGCTGGGATTACTGACATGAACTGCCGTGCCTGGCCTTGATTCATCTTTTAAATCTCTTTTAATCTACAGTTTTCCTCTATGACTTTTTTTTTTTCTTTGAGATGGGATCTCCCTCTGTTGCCCAGGCTGGAGTACAGTGGCTCGATCTCAGCTCACTGCAACCTCCGCCTCCCTGGTTCAAGTGATTCTCCTGTCTCAGCCTCCCAAGTAGCTGGGACTACAGGTGCATGCCACCACACCTGGCTAATTTTTGTATTTTTAGTAGAGACAGGGTTTCACCATATTGGTCAGGCTGGTCTCGAACTCCTGACCTCAGGTGATCCACCAGCCTCAGCCTCCCAAAGTGCTGAGATTACAGGTGTGAGCCACCGTGCCCTGGCCCTCTATGACCCTTTCTTTTCTTTATTCTCTACTTGTTGAAGAACAAGACAATTTGACCTATAGTTTCCTAAAATCTGCATTTTGCTGATGACACACTGATGGTGCATCTCAACATGTATTCTGTTCCCTGCCTTTCTTGCAAATTGTCAGTTGGATCCAGAGGTTTGATTAGACTGAATTTCTATCTTTTTTCAAGACTATAAGTGGTGCTGAGTTCTGAGACATGTAAAGTCTGGTTGTGTCTCCTTTTGTGATTTTAGCTGCTGTTGATTCTCATTGCCTAGCTCAATTAATTCATAGAGTGTTGCAAAATGTTTATAATCTAATTCTATCATTTTATTTCATTTATTAGTTGGGGTAATTGGATAATTTTATAAAGAGATGCTTCCCTGATCTATTATTTGGTTACCTAGTGGTGCAGTTTCTAAAGGAAAAGCAGGATATATGTTTTGTTTTTTCCCTTTTTTATCCATTTTCAGATGATGAATTGGTCCCCTGACATCTTTCAAGGTGGCCAGTTTTTAAATATCACCATGAATTTAAACATTTAAACACGTTTTATAGGTTTTAATTTGTTGCATTTTTATTGTGGCAAAATATATATGACAAAATTTAGCATTTGAACCATTTTTAAGTCTACAGTTTTATGGCATTAAGTATCTACTGCATTTTAATACTTATTGAAGCTCTGTTTCATTTTTAAAAATCTGTTCTGTTTTTTAAAATCTTTAAATATTTCCTAGCCTAGAGCCTTTTGAATGAAATTAGGAGAACCTCATTCCCACAATTTGCTTTCCTCTTATGTCCTTACTTCCCAATCAGCACAAGCAAACATGAGCCAAAGTGAGAAGTGAAACACCCCACCTCACAGATGCTGTCTGCAGTGTCACAAGTTATGACTCACGTTTAGCCCAGAGATTGTTGCCAGAGTTAGCAGGAGAAAGACAGGCTTTCAAAGTGTGCCAGGGCTAAGGTTTTAAAATTAATACAGTTTAAACATTAATGATGTTTAAATCAGAGCCGGATTACTTCTGTTCTGCTCACAGGCTTTATTAAAATTCACCCCTGGATTTTTCATGTATAAAAATATTTGAGTTTCAAATACTTTAACTTTTTTTTAAATTGGAAAATATGTGGATGGAGAGTTTTCCCTTTGAACTTTAACCCAGACTTTGGCAGCTGAGGAGATAGCTGCAGAAAACTTGCACAATACAGTTGAATGGACAAGTTGTCCTGACATTTATTCATTTCTCTCCTTTTGAGTTAGTTGGTTCCCTATTTTTATTTTCCCCCGTCTTCATTTTGGGCTTACCCGCTCAGTTGGACAAATAGTTGGGAATCCAACTGACAAGTATACATGGAAGCATTACAAGTTTCTTTTCTTAAGTCTATGAGAAAAATTTTCATAAAGAAATCAAAGCCCACATATAAATAAATTTCAGTAAAGTAGAAACAATATCCACAAGAGTCAATATATGGCTGTTTTGGATATAAGGAAGCCCTGTATTGGGCTCCATTCCAGAGTGCTTTAAAAAGTAGGATACACCAGGGCCGAGCGCGATGGCTCATGCCTGTAATCCCAGCAATTTGGGAGGCCGAGGTGGGCGAATCACGAGGTCGGGAGATCGAGACCATCTTGGCTAACACGGTGAAACCCCATCTCTACTAAAAATACAAAAAATTAGCTGGGCGTGGTGGTGGGCGCCTGTAGTCCCAGCTACTAGGGAGGCTGAGGCAGGAGGATGGCGTGAACCTGGGAGGCGGAGCTTGCAGTGAGCCGAGATCGCACCACTGCACTCCAGCCTGGGCAACAGAGCGAGACTCCGTCTCAAAAAAAAAAAAGTAGGATACACCCAAGTATCCCAGTGCTGGGACACCACTATCTTAACAAGTACTGAGGAGGTAGAGGAAAGCTTACTTAGAGTAACAATGACAGGAGATTGATGGCCATGTCAAATGAAATGGTATTTTCAAGCCTACCTACTGAAAATGAAAAGGGGGAATAATTAATTTATTCAATGACAAATATTTCTTTCTTTTTTTTTTCTTTTTTGAGACAGTCTTGCTCTGTTGTCCAGGCTGGAGTGCAGTGGCACAAACATGGCTCACCGCAACCTCCACCTCCTGATTTCAAGCAATTCTCATGCCTCAGCCTCCTGAGTAGCTGGGACTACAGGTGCCTGCCACCACACCTGGCTGATTTTTTGTATTTTTACTAGAGACGGGATTTCACCATGTTGGTCAGGTTGGTTTCGAACTCCTGGCCTCAAGTGATCCACCCTCCTCGGCCTCCCAAAGTGCTGGGATTACCAGCGTGAACCACCACGCCCAGCCTCACTGACAAATATTTCTGAAGTGCCAATTATATACCGAGCTCTGTGCCTGGTGCTGGGAACATGGCTATGAAAAGTCTTCACAGATCCAATGGTTGAGAAGGGGAAGCAGACCAGCATCAAGAGCTGTGAAGGGTCTGAGATTTTATCCTACTTACAGCTAATAAGATAACTTGTCACAGTTTCATGGATGTGGACAGAAAATATGAGACTCTTGGGTCAAAGGTGAAGGATTTCATTACTCATGACACAGCAAGCAGTATAAGCACGAGCACATTTACATCAGTTCCCTGTTTTCCCCCAAGTCTGATGATGGTGATATGGACGTGCTCAATGTCTGCACACACAGTGGATTGCATTAAATGAGAAAAATACTAGAGTTAGGAAATCTAAATTTTTTATAATAGGTGGTGAGCATGCTTGCCCTTTACTCTGGAGGGAGATACCACCTCTATCTTCCAAGCTTGTTAGCCATACAAACATCCTTAAAAAGACAGTCTGGAACAAGCAAATGGCAGTCTAGATCAGTCAATAGACAAGCACTCCCAGATATGGATGAGCCTAGCCAAGATGAGCAGGGTTGTTTAGCTGGCCTCCAGTTGACCCCAGACATGTAAGCAATAAACACTCTGTTTATCACTGAGATTTTGTGGTTGTTACATGACGTTATTATAGCAATAAACAACTGATACCATCACAGATGGCTTCTTAATTCCAAAATCTAATTTCTCTTTTCTATTGTAACCAAAGATTTCTGAAATACAGATCTTATCAGATCACTTCACTGTCTAAAAGCCTTCAGCTATAGACTGCAACCCTAACATGAAATCCAAATTCCTTGGTGGTTTGGTTTCTATTTTCTTTTTATTTATTTAATTAATTAATATATTTAAGCTGACAAATAAAATTGTATATACTTATAGTACACAACATGATGTTTTGCCCATTATTATTATTATTATTTTTTATTTATTTTTTGAGACAGAGTCTCGCTCTGTCTCCCAGGCTGGAGTGCAGTGGCGCCATCTCAGCTCACTGCAGCCTCCACCTCCCTGGTTCACACCATTCTCCTGCCTCAGCCTCCGGAGTAGCTGGGACTACAGGCGCCTGCCACTGCGCCCAGCTAATTTTTTGTATTTTTAGTAGAGCTGCAGTTTCACTGTGTTAACCAGGATGGTCTCGATCTCCTGACCTTGTGATCTGCCTGCCTCGGCCTCCCAAAGTGCTGGGATTACAGGCGTGAGCCACCGCGCCCGGCCTGCCCATTATTTTTTTAACTTCACCTTTTACCTCTCATTCCTCTCATTGTATTTCCCTTTCATTCTCTTTCTTGCTTCTGGCATTCCACTCACATAGATTACACAAATTTCCCTGTACTTAAGAAAAACAAAATCTTTAGAATACTTTTTAAGATTATAAAAGTTATTTATTCAGGCTGGGTGCCGTGGCTCAGGCCTGTAATCCCAGCACTTTGGGAGGCCGAGGCAGGTGGATCACTTGAGGAGGGAGTTTGAGACTAGCCTGGCCAATATGGCAAAATCCTGTCTCTACTAAAAATACAAAAATTAACCCCGTGTGGTGGCACATACCTGTGATCCCAGCTACTCGGTTGGCTGAGGCACAAGAATTGCTTGAACTCAAGAGGCAGACACTGCAGTGAGCCAAGATGGCGCCACTATACTACAGCCTGGGCGACAGTGCGAGACTCTGCCTCAAAAAAAAAAAAAGTTATTTATTCATTTTAGTAAATCTGAAATGTATAGAAATGTACAAAGAGCATCACCCAGGGCAACCTTCTCTTGAGGCTTTTGTTCCTCCAGCTCTTTTTGCATATATGGTGTATGCTACTGTCAGATGCTTTTGTTTATCATCACTAGGTGTAAAGGTATTTTCTATTTAGAAAATTTGGAGGAAAAGAAACACCACTAATAATTTAAAAAAACAAATGAGCATTTAAGAGCTATGATAGACAAGAAGCTAATATCTTTACCATATAAATGGTTCCTACAAATCATTTAATAAATATATAGTAGGCCCTCCCTATCCATAGGTTCTGTATCTGTGGATTCAACCAACTTCGGGTAAAAAAAAAAATTGGCAAAAAAACCAACAAAAAATAACAATACAACAATAAAAAGAAGACAAATTAAAAACCAATACAGTATAACAACTATTTACATAGCATTTACATTGTATTAGGTATTTTAAGTAACCTAGAGATGATTTAAAGTATACAGGAGGATGTTGTAGGTTATATGCAAATATGACACCATTTTATCTCAGGAACTTGAGCATCTACCATACAGATACCAAGGGCCGACTGTATATACATGAGAGGGGGCAAAGAATAAAACAGGCAACTCCCAGATAACTACAAATGACCAAAACACAGAACAAAAATACGTTCACCTTTAAAGGTGAAATTACAACAATGTACATAATGTTTGGCTTATAAGATTAGCTAAGTTAAAAAAACAATAAATCTGAGTGTCAGCACAGGTACTCTCATACACTGCTGGTGTATGTGTAAATTGTCATAACCTTTCTGGAAGGCAATGTAGCATGATTTGTTAAAAGATCTATAAGTTTCTGACCCTTTGATCCTATAATTCTACTTCTAGCAATTTATCATAAAGAAATGATCAGTTATGTGTGTGCAGAGATGTTCACTGCGAGGCTGTGTAATGGAAAGCAGGTAGAAATGACAAAATTTCCAAGGGGAAATTGAATATATTAATCATGGTACATTTTATCAACAGGTTATTTTCTGATCATTAAAATAATGAAGTAGAGCTATATTTATTGACACAGAAAGATGTAAAAACATAGTTAAGTGAAGAAAGTGGAACATGACACTGAATATTTTTCATAGTCACCTCCATATATATATCTATATATTATTTCTTTAAAGATTATCTGAATACTGACATTTCTTTAAAGAATACACCAAGATATAATGCATAATCTCACCTATATGTGGAATCTAGAAAAGTCAAACTCATAGAAGTAGAGAGTAAAGTGGTGGTTATCAGAGGCTGGGATCTGGGGGGGGTGGAGAAAGGGAAGATGTTAGGAAAAGAGTACAAAATTTCAGGCAGGAGGAATAAGTTCTGGTGATGCGTTGCACAGCATGGTGACTACAGTTAATAATAATGTATATTTCAAAATTGCTAAAAAGGTAGATTTTATTTTTATTTTTATTTATTTATTTAGAGACTGAGTCTCACTCTATCACCCAGGCTGGAGTGCAGTGGCGTGATCTTGGCTCACTGCAACCTCTGTCTCCTGGTTCAAATGATTCTCATGCCTCAGCCTCCCCAGTAGCTGGAATTACAGGTGCCTGCCACCACGCCTGGCTAATTTTTGTACTTTTAGTAGAGACGGAGTTTCACCATGTTGGCCAGGCTGGTCTCAAACTCTTGATCTCAAGTGATACGCCCGCCTTGGCCTCCCAGAGTGCTGGGATTACAGGTGTGAGCAACCTTCCGGGGCCCAAAAAAGGGTAGATTTTAGATGTTCTCACCACAAAAAAGTAAGTATGTGAGGTGATAGATACATTAGCTTGATTTGCTCATTTCACAATGTTTACATGTATCATAACATCACATTGTACCTCATTAATTGTCAATTAAAATAAAGGTAACAAAAAGAATACATCAAGATATTATGAGTGGTTATTTCTGGGCGATGGGGTTATGATAGTTTAAAATTTTATTCCTGATTTTTCACTTTTTAATTTATCTAAAATGAGCCGGGTGCAGGGGCTCACGCCTACAATCCCAGCCCTTTGGGAGGCCGAGGGAGGAGGATCTCTTGAGGTCAGTAGTTCAAGACCAGCCTGGGCAACATGGTGAAACATGGCCCCGTCTCTACTAAAAATACAAAATTAGCTGGGTGTGGTGGCTTGCGCCTGTAATCCCAGCTACTCGGGAGGCTGGGGCAGAAGAATCGCTTGAACCTGGGAGGCAGAGGTTGCAGTGAGCCAAGATCACACCATTGCACTCCAGCCTGGGCAACAGAGCGAGACTCCCTCTCAAAAAAAAAAAAATTTATCTGAAATGAAATATGGATTACTTGCATATTTAATTAGGAAAGTGGAGGATTGATTGGCATCTTCTTTTAGTTATTTTTTATTTTGTTTTATTACATTTCTTGTTTGCACTTATAGTCAACATAACAGGAGATAAGTTTGGAACATTGTTGGTTGCGCTTTTGATGAGCTCCTGACACCGGGCCACTTTATAATTACTCTCATGAGAATCTTCCTTTGCTCAGTCTTTGTTCCTTTTTTTTTTTTTTTGTGGCAGGATCTCATTCTATCACCCAGGCTAGAGTGCAGTACAGTGGCACAGTCATGGCTCACTGCAGCCTTGACTTCTCAGGCTCAAGTGATCCTCCCACCTTAGCCTCCCAAGTAGCTGGGACTACAGGTGTGTGCCACCACACCAAGCTAATTATTGTATTCTTTGTAGAGATGGGTTTTGCCATGTTACCCAGGCTGGTCTTGAACTCCTGCCCTCAAAAGATCCTCCTGCCTCGGCCTCCCAAAGTGCTGGGATTATAGGTGTGAGTCCCTGCACCCAGCCCTGCTCAGTCTTTGGGTGGCAGCCTGGGCCAGGGAGCCCTGATCTCTGTGAGGGAGTTACAGCACTCCCACCTATGGCACCTGTTCAGAGATTCCCAGTGTGACTTAGAACAAGCATAGTTCATTTGACAAAATTTATGAATTATAAGTTTGCTTGCTAAAGGGTGAAGGGTTTTTTTTTTTTTTGAGACAGGGTCTCACTGTGTTGCCCACACTGGAGTGTACTGGCGTGAGCATAGCTCACTGTAACCTTGAACTCCTGGGCTCAAGCAATCCTCCCACTTGGGCTCAAGTGATCCTCACACCTCAGCCTTCCTAGTAGCTAGGACTATAAGCACGCGCCACTGTGTCTGGCTAATTTTTTATTTTTATTTTTGTAGAGATGCTATGTTGCCCAGATGGGTCTCAAACTCCTGAGCTAAAGTGATCCTCCTGCCTGGGCCTCCCAAAGTGCTGGGATTACAGGCATAAGCCACAGTGCCTGGTCGAAGGGGGAAAGATTTAAATACGCAATGGCATGGATCCCAAAGGCTCAAATAGGATTCACCATGGGAATGCTTTGATGTCCTCTTCTAGAAACCGCACTCTACCTTCTTATAGACTTCCTATATTCGTCATCTATCATCGTCTAACAAATTATTCCAAAACTTGGTGGTTTAAAACAACAATAATCACTTATTATCTTTTATGGTTTCTGTGAATCAGGGATTCAGAGAAGGGACAGCAGAGACAGCTTGTCTCTGCTCCACAATGTCTGGACCTCAGCTGGGAAGACTCAGTATTTGCAAGCTGGAATCCCCTGAAGGCTTACTCATATATCTGGTGGCTGATGCTGGCTGTCAGCCAGGACATCTACACACTGTGGTCTTCTCATGTGGCCCAGACAGCGCGATGGCTGGGTCCAAGAGCAAGTATCCCGAGAGAGCGTGCAGTGGAAGCTGTGTCCTTTATACAACCTAGCCTTGGAAGTCATGTTAACATCATTCCACTATACTCCATTGGTCAGAGCAGACACAGCCTCTGCCCAGTTGTCAGAGGAGGGAATGTAGACCCTACATTGTATGTGGAGTATGTGGAGTGGGATACACACACTGATGCAGCCATCTTGGGAAAATACAACCTGGCACACTTCCCAGATTTCAACAGGAACTCACCAAACGTCTTGGATCTATATTCTTCAAAAAGAAATGAAAATCTCGGAGAACTTTCTTCTCTCCCTTCTTTCCCTCTAACTCTGCCTCCCTTCTTCCTTCCCTCCCTCCTTCCCTCTCATTCTTCCTTCCTTTCAGTTATAGACAGCATAACTATCAGTGAGTCACTGTTTCACAGTGTGAAGTCTTGCCAGTAGGGTCATTTTGATGGTCTGCCTGGGGGCTCCCTAATTTTTTTTTGAGACGGAGTCTCACTCTGTTGCCCAGGCTGGAGTGCAATGGCGTGATCTTGGCTCATTGCAACCTCCACCTCCCGGGTTCAAGCGATTCTCGTGCCTCAGCTTCTTAAGTAGCTGGGATTACAGGTGTGCACCACCTTGCCTGCCTAATTTTCGTAGTTTTAGTAGAGATGGGGGTTTAGTAGAGACAGGGGTTTCACCATGTTGGCCAGGCTGGTCTCGAACTCCTGACCTCAAGCGATCCACCCGCCTTGGCCTCCCAAAGTGCTGGGATTACAGGTGTGAGCCATTGAGTCCGGCCTCGCTGATTTTATTTTTGCTATGTTTATATTTTATTTTCCACATCGCCACATTCTTTATGCTATAGAGACAAGAAGGCTATCTTCTCAAACAATCCTTTGTCCTATCTTACCTAATTATTTCCAAGAAAGATTTTATAACATTAAAAATGTCAGAATTAGGGCAATGTTTTCCTTTCACTATGTTCCAGGCACTGTTCCAAACAGACCCTTTACAAATATTAACTTGCTTAACCTTCATAACATTATTCTGAATATACAGATGAGAAAACTGAGGCACAGAGAAGTTAAGTAACTTGCCCGAGGTCACAAAGCTATCACATGGCAGAGACAGGTGTCAAACTCAGGGCATCTGGCTCCTAAATCTATATTCTTAACCGCCATGTTATGTTGCCTCTCTATCATTATTCTACTCCATTGGCTCCTTATTAACCTGCGCGACAAGAAATATAGCCTCTGAGCCTCCACCTCCTGGGTTTGGGTGATTTTCCTGCCTCAGTCTCCTGAGTGGCTGGGATTGCAGGCATGTGCCACCGTGCCCGGCTCATTTTTGTATTTTTAGTAGAGACGGAAACAGGGTGTCACCATGTTGGCCAGGCTGGTCTCGAACTCCTGACCTCAGGTGGTCCACCTGCCTGGGCCTCCCAGGGTGCTGGGATTGCAGGCGTGAGCAACAGCGCCCTGCCCTTGTGTACCTTATGTGAGGAAGTCCTGCTCTTAATCAAGATCAGTCACACAGGCCCTGATCTTGCTACTCTGGTTCCATGTCCTGTGAAGACCAAAGCTTACCAAAATAGCTTTTTCCCTTCATGGTGGCAGATAGTGTTGCCCCCTGCACCATCTATAGCTTGGAAATGGCCACTATTTCTCCCCCTGGGCTTCAGGATATAATTACCTGGTTTCTCTGATGATCAGCACTCTTCCTTAAAACCCAAATCAGGAAGGAATGAACAATTTTCTGTGTTTGGCATGGATGAAATTAGCACTGTTTGGCTTTGTAGGCCCCAGACAGGCAGGCAGCTTAATTTTTTCCTTGCATATTCTAGTCTCCATAAGTATTACCCTTTGTCCTGCTGGTAATGACATAGTAGATAGTATACTAGCAAATGGGCATCTGGGGATTTTAATCCTGAAAACAGTAGGTCTGATACTGCTTGTGTTTTTCATCAGTGTCCACTCCAAGTGGGTCTTTCTGCTACTCCCTTACACTTAGTTGCCCCCTACTTGCCATCTGAGCAGTTGGTGAGGATGTGCCAGGCCTAGATTAAACTTGGAAACATGCTTGACCATTCTATTCCCTGCTCCTTTCAGATCAGTTTGGCTGCAATTTTGGTTCCTGGGCCCCTCAAGCACAGCTGGGAAATCAAGTTAGAGGTGTAACTGCTTTAAAATGTGCCAGCTTATGAGGTAATTAGATTGGTTTTCTCCAGAGGTAAACTTCCAAGAAGAGATGCTATAGATGCTACTCGTATACTGTAAAACATTGTGAAATCAGATTACTTTCAAATGATGTATTACAAAGTTATGAAAAAAAAAGCAGTTGTGACTATGGAAGCCCAAGGCTTATATCCCAGCTCTGTCTTACACTAAATATGGGTACTGTGTTTCCTCTCTTTGTCTGTAAAATGGGAGCTAATATCCTCCAATCTGTGTGCCTGACATGGTGGTTAAAAGGATTAAGCAAAACAATAGTTTGTAATTTATTCTGTCAGAGCAAACTGCTGGTAAATAAATAAAAGGGAGTAAGTTGACTAAAAATAAAATTTTTTAAAAAATAAGAAAAACCATGTCCAACAATGATAGACTGGATTAAGAAAATGTGGCACATATACACCATGGAATACTATGCAGCCATAAAAAATGATGAGTTCATGTCCTTTGTAGGGACATGGATGAAACTGGAAAACATCATTCTCAGTAAACTATCACAAGGACAAAAAACCAAACACCGCATGTTCTCACTCATAGGTGGGAATTGAACAATGAGAACACATGGACACAGGAAGGGGAACATCACATTCTGGGGACTGTTGTGGGGTGGGGGGAGGGGGGAGGGACAGCATTAGGAGATATACCTAATGCTAAATGACGAGTTAATGGGTGCAGGAAATCAACATGGCACATGGATACATATGTAACAAACCTGCACATTGTGCACATGTACCCTAAAACCTAAAGTATAAAAAAAAAAAAAAATCTTTGAGAGGAAAAAAAAGCAAAAAACAAAACACACACACATACAAAAAAAGAAAAACCATAATAAAACAAGTTTGTAATTTGTAATTGTATACAAATAAAAGATGTTATAAAAAAAGAGAAAGAAATACAGCCTCTGAGCCAGGTGTGGTGGTGCACACTTGTAATCCCAGCTACTGGGGAGACTGAGGCATAAGAATCGCTTGAACTCGGGAGACGGAGGCTGCGGTGAGCCGAGATAGCGCCACTGCACTACAGCCTGGGTGACAGAGCGAGACTCCATCTCAAAACAATAATAATAATAACAATAATAATAATAGGTTGCTAGAGAAGTATTCCTGGATTCCTGGAATAGGCCCAGAGGGAGGGGTTTGTACCAACCCCAAACCTGCCCCTGTCCTTGTCCCTCCCTGCCTTAGTAAGTTCACAAGGACTTGCCTGAGGCTGCCCTCTGGCTGGCCTAACCACATTTAACAAATCTCTGCCCCAGATGAAGGATGGTAGTTTGCTAGATCTAACGTGGTGAAATATACAAGGAATTCAAAGCATTTTGTTAATATTTTGTAATATTTTTCACACAGAGTTCCTGTAATGGGGTATTGTTGCCTCTGTGTTGCAGTTAAGAGACAACGAGATTTAGAGTGACTTCCTCATATCACACAGTCAAAGGACTTCTGAGAAGTGAACAAAGTTCTGCAGACATAAGGCTTCTGACTTTTACCACTGCCAAGTAATCTCCCCCGAACAGCCTCTCCCCACCATATCAGGTTTCCTTGGCTGAGTATTTAGGAGGCTGCTGGTGAGTCTAATCACTTGGGACATCTTAATAACTGAAGTCACATTGGAGGGGAAAACTCATAAAGAGGCTGTGGGTGATTGAGGGCATCTTCTCAGAAGTCTGGCTCCAAACACGCGTGTTGCCACATACTTGGAATTCTGCGACGAGAATGCAGAAATATTTCAATCAAAATATCAGTGAGGTTTATCTGATTCTTCTAATACAGTGTTTTCAAAGAAGGAGCAAGTGCTCCAGTAACTGAAAAGCATCGTTTATTCAAAACAATAAATGAAGTATTTGTTATTGGCAAAAACAAAGACATAATATGGATCCCGAGGCAGACTTTCAGGAAGCCAGGGGTGGAGGAGAGAAAGGAAAGAAGAACTAGAAGAGAGAAAGCTTAGAAAAATATGCAGTTTGGTCTTGGACCTTTGCCAGGAAAAGCTGGGTAATGAAGGATTAAAACCAAAACAAAATGAAAAGGAAATAAGGGTAAGGAAAGGGCCACAAAGAATAAAGAGCTGGTGATGTGTTTAGCATAAATGAAAAGATCCCAATCTTATTGTGGGTTAGGAGTGTGGGCATGGGGGATGGGGACAGCAGGCTGAGGTCAAACTCAGGGAAAAAAAAAAAAATTAAAAACCCAGCAAATAAACAAGCAGAGGGGAAAAGATGAGTAAGTAGAAAGAGAAAAGGAAGCACTTTTAACAGGAAGCCAACCAAAATAGATACATACAGTGCCATCTGAAGGGAAAGGGGGAGAAGGGGCCATTAACACCATGTAAGCTTAGGAATTTGGGGAGAGATGATTTTAAATATTAAAAAACAGAGGACCCAGCCTGGCCAACATGGTGAAACCCCATCTCTACTAAAAACATAAAAATTAGCCGGGCATGGTGGCGGGCACCTGTGGTCCCAGCTACTCGGGAGGCTGAGGGGGGAGAATCGCTTGAACCTGGGAGGCAGAGGTTGCAGTGAGCCGAGATTGCGCCACTGCACTTCAGGACACAGTGATACTCTGTCTCTAAATAAATAAATAAAACAAAAAACAGAGGCCCTTTCGAATGACCTGCAGATTCTAACCCTGTGAATTACAGAGAGCGGAGGCTCTGGATGGTGTCACAGGAATGGTTGGCTGCCATATTTTCCATCCCAGAAGTCAGCCAATTTCGAGGCCAGTGGACAGGATCATAATCACTGTTTTTCAAGTGCCCCAAAGGCCTAGGGTGGCCGTCAGTGGGGCAAGAAGATGAGGGGATGTGTAAGGCCATGAAGGCATTGGGATGGATGAGTGGGTTGGTTGGCAAGAACCCCTGACCACCTGGCTGCAAATATCACAGTAGAGAGCCAGGCCTTGTCTGAGTGTAGTCTCAAAAAACTTCATCTCCTACTGCTAGGACCACTTGATGTCCATCTGTTGGTGCAGCCTTCCCTCAGCTCTAGGACAAATTCTGGCCTTAGCTGGACTATCTCAGGAGCCCTAGCCCCATATGCTGGGACCCAGAAACAGGGCATCCTTGCTGCTTATATTGTCTTGACCTTGGGGTTTTTGTTTCCCTAACTGGAAGCTACAGTTCTACATGTTCTTAGCTACAGTTCTACTCTTGACCCTCTCTTGGTCTTGGATTTGTTCCTTGTATTTAAGGCCATGCCTTAGGCCTCTATCTGCCTCCTAATGCCCTCTAAGGCTGGGGGCCCTGACAGTCTTGGCAGGCTCCTTTCCATAACCCAGAGTGCTGCCAAAACTCCTTCCTGGTGATTGGCTCCAACTACTGGAGACAGATGACTCTGTCACCCATTGCCTGTCTGTCCTCTTGGCTCTCTAAGCATTGCTTAAGCCAGGATTTCCATCAGACGCTCTGAGCACCTTTAGGGAATTCTGTTTATCCATCTTTGGCCCTGCTAATGCTGCCTGTGTCCCACGGCCAGCTGCCTTTGTCATTTATGTCAGATGTCACGGGCTGTCTGCTATGTTGGACTGCTCTCAGCTCAGAAGCTGGGTCTGTGACCCATGTACCTGCAGCTGTGCCTGTCTCACTAGCATCCGTGCTATTCCGGAGGCTGAGGGGAGGGTGGTTTGAGGTGCCGGTACTTCCCAGCATGCCCCATCTTACTGCAGCCCACTTGGTCATTCTCAGGGGTCTTCTGGACTTAAAAAAAAATAGAAGTAAAAAAATAGCTTGTTTCAGTATCTTCAAAAATAATTTACCAGCAGGATTGTATATTTAACTACACTGGAGCACAGAAGAAAGTAGAAAAGACATGTTTAGAATTCAGAGGCCAGGCACAGTGGCTCACACCTGTAATCCCAGTACTTTGGGAGGCTGAAGCAGGCAGACGGTTTGAGCCCAGGAGTTTGAGACCAGCCTGGCCAACATGGTGAAACCCTGTCTTTACGAAAAATACAAAAATTAGTCGGGCATCACGGCGGGCCCCTGCAGTCCTAGCTACTCGGGAGGCTGAGGGGGAGAATTGCTCGAACCCGGGAGGTGGAGGGTGCAGTGAGCTGAGATCGCACCACTGCATTCCAGCCTAGGCGACAGAGTGAGACTCCATCTCAAAAAAAAAAAAAAAACAATTCAGAGATGTGACAGATATTGACCTTGACCTACTCACATTCCCTTGGCACTCACTCTTCCAGTACAAGACTAAGGCCTCCAACCGCAAGCACCTGTGGGTCTGCCTGTGCACTGGCTCTCAGCTGCGGGTGGGGCAGGCAGGAAGTGCCAGAGAGTGAACACCCCTGGCAGCAGCCCTCAGCCAAAGATGGAAAAGAGTTTAGGATAAATACCGTGTGTGTGTGTGTGTGTGTGTGTGTGTGTGTGATGTATGACTAAACCCCAAAAGTGCAGTCTACACTTTCTTACAGAGCTCTCCAGTGGGATGGTGTCTTGGTTGCCCATAACTGTAACATGTTTCATAACTCACCCTTTTTTTTTTTTTTTTTTTGAGACGGAGTCTCACTCTGTCGCCCAGGCTGGAGTGCAGTAGCGCGATCTCGGCTCACTGCAAGCTCCGCCTCCCGGGTTCATGCCATTCTCCTGCCTCAGCCTCCCAAGTAGCTGGGACTACAGGCACCCGCCACCACGCCCAGCTAATTTTTGTATTTTTAGTAGAGACAGGGTTTCACCGTGTTAGCCAGGATGGTCTTGATCTCCTGACCTCGTGATCCGCCCGGCCCATAACTCACCCTTTTAAGCTTCCCTTCTCTTTCTTGTCTCATTTTCCCACTCTCTTACTGGTATTTCCTGAGAGCATCTCCCTCCGTACTCCCCAAATTTGTGCTCATATTTTTGTCTTGTGGTCTGCTTCTAGGAGAATCCAAGCTAAGACAGGAAGTTTCATTTCATATTCAAGGTTAAGGATCTAATTGTTTTTCTGAGAAGACACACTTGCTTTGAACACCAGTGTAATACTGTAATAGACTTTCCTCTCCTCTCCTCTCCTCTCCTCTCCTCTCCTCTCCTCTCCTCTCCTCTCCTTCCTTTCTCTCTCTCTCTCTTCTTCAGAGTCTCACTCTGTTGCCCAGGCTTGAGTGCCATGGTGCAATCTCAGCTCACTGCAAACTCTGCCTCCTGGGTTCAAGTGATTCTCTTGCTTCTTGCTTCAGCCTCCCAAGTAGCTGGGATTACCCATGCCCACCACCACTCCCAGCTAATTTTTGTATTTTTAGTAGAAATGGAGTTTCACCATGTTGGCTAGGCTGGTCTCGAACTCCTGACCTCAAGTGATCCTCCTGCCTCGGCCTCCCAAAGTACTGAGATTACTGGTGTGAGCCACGGCGCCCAGCCCTGTAATAGCCTTTCTATGATACATTATGATAGAGAAAAATACCAAAGTCCCCTGTGAACAGCACTTCTTACCTGGGTTACATGGACTGTAGTGGCCTTTGAGATATCAACTGAGGTTATGAGAATTGGGGGTCAGATACACTTAGGCTAAACAAAATTAAGCAAGTTTCTTCACTTCAGCACTCCTATAATCTTTAGGAAATTAATGGGCTTTGCAAATTGCCAGAAATGCAGGCAAAACTTCCTTCTCTGTTCCTTCCAGTCTTGGTTCTAACTCTATCCTTGGGAGAGAATGCAACACAACAAATTGAACTCTTTTTCTAGAAAACAACTTCTTAGGCTGGGCCTGGTGGCTCACGCCTATAATCTCAGCACTTTGGGAGGCCAAGGCCGGCAGATCACCTGAGGTCAGGAGTTTGAGACCAGCCTGGCCAACATGGTGAAACCTTATCGCTACTAAAAATACAAAAATTAGCCTAGTGTGGTGGTGCGCACCTGTTATCCCTGCTACTCGGGAAGCTGAAGCAGAGAATCGCTCAAACCCAGGAGGCAGAGGTTGCAGTGAGCCGAGATCACACCACTGCTCTCCAGCCTGGGCAACAGGTAAGACTCTATATCAAAAACAAAACAAACAAAAAAACCTCCAAACCTTCTTAGATATTCAAAAGTAACTCTCTAGTCTTCTCTAAGTTTTGTCTTTTTTTGGTTAAATGCTTATTCATTTTTCAAATATTTGTAGACCATCAATTACATATCAGACACTGAGTTAAGAGCTGAGGGTACAGCAATGAGCAAGATAGAAATGATCTTTGTCAACACAGAGCCTCATTGTCTAAGTAGGGAAACAATCAGAACATATTGACTTCTGCTTCTGGAAAGATGGAGTAGAAGTATGTACCAGTATCCCTTCCACCAAGTACAGCTAACCCCCCTGGATATTATATGTTAGGATGAACATATGAAGACTCTGAAAGATGGAGAGAAGGCTGACTGGCTAGGGACCTTGGGACTTGAGAAATGACATGGTGGTAAACTCTCAGGTTTTCTTTTTACCTCATATATCCCACTCTGGGTAATGGAGAAGCTGGTAACCCAGAAATGCCAACCTTTACCAGGCTGTAATGAGGGGTGCTGAATCTCCATCATGGAGTGTCAGAGAAGGCCAAGTGGGGAGCCAGGACTTTTATCCTCAATGGATGGGAAGATAGGCCACCCCTCTGGTGTCAGTAGAAACTACTTGGAGAGCCTGGATGCCCACCACCACCCACCAGCAATGGAGGGTCCCCTCCCCTTCATTGCTGGGCTGGTATCAGAGGAAGCCCACTGGAGAGTCAGGACTTCAACCACTGCTCAACAGTAAAGAAGCTACCCCCTACTAGTGTCAACAGAAGCAATTGAGAGGAGCAGTAATGAGGTCCCCTTCCTGCTCCCAGCCAGGATGGTATCATTAGAGGCCAGCTGGGGAGCCTCACCTCACATCCCTACCCCAGCAGTAACAAGGTCCCTCCTTGCTGCTTTTCCAATGTCCACGTACACTGAGTAGAGAATGTGGGTGTCTATGCCCATATGGTAGTAATGAGGTGACATGGTACCAGAAGAGGTCTGTTAAAAACACACCATTTAAATAAAATTCTAAGCCTCATAACATAAGATTTCAATAGAAAATCACCAAGGACCAGGAAGATCTCAACTTGAGAAAGATAATCAATAGATGCCACCACTGAGATGACAAAGATGTTAAAATGATCTGACAAGGATTTTAAAACAGCCATCAAAAACATGCTTCAAAAAGTAATTATGAGCATACTTGAAACAAATGAAAAAATAGAAAGTCTCAGCAAAGAAATACAAGATATAAAGAATAACTAAATGGATATTTTAGAAGTGAAAAATACAAACTGAAATTTAAAAAGCACAATTGAATGGGCTCATAGCAGAATGAAAAGGGCAGAAGAAAGAATCAATGACCTTGAAAATATAAAATAGAAATTACAAAATCTGAACAACAGAGAGAAAATGGGATGAACAATAAAAGAATAGAGCCTCAGGTATACATAGGACTATAACAAAATATCTTGTCATCAGGTTCCCAAAAGGAGAGAGGAAAAATGTGAGGCTAAAAACTTCCCAAATTTGGCAAAAGACATAAATATACAGACTCAAAAGCTGAGTGAATCTCAAACAGGATAAATCAAAAGAAATACACACTATAGTCAAACTTCTGAGAACTAGAGACAAAGAAAAATTCTTGAAAACAGTTAGAAAGAAATGATATATTATCCGTAGGGGAAAAACAATTTAAATGACTGAGTTTTTCATCAGAAACCATGGAGGCCAGAAAGAAGTGACATACCATTTTCAAGTGCTGAGGGAAAAGAACTCTCAACCCTGAATTCTATAAGCAATGAAAATATACTTCAAGAATGAAGACGAAAAAGAAAACATTCACAGATGAAGGAAAACTAAGAGAATTTATCACCAGTAAACCAATCCTATAGATTGAGTAAAGGAAGTTCTCTAACACAAAGGAACTCTTGTGATAAAAGAAGGAATCTTGGGATATCAGGAAGCAAGAAAGAACAAAGAAAAAAGCAAAAATATAGATAAATACAATAGATTTTCCTTCTCTTGAGTTTTATAAATTATCTTTGATGGTTGAAGCAAAAATTATAATACTGTCTTATATGATTCTAAATGTATGTAGAGGAGATAGTTAAGACAATTATAAATTGGGGAGGGTAAAGGGATGTAAGGGGAGATAAAGTTTCTACACTCAAACTAGTGGAACGCTGACATCAATAGACTGGGATAAGTTATGTATGGTCATGCATTCCTTAACGATGTGGATACATTCTGAGAAATGCATTGTTAGGTGATTTTGTCATTGTGTCAACACTGTAGAGTGTAGTTACACAAATCTCGATGGCATAGCCTACTACACACCTAGGCTACATGGTATAGCTTATTGCTCCTAGGCTATAAACCTGTGCAGCATGTGACTGTACTGAATACTGTAGGCAATGGTAACCAATGGTAAGTATGTGTTCATCTAAGCATAGAAAAGGTACAGTAAAAATATGATATAAAACATAAAAAAAGCTACACGTGTATAGAGTACTTATCATGAATGGAGCTTATAGTACTAGAAGTTGCTTCAACTGAGTCAGTGAGCAAGTGGTGAGTGAATGCGAGGGCCTAGGACATTACTGTATACTACTGTAGACTTTATACATGCTGCACACTTAGGCTACACCTAATTTATAAAAAATATCTTTCTTTCTTTAATAATCAATTAACCTTAGCTTACTATAAATTTTTTACTTTATAAACTTTTAAACTTTTAACCCTTTTTTTTTTTGAGACAGAGTCTTCCTCTGTTGCCCAGGCTAGAGCGCAATGGCATGATCTTGGCTAATTTTCATATTTTTACTAGAGATGGGGTTTTGCCATGTTGACCAGCCTGGTCTCGAACCCCTGACCTCAAGTGATCTGCCCGCTTCAGCCTCCCAAAGTGTTGAGATTACAGGCGTGAGCCACCGCACCTGGACTTTTTGGCTCTTTTGTAATAATACTTAGCTTAAAACACAAACACTTTATACAGCTGTACAAAATATTTTCTTTATGTTCTTATTCTATAAGCTTTTTCTATTTTTAAAAATTTTCTTTTTTTTTTAAACTTTTTTGTTAAAAACCAAGATGCAAGCACACACATTAGCCTAGGCCTACAAGGGTCAGAATCATCAATATCACTGTCTTCCACTTCCACATCTTGTCCCACTGGAAGGTCTTCAAGGTCAATAACATGTATGGCGCTGTCATCTCCTATGATAACAATGCCTTCTTCTGGGATACCTCCTGAAGGACCTGCCTGAGGATGTCGTACAGTTAACTTTTTTTTATGTAAGTAGAAGGAGTACACTTTGATACAATGAAAAAGAAAGTAAATACATGAACCAGTAACATAGTTATTTATTATCATTATTGAGTATTATATACTACACACAGTGGTATGTGCTATACTTTCTTTTTTTTTTTTTTGAGACGGAGTCTTGCTCTGTCGCCCAGGCTGGAGTGCAGTGGCGCGATCTCGGCTCACTGCAAGCTCCGCCTCCCGGGTTCACGCCATTCTCCTGCCTCAGCCTCTCCGAGTAGCTGGGACTACAGGCGCCCGCCACCACGCCTGGCTAATTTTTTGTATTTTTAGTAGAGACGGGGTTTCACCGTGGTCTCCATCTCCTGACCTCGTGATCCGCCCGCCTCGGCCTCCCAAAGTGCTGGGATTACAAGCATGAGCCACCGCGCCCGGCCTATATGTGCTATACCTTCACATGACTGGCAGAGCAGTAGGTTTGTTTATACCAGCATCACCACAAACAGTGCATTGTGCTACGACATTAAGACAGCTACAATGCCACTAGGTGATAGGAATTTTTCAGGTCCATTATAATCTTATGGGGCTGCCATTGTATATGCAGTCCATCATTGACTAAAATGTTGTTATGTGGCACATGACTGTATATACATTATGTACATAATATATATATAATGCATTACCTAGAAGAACCAATAAGAAAACTATATAAGGAGATAAACCTAATAATACTACAGATAAATCAAAATGGAATTCTAAAAAATATTCAAGTAAACCATAGGAAGGCAGGAAAAAGAAAACAGAATGGAAAGCAAAGGATAAACAGAAAACAAAAAATAAAATGCAGACAAACTTCTACATATCAATAATTATATTAAATTAAAATGGCCTAAATACACCAACTCCAAGACAGAGACTGGCAGAGGGGATTAATAAAATGGTCCAACTATATATTATCTACAAGAAACACTATTCAAATATAATGAGATAGGTAGATTGAAAATAAAACACAGGAAAGCTATATAATTCAAACATTAATCAAAAGAAAGCAAAAATGACTACATTAATATCAGATAAAGTAGACTGCAGAGAAAAGAAAATTGCCAGGGACGTAGACTGACATTACAAACGATAATAGTCTCAATACACCAAGAAGACATAGATTCTTATGTGTATATGCACCAAATAAACAGAGCAGCTAAACATGCGAATCAAAAACTGACAGAACTGAAAGGAAAAATAAACAAATCCACAATTATAGCTGGAGACAACTATAATTAAATGTTGAACTCTTCTCTCAACATTTAGTAAATAGCTAGACAGAAAATCAGCAAAGATACAGAAGAACAAAACCAACATCAACCAACAGGATGGAATCAATGTTTATAGAACACTCCATCCAACAAACAGAATACACATACTTTTCAAGTGCCCATGGAATGTATACCAAGATTGGTCATAGCCTGGGCCATAAAACAAACCTTAACAGATGTAAAAGAATTGAAATCATACAGTGTGTTCTCTGACCACAATGTAAACTAACTAGAAATTAATAGTAGAAAGATAACAGGAAAATCTCCAAACACTAGGAAATTAAACAAAATGCTTCCAAATAATCCATGTGTCAAAGGGGAAGTCACAGGTGAAATTAAAAAATACACTGAACTGAGTGAAAATGAAAAAGGATCCTATAAAAATCTGTGGTACACAGCAGTGCTGAGGGGGAAATTTAAAGCACTAAATGCTTACATTAGAAAAGAAGAAAAATCTCAAATAAATAATTTAAGCTCCAACTTCAAGAACCTAGAAAAATAAGAGCAAAATAAACCCAAAGCAAGCAGAAGGAAGGAGAGAATAAAGACAAGAGCAGAAATCAATGAAGCTGAAAATCGACAAGAAAAACAGAGAAAATCATTGAAACAAAGAGTTGGTTCTTTAAAAAGATCAATAAAACCGGTGGTGGTGGTTACACAAATCTACACTTGTGACAAAATGGCACAGAACTATACACAAACATTGTGCCAATGTCAATTTCCTTTCTGGTTTGGATATTTTGCTATAAATATATAAGATGTATCATTAGGATAAACTAGGCAAAGGGCTCATGGGACCTCTTGTGCCATCCTTGCAACTTCCTGTAAATCTATAATAATCTCAAAATAAAAAGTTAAAGAAATTTGAAAACATTTGTACAACTAAAACATTATTTATTTTACAATGTTATATAAATTCCTCACAGGAAAACTATAGGGTGCTATGATAACATAACAAGTGGACCCTATTTCTTCATCTGTTGTTGACCTTCCAAGAACCTGGTTACCCTTTTCTGAATGGTATCTAAATTGTCAGTGTCCTTCTTAAATAGTGATGCCCAGAAGGGAACATCCTGCTTCAGACAGAATATCATTTCCCTGGTTCTAGACACAATACTTTTATTAATGTGACCAGTCTTCGTTTGCTCTTTAAGTAGCCATAGCACACATTCTTGCATCATTTTTAGTCTTGTAGTCAAATAAAACTTTCAGATCCTGGCATATAGATGGAAAAAAATTTCACAATTAGTACATATATAATTGGTTATCACAAACCTAAATGGAAGATCTTTCATTAACCTTCATGGGATTTCATCTTGTTGAATTCAGTCCAGCTCTGTCCCAGCCATCAAGAAAGCTTTCAAACTTGATTTAGTTGTCTATAATAGGATGTGTTGGTCCACTTGTGTTGCTATAAAGGAATACCTGAGACAGGGTAACCTGAAAAGAAAAGAGGTTTATTTGGCTCATGGTTCTGCAGGCTATACATGAAGCATAGTGCCAGCATCTGCTTCTGGTGAGGGCCTCAGGAAGCTTACAATCATGGCAGAAGGCAAAGGGGATCCAGTGTGTCACATGGCAAGAGAGAGAGAGAGAAAGGGACAAGGTCCCAGGCTCTTTTAAACAACCAGATCTCATGTGAACTAATAGAGTGAGAACTCACTCATTATTGTGGGGATTGCACCAAGACATTCATGAGGGATCCACTCCCATGCCCCAAACACCCCCAACCAGGCCCACCTCCAACATTGGAGGTCACATTTCAACATGAGATTTGGAGGAGACAAAACATCCAAACCATACCAAAAGACTATCTTCATATGGTGAGTCCGCTGCAGATACGTCAGAGTCTATCATTCTGTGCCTTCATCTCACTCACTGCTATTGAAAATGTTGAGCAGCACAAGGTTCAGTAGCCATGGAGGTGTTCTGCTGTGATCTTTAAGAAAGAATTTACCATTCAACTGCCAGGAGTTAAGTTAGCTAATAGCCTTTAGCTGTTAATGGCTTCAGGCTTAGCCTCAGCTTTAAAAAAAATTGTAGTTAAAAAAAAAAAAACCCACATAATCCAATATCTACTCTCTTAACAATTTTTAAGTGTGCAATACAGTATTGTTAACTATAAGCACAATGCTATACAGTAGATCTCTAGGACCTTTTAATCTTGCATGAGTGAAACTTTATACTTACTGAATGGCAACTCTCCCACTTCCCACTACCCCCAGTCCTTGGCAGCTACCATTCTACTTTCTGTTTCAATGAGTTTGACTTCTTTAGATGCTTCATATAGATGGAATCATGCAGTATTTGTCCTTCTTGTGAATGGATTATTCCATTTAGCATAATGTCTTCCAGGTTCATCCATGTTGTGGCATGTGACAGGATTTCCTTCCTTTTTAGGGATGAATAATATTCCATCAATGGCATATATACTGTACCACATTTTCTTTATCCATTCATGTGTTGATGGACATTTAGGTTATTTCTGCAGAGCTTATAGCTTGCAGTGAACACCAAGAATGAGTTCTCAGACAATTCTAGCTGAGCGGGGCGGGGGATCACTCTTCTGAGAAAGAGTGTCACCCCAGAATCTGTCCGCCAAGTATTTATTGAAAGGGCTTGTTAAACTACAAACATCCACTAGATGGCCTTTTGACGGCGGGTCATTAGACACCTATGGCCTTGTAAAAGCACTCAAACCGCATTCTCAGGAGGCTGTTTTCAGCATTCCTTATCACATACTCCACTCCTTGTCCTGTTTTCAGGGTCAAGGAGTTACATTCCCATGCACAAATAACATACACACAGTGCCTCAGTATTTTTCCATGCCCCAACCTCAAATGCCATGTTAACATTTTGGACAAACCTCTTATCAGATATATAGTTTGAAAATATTTCTCCCATTCCATAGGTTGCCTTTTCACTCTGTTGATTATTTCCTTTTTTGTGCAGAAGCTTTTTAGCCCTAACTTGTCTTATTAGCCCTGATATAGCCCTAACTTGTCTATTTTTAGTTTTTCTGCCTGTGCTTTTGGTGTCATATCCAAGAAATCGTTGCTAAGATCAATGTCATTAAACTTTTAGATTTATGTTAGATTTATGCCTAGATTTTTTGGAGCTACGTAAATTGCATTTAAAAATTTTGTTTCCAAATTGTTATTATACAGAAACTTGGTTGCCAAATTATTAGTGTACAGAAATATTGTGTGTTGACCTTATATCCTGCAACCTTGCTGAACTTCCTTATAAGTTCTAGAATTTTGTGTGTGTGGATTTCTTTGACTTTTCTTTATAGATGATTATCTTACCTGTGAATAAGGACAGTTTTATTTCTTCCTTTTCAATATGTACACATTTTATTTATTTTTCTTGCCTTATTGCACTGGCTAGGACTTCCAGTATGAAATTGAATAGGAGTAGTGAGAGTGTATTTCCTTGCCTTCTTCCCAATCTTAGAAGCAAAGTATTCCATCTTTCAGTATTAACAATGATGTTTGCTGTAGATTTTTAAATAGATGCCTTTCATTAGGTTGAGAAAGTCTCTTTCTCTTCTTAGTTTGCTGAGAGTTTTTTGTTTTTTCATGAATGGATGTTAACTTTTGACAAATGCTGTTTCTGCATCATTTGATTTGATCATATGGTTCTTCTTCATTAGCTTGTTGATATGATGGATTGCATTGATTTTTGCATATTGAGTGAGACTTTCAGTCATAGGATTAAACCCCACTTGGTTACAGGATATTATTCTCTTTATATATTGCTGGTTTGATTTACTAATGTTTGTATCTATGGTCAAAAGGGATCTTAATATGCCATTTTCTTTTCGTGTAATGTCTATATCTGGTGTTGGCATCATGGTAATAGTGCCTTCATAAAATAAGTTGGGAAGTATTCTCTTCTACTTTCTGGAAGAGATTTGCAGAATTAGCATTATTTATTCTTTAAATGTTTGGTAGAATTTTGGACTATCCGGACCTGGAGCTTTCTTTTCTAAAAGATATTTAGTTACAAATTTAGTTTCTTTAATAGTTATTGTACTAATAATAATTTTTAAAAAGCTAACATTCAGTGAAAGCTTGTTATGTGACTGGTACAGAACCTAGAACTGAAATTTATATCCTTTAATCCTCCTGGCAACATTTTGGGGTAAGTATTATTATCCCGTTACTGAGAACTAAAGTGGTTTCATAACTTGTCTAAGATTACATAGCTAATGAATAGCAGAGCCTGGATTCAAACACAGGCCTGTCTTACTCCAGAGAATATATTCCTAATTATTATCTTTGTGCCCTCCTCTCTGTAAACAACCAGATACAACAAGGAGAATGAGAAACAGGAATAGAGTCTGGGTCCAGTAGCTCATGCCTGTAATTCCAGCACTTTGAGAGGCCGAGGCGGGAGGATCACCTGAAGTCAGGAGTTCGAGACCAGCCTGGCCAACATGGTGAAATACAAAAATTACCAGGGCTTGGTGGCACGTGCCTGTAGTCCCAGCTACTTGGGAGGCTGAGGCATGAGAATCACTTGAAGCCGGGAGGCGGAGGTGGCAGTGAGCCAAGATTGTACCACTGCACTCCAGCCTGGGCAACACAGTGAGACCCTGTCTCAAAAAAAAAAAAAAAAAAAAGAAAAGAAAGAAACAGGAACAGAAACCACACCTTCAGTGAGAGTAGGAGAGTAAGAGGCAGCTATCACCTGAAATTACAATGAGTATGGAAGAGCTGCTTTGTGCAGTGAGGAAAAATGGGGGTCAGGAAAGAGTCCCTGGCTCTTCTGATGCCAGGCACATGTAGTAGGGTAGAGTTCCCTAGGGTATGTGGCACACAATTGTGGACAAAATCACTAACACCTGACTTGCCCCAGCGTGATACAGGTACATAGGCTGGCTGCAGAAGTGGTAGCTGAAGTGGGGCCAGGCCAGGAATTGATGATAAGCCATCTTTGCATGAAGCAGTCTGTTGCTGTGGTAGGGTGGGAAGGACACTGAGATTGATGACCAGACTGGCACCTGTCTACCATTATTGGTTGGGGAGAAGAAAAGACTAAACCAATAACTCTCACACACTATCTTGTACCTTGAGAGGCTCCAAGGAACTCTGAACTAAGGAAATGTTTTGTTGTTCAGAACTCAGCACTGTCCCTTCTGCTTTCCACAGAGCTGGTCTAGCAAAATCAATCATCATTGAAATATTAGTAATAACAAAAAGAAGGCAATATAGGAACTATACAAAAATATCCTCAAGTATAAATGGGCATGGCCAAGACAGGACCAAAAAGCACACACCAGAAATAGTTTGCCATGGAAAAAAAATAAAAATCCTGACCAAAGACACCCAAAAAAAAAGTAACAACAAGAAAATCTGTGAATCAATCATGGGCTTAGGCAGAGATACAATACCTCAAGAAAGAAATAAGATAAAGGAGATTAAAAAGCGAGCTGACAGTGCTCAAGAAAGAAATAGAGAAAACAGAAATAAAAGAGAAATGAAGGCCATAATAGGAGCAGCAAAAAGGAAAACAGATACTGTTCAAAAAACAGCTATGGGCATGGAAGGAAGGCTTGGAAAAAGTGAGCAAAATGAATGAAAATATAATAAATAGTTTTAAAAGTTTAAAAGGATTGTAAAGAAAGTGACATATATAGAGAACAAAGGTTATCCACCATATGCATGATTGGTGTTTCTGAATAAGAGAATAGATTAAATGGAACCACAACATCAACAAAAATGTTCAAATATATCATTCAAAAGTGCTTCTAGTAATGAGACTTGAATTCATAGCTTGAAAAAACAAACTTATCCCAGGTAAAATTGCCACAGAACAAGTAAGTTCAGTTCATATACTGATGGAGTTACTGGACTTTGGAGATTAGGAAAGAATCCTATGGGAATCCTTGCAAATAAACCACATCATTTGTGACTGGGAAAAAATTGTCTGGCTTCCAACCTCACCATAATAGCATCCAACATCAGAAGATGGAGGCGCAATGCCTACCAAATCTTCAGGGAAAGAGTATGTGTGCCAAGCCAGACTGTTATCCAAGTATAATGTCACAAACAGATGCCTTTATACTTCCCGAGAGCCTTTCTTCTTGGAGATACAATTGTCCGATAAATTTCTACAAACAGATGTAATAGTAAAAATGATGATAGTGATCAATGGGCCTGTTAAAAGCTAAAGCAACTACAGAAAGAGAATATAATATAAACATTATATACTTTAATTGTATAAATAAAAATTATCATATATTTCTGGAGATTCTAGAGGGGGGAAAACATGGAGGTGGTGCAAGTATGCCAATGTTCTCATCTTCTGAGAATTATTTAAAGCCTATAGCTCAATAATAGAGACAGAAGTATTTTTCTTTGAAGGTAGGTAAAAATTCACTTTAACATTTATGTGTCAGGATTAAAGAGTATTTATTTATTTATGTTTAACATTTTATTTTTAAATAACTTTAGATTTACAGAAGAGATGCCAGGATAGTACAGATCATTCCTGTATACCCTTCACCCAGGTTCTTCTAATGTTAACATCTCACTTAACCATTGTACATTTTTCAAAACAAGAAATTAACATTGATATAGTACTTGTAACTAAACTACAGACTTTATTTGGGTTTTCCCCTTTTTTCTTTCCAGATCTGAACCAGGATACCACATAGGATTTAGTCATCATCTGCTTAGTCTCCTTCAATCTGTGATAGTTTCTTGGTCTTTAAGGAATCTTTACTTTTAAAACCTTTTTATTATAGAAAAATTTAAACATATGCAACAGTAGAAATGAGATTAATATTATGAGCTCCATGTACTCATCACTCAGCTTCAACAATTAACATTTTGCCAGTCTTGTTTCATTCATCCACCGCCTCAATATTTTGTTGTTGAAGTATTTTAAAACAAAACCCAGGCCATATCATTTCATCCATAAATGTTTCAGTAAACATTTCTACATAACAAAGACATTAAGATAATATAAATACCATGCCACTATCATATGTTAAAAATGAAAAATGAATCTTTTTTTTTTTTTAGATGAAGTCTTGCTCTGTCGCCCAGGCTGGAGTGCAGTGGCACAATCTTGGCTCACTGCAACCTCTGCATCCCAGGTTCAAGTGATTCTTCTGCCTCAGCCTCCCGAGTATCTGGGTCTATAGGCACGTGCCACCACACCCGGCTAATTTTTGTATTTTTAGTAGAGACAGGATTTCACCATATTGGCCAGACTTGTCTTGAACTCCTGACCTCGTGATCTGCCCGCCTTGGCCTCCCGAAATGCTGGGATTACAGGCATGAGCCACCACACCCGGCCGAAAAATAATTCTTTAATATAATCTCATCTCATGCCATATCCAAAGTTCCCCAATTCTCACAAATATATCATTTTCACTTAGTTTGTTTGCATCAGGATCAGAGCAAGGTTCATATACTGTATTTGATTATTTTAGCTCTTAAGTTTCTTTTGTTAGATAACCCAGACCCCCACCCGGTACCACTGATTTATTGAAAAAACTAGATCATTTGTCCTATAGAATTTCTTACATTTTGGATTTGGTCCCTTGCTTCTGCAGGGTGTCATTTAACTCATTCTCTATTCTCTGTGTTTCCTGAGAATGGATAGTTAGATATAGAGGCTTTATTAGGTTAAGGGTTTTTTTGTAGGCAAAAATATTGAATAGGTGACACTGTGTACTTCCCATCCCATCACATCAAGGGGTATATCATGTGCGTTGACTCACTTGTAGGGATGCTAAAATTGATTAGTGGGATCAGGTGGTATCAGCCTGATTCATCTATTATAAAGTTGTTGTTAAGCTTTTACCTAGTGGTTTTAACCATCATTGATGATCATCACGGATAGTCTTTATTAGAACCCGATAAATGGCGATATTCTTATTGTATCATTTATTCCACCTGTTAGCTGGAATTCTTCTAAAAGAAGAATGCTCTTTATCAACTATTTAGTTACCTAGAAAAAGGCAGAATGCTTGATTCTAGCTCTTTTTTAAAAACCAATTTGCAGAACAATAAATTGGTGCTCTAGCAACCTCCAGTGATGACCAATGAGCTTTCTGGCTTTTTATTTCATTTTTAAAGGATCATTAGGAACTCGTGAAGTTAAGAGAACTAATGTTTATTGGCTGGTGTGGTGGCTCACGCCTGTAATCCCAGCACTTTGGGAGGCCGAGGTGGGCAAATCACCAGGTCAGGAGTGTGAGACCAGCCTGGCCAACGTGTTGAAACCCCATCTCTACTAAAAACACAAAAATTAGCTGGGTGTGGTGGCATGAGCCTGTAATCCCAGCTACTTGGGAGACTGAGGCAGGAGAATCACTTGAACTCGGGAGGCCGAGGTTGCAGTGAGCCAAGATCATGCCATTGCACTCCAGCCTGGGCAACAAGAGTGAAACTCCGTCTCAGAAAAAAAAAAAAAAATAATGTTTATCAATCAGTTGCAATAATTATTTATTCTGATGCTTAAATTATCTCATCTTAAACCAACGGGAGCACTTATAAGTTGGTGGCTATGTCCTTGTGACACAACCCCAGTAGTCACTAGTAGCTTCTTCACTTATTTTGTACATTTTCCATCTTTGACTAGTATCAACTATTTCTCCAAAAAGGTGTTTCCTTTAGGTGGAAAATGGTATTTATTTGCCAACATTTTGATACTAGTGTGCTCACTAGATACTGAGTCACTATTTTACCTAAGGCTTTTCAGTGTAGAAAGCTAAGAAATGCCAATTTTTTTTGAAAAAAAAAAAACTAAATCATGAATTCATACTGATATTTCCAATTCAAATGTGCGATTAAAGGGTTTATGCTTAATTTATTTAATTTTATACTGGCAACTTTTTAATGTTCTGTGGAAAACTCTGATCCCTGACAACATTAACATACTTATGAATTTGCCTTATGCCGTGTGCGTAAATAGCAATACTAGTATTACTAAGACTACTGATAGCAGGTTAAGATTTTTTTAAGACCGGGCGCGGTCGCTCACGCCTGTAATCCCAGCACTTTGGGAGGCCGAGGCGGGCGGATCACGAGGTCAGGAGATTGAGACCATCCTGGCTAACACAGTGAAACCCCGTCTCTACTAAAAATACAAAAAATTAGCCGGGCGTGGTGGCGGGCGCCTGTAGTCCCAGCTACTCGGGAGGCTGAGGCAGGAGAATGGCGTGAACCCGGGAGGCGGAGCTTGCGGTGAGCCGAGATCGCGCTACTGCACTCCAGCCTGGGCCACAGAGCGAAACTTCGTCTCAAAAAAAAAAAAAAAAAAAGATTTTTTTTAGAGTGTTTTGTCTTTATGGTATCTTCCACTTGGTTTGTGTAGTCAAAACACTGTATTTTAAAGCAATCTGAAATAATTTTGTTTTTCGCTATGAGGTCATGTATCATGCACTGTAATGTATGAGTGCCTCTAATTGACTGAACCCAAATCCCAATCCAAACCCTGGCTGCAAAAGGGCTTTTTATCTTTTCAGACTCTACATACTGAAATTCATGTTGAACAAATCAGTCTGCTGAGTCTATCCCTATCAGGTTATAGGTAAGGGATTCTAGGTTGTTTGCCAAAAGGCTAATGGGGTAGGGGATCAGGAAATGTGATGACTGCTTAGAATATCTGCTTTAGGGAGGTGAGGGGAAATGGACTCAAGGACACAGATTGGTTTCTGATTAGTGCTCAGGACCTATCTGAGGAGAGAAGGCTTACATTCCTAATGGCATTGTCTGCATGACTGCATCTAATTGCCAAGCTAAGAGGAGAGTGGCCTTTGCAATGGTGGGAGTAGTAAAAGAACAGGGGACACAGGATGCTGCGGTGCTGGTAATGGAGGAATTGATGTGATATAGTATGAGCTCTAGACTTCAAAAGAAAGGACGTTAGATGGAAAAATAATGATGAACACTACAATGAGCCAGGCATTGTCTTAAGCACTTTATATCTGTTAATTCACTCAACCCTTACAACAATGTTGAGGCAGGTATTATCATTACCTCCGTTTTACAGATAAGGAAACTGAGATGCTGAGAGGTTAATTTGTCCAAGGTACACAGCTTGTGGCAGAGCCAGAGTTTAAATCCAGACAGTTTGGCTCCAGAGACTGAAGCAATGAGACATCATTTTGTACTTAAAACCTGGCAAAAAAAACCACAAAAAAACAACACTATAATACGTACAGTGAGAAGAGATATAAAGAGTATCCTTGTACACTGCCTGTGGAAATTGGAGTATTATAGCCATTTTAGAAATCTGGCCAGGTGTGGTGGCTCATGCCTGTAATCCCAGCACTTCGGGAGGCCGAGGCAGGTGGATCACTTGAGGTCAGGAGTTCAAGACCAGCCTGACCAATATGGTGAAACCCCATCTCTACTAAAAATACCAGGCGCAGCGTCTGTAATCCCAGCTACTTGGGAGGCTGAGGCAGGAGAATCGCTTGAACCTGGGAGGCGGAGGTTGCAGTGAGCCAAGATCATGCCATTGCACTCCAGCCTGGGTGTTGCAGCGGGACTCCGTCTCCAAAAAAAAAAAAAAAAAAATTAAAAAGAAAGTAATCTGGTAATATCTGTTAATATTAAAATATACTGGGCCGGCCGGGCGCAGTGGCTCAAGCCTGTAATCTCAGCACTTTGGGAGGCCAAGGAGGGTGGATCACTTGAGGTCAGGAGTTTGAGACCAGCCTGGCCAACATGATGAAACCCTGTCTCTACTAAAAATACAAAAATTAGTTGGGCGTGGTGGCAGGCGCCTGTAATCCCAGCTACCTGGGAGGCTGAGGCAGGAGAATCACGTGAACCCTGGAGACGGAGGTTGCAGTGAGCTGAGATCACACCACTGCACTCCAGCCTGGGTGACAGAGCAAGACTCCGTCTCAAAAATAAATAAAAATAAATAAATTAATAAATAAACAAATAAAATATCCTGGGCCAAGCACAGTGGCTCATGCTTGTAATCTCAACACTTTAGGATGCTGAGGTGGGAGGATGGCTTGAGCCCAGGAGTTCAAGACCAGCCTGGGAAATATGAAAAGACATCTTCTCTACTAGATAGATAGATAGATAGATAGGTAGATAGATAGATAGATAGATAGGTAGATAGATAGATAGATAGATAGATAGATAGATAGATAGATACATGAATAAAATATTCTGCTTACCCAGCAAACTCACTCCTGGGAATCTATTCCATAGGAATGAAAGTGCTAGTAAGGACATATATAAAAGGACGTTTTATTGCAGTATTGTTCGTAGTTGCAAAAAACTGGATGCCAAGTGAAAGGCTGTCAATAGGAGAATGGTTAAATAAATGAAGGTATATCCACAACGTGAATATTACACAGCCATTAAAAAGGATGAATTAGGATAATACTAGGTGACATGAGGGAGTTCCATGAGGTATTGGGAATTGAAAAAGCAAACACCAAGATGCAAAATAGTTGTTAATACATGAAGAAGAAATAATAAATCTGAATGTCATCACTTTGCAACCTCAAATGAATTAATGAATCTACGGCTCAACCATCATGACTGCTAACTTCACAAAAAAATTGTCAACCAGACTTTTGGTGCATCCTGAAGGAAGAACACACCATCATCTATGAAGTAATCATAAAAATTGGACCTGAATCTGATACCACCTCCAGAGCCAAATATAAACTACAGGAAATACAGAGGAAAGAGCATGTTATACTACCAGGAAAGAGCATGTTCCAATGTTTTGGCTTCCCTGGGCCACATTGGAAGAAGAAGAATTGTTTTGGGCCATACATAAAATACACTAACACTAACGATAGCTGATGAGCTAAAAAAAAAAATTGCCAAAAAATCTTATAATGTTTTAAGAAAGTTTACGAATTTGTATGGGGCCACATTCAAAGCCATCCTGGGTTGCATGCAGCCCATGGGGTGCGGGTTGGACCAGCTTGTCCTAGACTATGGGAATACAATCAACAAAATCTAGACCATGGGAAACGCTATAGGACAAATGTTTTGTTTTCTTCGACAATAAATTGCAAGAGAGGCCGGGCGCAGTGGCTCACGCCTGTAATCCCAGCACTTTGGGAGGCCAAGGCGGACGGATCATGAGGTCAGGAGATCAAGACCATCCTGGCTAACACGGTGAAACCCCGTCCCTACTAAAAAAAAAAAATACAAAAAAATTAGCTGGGCATGGTGGCAGGCGCCTGTAGTCCCAGCTACTCTGGAGGCTGAGGCAGGAGAATGGCGTGAACCCGGGAGGTGGAGCTTGCAGTGAGCCGAGATTGCACCACTGCACTCCAGTCTGGGCGACAGAGTGAGACTCCGTCTCAAAAATAAAAAAATAAATAAAAATAAATAAATTGCAAGAAAAAGATAGAGGGGGACCCTGTGGATTTAAAAGAGATTCAAAAGATATATGAACCAATTGCAAGGATGTGCCCTTATTTGGGTTTTGATTTAAGCAAACACATTGTTTTTTAAAAAGCCATACGTAATGTTTATTGGACAATTGGAAATTTAACATTGATTAGACATTTGATAATATTAAGGAATTATTTTTATTTTATCATTATTATTTTTTGCTTTTTTGCTGTGCTAATGGTGTTATGGCTTAAAAAGAATCCTTATCTTTTAGAGACGCATATGAATTATTGACATGAAATGATGTGAAGCCCAGCATTTGCTGCAAAATAATAAAGAGGTAAGAGTGAGTGAGAATATAGATAAAATGAGATGATTGGCTCTCAAATAATCATTGTTGAAGCTGGATGGCGGGTATTTGGGGTTCATTATACTATTCTGTTTTTAAAATATGTTTGAATTTTTTTCATGATAAAGTTTTTCTAAAATATTATGGGAGGGGGGCTAAATACATTTCATTTGCCCCTCCAGATCCACTCTCCACCCCTCCCCACCATGTTCTGTGCCTGGGAGGCTGACCTCTATGGATAGAATGGTTCAATGGGCTCCTGTGCCCTCTGTTGGGTTTGGAAAATGGGATACCTACAGGAGATGGAAGGGAGGAAAGAGAGGGAGATTGGGGGTTTTTAATTTCCCAGGTTTTCTCACTGGTGAATAATAGTGAACTGTCTGCCTCCAGCAACCAGCCAGGGGTCTCAGCTCACACCAGAACTTTCTTCACCCATCCCTCTCTATTACTGGTCCCTCCCCTTGCCCCGGGGTACTGCCCTATCCCTAGTGGTTTCCCTATACCCTGCCCACACTTTCCTAAACAGTCCCTTATTACATTCTTCTCAAATTACCCAATTTGGGTGTGCCATCTGTTGCTTACTGGGCCCCTGTCTGATACCAAAGGCAATCAGCAGCGAAAGGCAGGACTAGGGGAGGAAGCCCAGGGGAGGAACGTAGGAGGGGTTGAAGTGCGAGGCATGGCAACAGAGGACAGAAGTGATAGCCAAAATACTTAACAACTGGTAGAGGACAGGCACCAGCCCATCAGAATGGACTCCATGTGTCAACAACTAGTACTGATACTAGCGCTGATACATTCCAGGTGGATCTTAGCTCTGCTTAAGGGCATCCAGACCTGCAGGACAGGACTGGTTGGGTTATTTGAACTCAAGTGTTCCCAGATGGTTGGGGCCTGGTGGTTAGTAAGACGCACAGATTCTCACCTCCCAGGGGAATCTCAGCTGCCAGCAGTGGCTCTGGGGGTGCAGCTAGAGAGCCTTGGTGGCTTCTGGGAAAGCAGCCCTTCAGTTCTCCCTAGGGAGCTGAAGTGGGAAAGGTAAGTAGTGGCTCCATTAGAGGACAGTGCTCAGGCTGCAAAATCCAAATGGAGGTGGGCGGTGAGGGGAGAAAGGGCCTCTTTCTTTTGCTGACATCCTGGTCTCACACAGCAAACAAACCAAAACAAAACAAAACAAAAACTGAGAAGGTAATGCTACAAAGATCATGTGGCTCCCTAACTCTATTGGGACAAAACCTCTTTTAAAATGTTTTAATTTTAAAATACATGCATTTAACATTTTATTTAGCTGATAGTTCAAAATGATCCATACATAAAGAGTATAACCAGATATACAGTGAAACATCTCCCTCTAAGGCCTGCCCCATCTGCCCAGTCCCCATCTTCCCCAAGTAGCCAGTGAGTATAATCTTTCAGAGTCTCACTCTGGTTGCCCAGACTGGAATGCAGTGGCATGATCTTGGCTCACTGTAGCCTCAAATTCCTTGGCTCAGGTGATTCTCCCACTTCAGCCTTCTGAGTAGCTGGGACTACAAGTGCGCACCACCACACCTGGCTAATATTTTTGTATTTTTAGTAGAGACTGGGTTTCACCATATTGCCCAGGCTGGTCTTGAACCCCTGGACTCAAGCAATCCACCAGCCTCGGCCTCCCAAAGTACTGGGATTATAGGCATGAGCCAGCACACCCAGCCCAGAGATTTTTTAATGCTGGTATGAACAAATATAAATATACATCGCCAATCCCCTCCTTTTAATGCAATATATGCTCTATTCCGCATCATGCTTTTTTCCCTTAAAAATGTATTGGAGATCTTTCCAAATTGATACATACAGAGTTTCCTTGTTCTTTATTTTGTTCTAGCTATGTGGTATTCCATTGTGCAGTAATGTATTTAATCGTCCTTATTGACTGATATTTAGGTTGTTTCCAACCTTTTAAAATTACTAACAATATACATGTATTGAATGAATGAATAGGTAGGTGAATGTTCAAATGGGAAACATTGTGCATAAATAATTTCCCATGTCTGCTAATATATCTGTGGAGTAAATTCCTAGAAGTGAACTTACTGGGTCAAAGATCGAGATCATACGCTCCTGTAATTTTGATAGATACTGCAAAATTATCCCATCATATCCACAGATCCTACCCATACTCAAAAGGAGGGAATGATACAGAGTGTGTATGCTAGGGGGCAGGAATTTTGGGGTTGATATAGTTTGTATATTTGTCCCCTCCACATCTCATGTTGAAATGTGACCCCCAGGCCAGGCACAGTGGCTCACGCCTGTAATCTCAGCACTTTTGGAGGCCAAGGCAGGAGGATCACCTGAGTTTTGGAGTTTGAGACCAGCCTGACCAACATGGCAAAACCCCATCTCTACTAAAAATACAAAAATTAGCCATGTGTGGTGGTGGGCACCTGTAATCCCAGCTACTCAGGAGGCTGAGGCAGGAGAATTGCTTGAACCCGGGAGGCAGAGGTTGCAGTGAGTGCTGAGATTGTGCTACTGCACTCCAGCCTAGGTGACAGAGTGAGACTCTGTCTCAAAAAAAAAAAAAAAGTGACCCCCCAGTGTTGGAGGTGGGGCCTAGTGGGAGGTGTTCGGGTCATGGGGACAGGATCCCTCATGAAATGGCTTGATGCCCTCTACACAGTAATGAGTGAGTTCTCAAGCTATGAGTTCACATAAGAGCTGGTTGTTTAGAGAGTCTGGCACCTCTTTCCCTTTCTCTTGCTCTGTCTCTTGCTTTTTGATACACCTGCTGCCTCTTCCCCTTCTGCCATGAGCGGAAGCTTCCTGAGGCCTCACCAGATGCAGATGCTGGCACCATGCTTCTTATATAGCCTACAGAACTGTGAGCCAAAATAAATCTCTTTTCTTTGTAAATTACCCAGCCTCAGGTATTCCTTTATAACAACACAAAACAGACTAACGCAGGAGAATTTTGCCTACCACACCTTCATTTGTTCCTGAGCCCAGCTTTGCTCAGCCCTTGGCTTCAGCCTGGAGTCCAGATGACCTGGCTATTGTCCCTAGTTCAGGGCCCCACAAAAGCCATTCCCCATCCTTGTGTGCACCAGCACCTCCCCTATTTGGTTCTTGGCTAGACTCTGCCTCAGTTTCCTGGTTGCTGGTTGCATATCCATACTTTTTTTTTTTGAGACGGAGTCCTGCTTTGTGCTTCAGGCTGGAATGCAGTGGCATGATCTTGGCTCACTGCACTGCAACCTCTGCCTCCCGAGTAGCTGGAATCACAGGCGTGTGCCACCATGCCTGGCTAATTTTTATATTTTTAGTAGAGATGTGGTTTCGCCGTGTTGGTCAGGCTAGTCTCAAACTCCTGGCCTCAAGAGATCAGCCCATCTCGGCCTCCCAAAGTGCTGGGATTACAGGTGTGAGCCACTGCACCTGGCTGCATATCCATACTCTTCTAAAGACCAAATCATTTTACCAGGTGGCTGTCAGCTGCCTACCCCAGGCACTGGCTGTTCCTGTCTTAGCCATCCTATGAAGAGTGGTCAGCATTGCTAGGGTAGGATTCAGAACCTGTAGACAACAATAACCCATGAGCGCCAACCACACCAGTCACTTCCTGGCCCCTCCTCCCTCTCTTCTGCCTCTGAATACATAATCTTGAAGGGGGCCCACAATGATCCATTAATGCCACTCTCTTTATGATCATGTCTTTAAAGTGTATTTTCTCTGGATTTTTTTGTCCTCACACCATCCTTTTTAGAATCTGAATGACTACATTTTAGTACAATTCCTTCTCATCTTAAGGTATATTTCCTAAACTTCTTAGAGATACCAACAACAGATACTAGTTTCAAGAGTCTCTCAACAGATACTGGTTTCAAGGGTCTCTCAACAGATACTGGTTTCAAGAGTCTCTCAACAGATACTGGTTTCAAGCGTCTCTCTTTAAGGGTCTCTCCTGTCCATCCCCTTCCCTCCAGCCCCCACTTTTCCACCAACCTTTCCACCAGATCACCACAACAGGAGTTACATAGCATGCCCAGAAAAATCTCCTGCCTTAATGAAATTTGTCTTTTTAGATTTGCAACCCTATTTGTAATGCTAGAGGTATTTTCCCAAGAGAGGTATTTTATGAGTCATTGGGAGACCATTATCCCATAACCACATCTGAGACCACGGATGTTTTCTCACTAAGAAAATTTAGATATTTTCAAAATTTACCTAGATAGGAACAGATTATTTTCAGCTGCAAATTCCTTTCTGGTGCAGATCAAAATTGTGGTAATTTTTTAAATATGTAAGTCACTTATAGTTAAATTACATAAACACACAAATAGTGCACCAAATAAGATTTTGAAGTCCTTTATGTTTGAGGCTAAGAGTCAAACTCTTGTCTTGTCTTTATCAATGATGACTGCAAATTTTACGGAGGGTAATAGGGGAAGAATCTTCCTTAAATCAATCATAGGTAAATACTAACATCTCTCTATATTAGGTGCCAGGATTGGCTTTGAAGAAAGTGGCAAAGGGTGTATCTCTCTCCCTCTTCTAGTGACTTGTCACCATGCCTGAAGTCACACCATTAGATGCTTTTCCTCTTAGTCTTACAGGTTTTTTGCTCTTTAGGAGCCCCTCTACTATTCTTTTTATTTTTTTTTTTTTTCGAGACAGAGTCTCACTTTGTCACCCAGGCTGGAGTGCAGTGGTGCGATCTTGGCTCACTGCAACCTCTGCCTCCTGAGTTCAAGAGATTCTCCTGCCTCAGTCTCCCGAATAGCTGGGATTACAGGTGTGCACCACCACGCCTGGCTAATTTCTGTGTTTTTAGTAGAGACGAGGTTTCGCCATGTTGGCCAGACTGATCTCAAACTCCTGACCTCAGGTGATCCGCCTGCCTCGGCCTCCCAAATTACTGGGATTACAGGCGTGAGCTGCCACGCCAGGCCCCCTCTACTATTTTTTTTTTTTTTGGCACTTTTTATGGTTTTCTTTAAACACAAAACATGCACATGAGCCGCCTATTCATTTTCTTTGCTGCGCAGTATGGCATTGAGGTTGGTGACTCTGATGGCCAGCTGGGCTGCCCTTTCCACGATGGCCTTGCAGTTTTTGGAGGAAATATTGTGAGCGATCTTAGCACAGTAAGATTTGTTGCACATCATCAGCACTTCCAGTTCCTTGATGTCATGGACCAGGAATTTCCGGAAAACACTGGGCAGCATGTGCTTTGTTTTTTGTTGCTCCCATAACCAATGTTGGGCATCAAGATCTGGCTCTTGAACCTTCTACAAACCCTATTGTCAATACCTCTGGATTTCTGCCAGTTAGGCTTGATTTTGACATATCAGTCTGACTGGTACAGGATGAACTTCTTGGTTCTCTTTTTGACAATCTTGAGTTTCACAAGGGGTCTGAGGGCAGCTGTGATGCCAAGGAGGAGATGGCTGCCACCTCTGTAGGCAGCGCTGAGGAAGAGAGAATATCCTCTACTATTTTATTTTATGGTTTTATTTTTTGAGACAGAGTCTTGCTCCATTGCCCAGGCTGCAGTGCGGTGGCACGATCATGGCTCACTACAGCCTCGACCTCCTAGGCTCGAATGATCCTCCTGGGATTATATGTGTGAGCCACCATGCCAGGCCCATTACTTTTTAAATTAAGCATTTTATCACGCCTGTAATCCCAGCACTTTGGGAGGCTAAGGCAGGCTGATCACCTGAGATCAGGAGTTTGAGACCAGCCTGGCCAACATGGTGAAATCCCGTCTTTACTGAAAATACAAAAAAAAAAAAAAAATTAGGCCGGGCATGGTGGCCAAACACCTGTAATCCCAGCTACTCGGGAGGCTGAGGCAGGAGAAATGCTTGAACCCAGGAGGCAGAGGTTGCAGTGAGCTGAGATTGCACCACTGCACTCCAGCCTGGGCAACAAGAGCAAAACTCTGTCTCTAAATAAATAAATAAAATAATAAATTAATTAAGCATTTTATTTTGAGATAATTATAGATTTCACATGCAGCTGTAAGAAAAAGTATAGAGACATTTCCATCTATCCTTTACCCAATTTCCCCAATGGTAATATCTTGCAAAACTTTAGTACAATAACACAAGCAGGATATTGACACTATTACATTGTCAGTACAGGTACAGAACATTTCCGTCATCACAAGGATTCCCTCATGTTGCCCTTTTATGGCTATACTCCTCGCCTATCTCACCTTGATCCCTGGCAACCACTAATCTGTTATCCACTTCGACGATTTTGTCAAGAAAGTTACAGAAATGGAATCATACAGTATATAGCCTTTTCTTTCTTTCATTTTCTTTTTCTTTTCTTTTTTTTTTTTTTTTTTTTTTAGAAACAGGGTCTCATTCTGTCACCCGGGCTGGAGTGCAGGAGCGTTGACCTTCTGGGCTCAAGCAATCCTCCTGTCGTTGCCTCCTGAGTATGTGGACTACAGTGCGCACCAGCATACCTGATTTTTTAAAAATTTTTTGTAGAGATAGGGTCTCCCTATGTTTTTTGCTTTTTTTTTTTTTTTTTGGAGATGGAGTCTCTCTCTGTCGCCCAGGCAGGAGTGCAATGGCGCGATCTTGGCACACTGCAAGCTCCACCTCCCAGGTTCACGCCATTCTCCTGCCTCAGCCTCCCGAGTAGCGGGGACTACAGGCACCCGCCACCACGCCCAGCTAATCTTTTTGTATTTTTACTAGAGATGGGGTTTCACTGTGTTAACCAGGATGGTCTCGATCTTCTGACCTCGTGATCCGGCTGCCTCGGCCTCCCAAAGTGCTGGGATTACAGGCGTGAGCCACCGTGCCCGGCCAGGTCTCCCTATGTTGCCCAGACTGGTCTTGAACTCCTTGAACTCCTGGCCTTAAGTGATTTTCCCACCTCAGCCTCCCAAAGTGCTAGGATTACAGGTATGAGCCACCGTGTCCAGTCAGGATTTTTGTTTGTTTTTTTGTTTGTTTGTTTTTTGTAACTATTGAGTTTTCAGAGTTCTTTATAGATTCCATATATCAGTCCTTTGTTGGATAATTGGTTTACAAGTATTTTCTCCCAGTTTGTAGCTTGTCTTCTCATCTTCTTAGCAGAATCTTTCCTAGAGGAAAATTTTTAAATTTTGATGAAGTCCAACTTACCAATTTTTCACTTATGGCTTGTGCTTTCGATGTTAAGTCTAAGATCCCTTTGCCTCTGCCTAAACCCCAACAATTTTCACCTACATTATTTTCTAAAGGTTTTCTAATTTCATGTATTACATTTAAGTTGGTGATCCACTTGAGTTAATTGTTGTTCATAAAGAGTAAGATTTAGGTCAAGGTTCATTTTTTTGCCTATGGATGTCCAATTGCTCCAACATCATTTGTTGAGAAATCTTTATTTTCTCCATTTAGCTGTTGTGCACCTTTGTCAAAGATCATTTCACCAAACTTGTGTGGGTCTATTTATGGGTTCTGTGTCCTATTCTATTGATCTATGTGTCTTTCCCTCCACCAATAACACACAGTCCTAATTACTGTAGCTATATGATAAGTCTTGAAATTGGGTATAGTAATTCCTCCCACTTTATTCTTCTTTAAATTTTGTTTTTATTGAGGCCGGGGGTGGTGGCTCACGTCTGTAATCCCAGCACTTTGGGAGGCTGAGGCGGGTGGATCACCTGAGGTCAGGAGTTCGAGACCAGCCTGACCAACATGGTGGAACCCCGTCTTTACTAAATACAAAAATTTAGCCAGAGGTGGTGGCACATGCCTGTAATCCCAGCTTCTTGGGAGGCTAAGGTAGGAGAATTGCTTGAACCTGGGAGGCAGAGGTTGCAATGAGCTGAGATCACGCCATTGCACTCCAGCCTGAGCAACAAGAGAGAAACTCCATCTCAAAAAAAAAAAAAAATTGTTTTCACTAGTCTAGTTCCTTACCTTTCCATATAAATTTTAGAATAATCTTGTGTATATCTGTAAAAATTCTTGCTGGGAATTTGATAGTATTTGCATTAAACCTGTATATCAATTAAATCTGTATATGTTGAATCTTCCAATCCGTGAACGTAGTATATTTCTCCAGATATTTAAATATTTTATTTCTTTCATCAACATTTTTGTAGTTTTTACCATATAAGTCCTATATATGTTTTTTTCATTTTTATCATGTTTAAATATACATAAAATGTAACATTTTAACCTTTTTTTTTTTTTCGAGACAAGATCTTGCTCTGTTGCCCAGGCTGGAGTGCAGTGGTGCGATCACAGCTCAATACAACCTCCACCTCTTGGGTTCAAGCTATCCTCCCACCTCAGCCTACCTAGTAGCTGGGACCACAGGCACACACCACCATGCCTGGCTAATTTTTGTATTTTTTTTTTTTTGTAGAGACAGGGTTTTGTCATGTTGCCCAGGTTGGTCTCAAACTCCTGGACTCAAGTGATCTACTTGCCTCAGCCTCCCAAAGTGCTGGGATAACAGGCGTGAGCCACTGCGCCTGGCCTTAAACATTTTTAAGTGTATAGTTCAGTAGCATTAAATATATTCATAATGTTGTGCAACCATCATTACTTTCCATCTCCGTAATTCTTTTCATCATGTAAAACTGAAACTCTATACCTATTAAACATAACTCCCCACTTCCCAATTCCCCCAGCCCCTGGCAGCTACCATTCTACTATGTTTTTCTATGATTTTGACTATTCTAAGTACCTCATATAAGTGGAATCATATAGTATTTGTCTTTTTATGACTGGTTTATTTCACTTAGCATAATGTCTTCAATGTTTATCCATGTTGTAGCATGTGCCAGAATTTCCTTCCTTTTTAAGGCTGAATAATATTCCACTGTAGTGGATAGACCACATTTTGCTTACCCATCTATCTGATGATGGACATATGGATTGCTTCCACATTTTAGCATTTGTGAATAATGCTGCTATAAACATGGGTATATAAATATCTCTTCAGGACCCTGCTTTCAATTCTTTGGGGTATATACCCAGAAATGGAATTGTTGAATCACATGACAATCCTATTTGTAATTTTTAAAGGAACTGCCATGCTGTTTTCCACAGTGACTGTATCATTTTATATTCCCACCAACAGTGTATAAGGGTTCCAATTTCTCCACATCCTTACCAACACCTTTTACTTTCTGTTTGTTTGTTTGTTTGTTTTTGTTTTTTTGAGACAGAGTCTCCCTCTGTTGCCCAGGCTGGAGTGCAGTGGTGTGATCTCGGCTCACTGCAACCTCCGTCTCCCAGGTTCAAGTGATTCTCCTGCCTCTGCCTCCTGTGTAGCTGGGACCATAGGTGCACGCCACCACGCCCGGCTAATTTTTGTATTTTTAGTAGAGACGGGGTTTTGCCAGGCTGGTCTTGAACTCCTGACCTCAGGTGATCCACCTGCTTTGGCCTCCAAAAGTGCTGGGATTACAGGCATGAGCCACCGCACCCAGCCCTACTTTCTGTTTTTTTAAATAGTAGCCACCCTAATAGGTGTGAGGTGTTATATCATTGTAATTTTGATTTGCATTTCCCAAATGATTAATGACATTGAGCATCTTTTCATGTGCTTATTGGCCATCTATATGTCTTCTTTGAAGAATGTTATGTTTTGTTCTGAATTATTTTAAATGATATTTTATTTTCAATTGTGAAAATGTTCACATGTTCATTGCCAGTATATAAAAATACAATTGATTTTTAATGTTATTCTTGAGCACTGTCTTTGCTGAAATCACTTATCAGTTCTAGTAGGTTTTTGTTTCGTTTTGTTTTGTTTGTAAATCCCTTAGAATTTTCTACATATACTACCATGCCATCAACAAATAGGGACAGTTTGAAAGAATTATTTCCAATCTGTATGCCTTATATTCCTTTTTCTTGCCTTATTGTGCTGGCTAGAACTTCCAGTACTATGTTGAATATGAGTAGTGAGAGTGGCCATTTTCGGCCTCTTCCCTATCCTAAGGGGAAAGCATTCAGTCTTTTGTTGTTTTGTTGGTTTTTAGATGGAGTCTCGCTCTGTTGCCCAGGCTGAAGTGCAGTGGCACAATCTCGGCTCACTGCAACCTCCACCTCCTGGGTTCAAGTGATTCTTCTGCCTCAGCCTCCTGAGCAGCTGGGATTACAGGCATGTGCCACCATGCCCAGCTAATTTTTGTATTTTTAATAGAGACAGGGTTTCACCATATTGGCCAGACTGGTCTTGAACTCCTGGCCTCATGATCTGCCCACCTCGCCTTCCCAAAGTGCTGGGATTACAGGCGTGAGCCACCACGCCTGGCCAGCATTCAGTCTTTTATCATTAAGTATTATATTAACTGTAGGGTTTTTGTAGATGCTCTTTATCAAGTTGAAAAAGTTCCCCTCTATTCCTAATTTGCTAAGAGTTTTCTGATTATCATAAGTGGGTATTGAATTTTGTCAAATGTTTTTCTTTATCAATTGATATGGTCACATCAGTTTTCTTCTTTAGCTTAGTAATATGGTGAATTCTATTAAGTAGTTTTAGCAAATTGAACCAGCCTTGCACCCCAGGAATAAAGTCTACTTTATCAAGTTGTATAATTCTTTTTATATATTGTTGAATTGTATTTGCTAATATTTAGTTAAGAACTTCTGCATGTATATTCATGAGGAAAATTGGTCTGTAATATCTTTTTTTTGTACTGTCTTTGTCTAGTTTTCTTACAGGGATAATAGCTTCATAAAATGAATTGAGACGTGTTCCATCCTCTTCTATTTTCTAAAGTAGATTGTTTAGAATTAGTTTAATTCTTTTAAATTTGGTAGAATTTTCCAGTGGAATCATCTGATATTTCTTTTTTGGGAGAAGTTAAATTACAAATTCAATTTCCTTAATATATAGGGATTCAAACTATATGTTTCATATTGGGTGAGTTGTTTTAGTTTGTTATTTTTGATTAATTGGTCTATTTCCTCTAAGTTGTCAAATTTATGTGTAGAGTTGTTCATAGTATTCCCTTATTTTACTTTTGATGTCTGCAGGGTCTATAGTGATAGCCCCTATTTCATTTCTGATATTAGTAATTTTATCTTTTTCTTTCTTTCTTTGTCAATCTTGATAGAGATTTGTCAATTTTATTGATGATTTCAAAGAGCAAGCTCTGTGTTTCATCGATTTTCTCTATTGTTTTGCCATTTTCAATTTCATTGATTTCTGCTCTTATTTTTATTATGCATCTCCTTCTGCTTGGTTTGGGTTTATTTTGCTTTTCTTTTTCTAATTTTTTTTTCTTATAGCCACTACCAGGACCCATTTTTCTAAATTCTTGAGGTATATTCTGCTCTTGTTGAGTAGAGTATTCTGTACATGTTGATTAGACCCTGTTGGTTGATGATATTGTTGAGCTTTTCTATATCCTTGCTGATTTTCTGGCTAGTTGTACTAATCAGTTGTTGAGAGAGGGATGTTGATGTCTCTAATTGTGAATTTGCATATTTCTCCTTTCAGTTCTATCAGATCTTGATTCACATACTTTGCTGCTCTGTTACTTAGTGCAAACACATTTTAGGAGTGCTATGTCCTTTTGGTGTACTGACCCATTTATCATTATATAATGTCCTTTTCTGTCTGTGGTAACTTTCTTTTCTTTGCAGTCTACTTTATCTGATTTAATAGAGCTATTCCTATTTTGTCGTGATTAATGCTTGTATTATATATCTTTTTCCATCCTTTTACTTTCAATCTGCCTTTATCATTATATTGTAAATAAGTTTCTTATAGACAGTATATAGCTGGGTCATGCTTTTTGATCCACTCCGCCAAAGTAGTATATTTAGACAATCTACATTAAATATAATTATATTTGCTACTTTATTTCTTGTTTTCTGTTTGTTATTTCTCCTTTTCATTTTCTATTTTCTTTCTCCTGCTTTCCATATTGATTTATTTATAGTGTTCTTTAGTGTATCTCTTTATATTGTTTTCTTATTGATTTCTCTAGGAATTACATTATACATACATATCTATCACGGTCTACTTGGGTCATCACTTCGCCAGTTTGAGTGAAGCGTAGAAATCTTACCTCTATGTCTATTTATTCTCCCCCATTTATATAATTGTCTTGAAATTTCTTCCAGAGCCATTTAAAACTATATCACTGTTATATTTTTTGCTTAAACTGTCAAATATGATTTATAAAACCCAGGAGGAGAAGGAAAGTCTATTGTATTTACCCAGATCTTTTGCTTGTCATGTTCTCTCTTCCTTTCTCATGTTCCAAGGTTACTTCTTTTATCATTTCCTTTTTGTTTAATGAACTTCCTTTAGCCATTATTTACAGTAGATCCGCTGGTAACAAATTATCTTAGTTTCCGTATATTTGAGAATGTCTTTATTTCCCCTTCATTCCTGAAGGATATTTTCACCGGATGTAGAAACGCAGGTTGAGGCTGGGCACGGTGGCTCACACCTGTAATCCCAGCACTTTGGGAGGCCGAGGTGGGCGGATCACTTGAGGTCAGGAGTTTGAGACCAGCCTGGCCAACATGGTGAAACCCCATCTCTACTAAAAATACAAAAATTATCCAGGTGTGGTGGCGGGCACCTGTAGTCCCAGCTACTCAGGAGGCTGAGGCAGGAAAATCATTTGAACCCGGGAGGCGGAGGTTGCAGTAAGCCAAGTTTGCACCACTGCACTCCAGCCTGGGTGGCAGAGCAAGATTCCATCTCAAAAAAAAAAAAAAAAAGAAAAGAAAAGAAATGCAGGTTAACAATTCTTTTCTTTTAGTACTTGAAAGATATTGTGCCACTTCCTTCTACTCTGTTTCCTAATGTGAAATCTTGTTATTCGGTTGTTTTTCTCCTGCCATAAGATGTCATTTCTCTTTTGATGCCTTCATAATTTTTTCTTTGTCTTTAGTTTATAGAAGTTTGATTATATGTGTCTTAGTTTGAATTTCTTTGGGTTTATTCTGTTTAGAGTTCACTCAGCCTCTTGAATCTATAGGTTTATGTCTTTTGCCAAATTTGGGGTGTTTTTAGCCATTATTTTTTTGAATACTTTCTCAGCCCTACCCTTTTTATCCTCTCCTTTTGGGTCTTCAGTAATACCAATGCTAGATCTTTTGTTAAAGTCCTACATGTTCCTGAGGTGCTGTTTGTTTATTTTTTTATTTATTTATTTTTTTTTTGAGATGGAGTCTTGCTCTGTCGCCCAGGCTAGAGTGCAGTGGTGCGATCTCAGCTCACTGCAAGCTCCGCCTCCCGGGTTCATGCCATTCTCCTGCCCTAGCCTCCCGAGTAGCTGGGACAACAGGCGCCCACCACCATGCCCGGCTAATTTGTTGTACTTTTAGTAGAGACGGGGTTTCACCGTGTTAGCCAGGATGGTCTCAATCTCCTGACCTCATGATCCACCCACCTCGGCCTCCCAAAGTGCTAGGATTACAGGCGTGAGCCACTGCGCCCGGCCTATTTATTTATTTATTCTATATTTTATTTGTGTCAAGTGTGCTTGTAATTGCTTATTGCATTATTTTTATGATGGCTGCTTTAAAATTTGTGTCAGAAAATTTTATCTCATGTTTCATCTCAGTGTTGGCATCTAAAGATTATCTTTGTTCATTCAGTTTGAGATTTTCCTTGTTTCTAGTGTAATGAGTGATTTTTGATTGAAACTTGGAAATTTTGGGTATTATGTTATGACTCTGTATCTTATTTAAACCTGATGTTTTAGCTGGCTTTTTGGACAGTACATTGGCAAGGGAAGGGGGTGGGGTGTCCCCTCATTACTGCCAGGTAAGCATAGAAAGTCTATTCAGCCTCTGTTGACATCTCGGGGGGTGTTCTTTATTATTGCTGGGTGGGGTGGGAGTTCAGGCTCCTCACTAGGCCTCCACTGACACCTCAGGGAGAGGATGGCATCAATACTGCTGAGCAATGGTGAAAGTCCTGACTTTCTACTATGCTTCTTCTGATACTGCCCAAGCAGGAAGGATGCAGGCTGGAAGTACAGGTTGCCTATGTGGTTTCCTCATCACTACCCAGCAGGGATAAACGTACTGGCGCCATAGTTGGCCTTCTCTGAAGATATCCCAGTGGGTGGGTTAGGGCACATTGCTATAGCCTGGCAAGTGGAATTCTAGGCTCCCTACTTGGCCTCTGCTGGTATGAATGAGGATGGGGCTACATTTTTTTTTTTCTGTGATGTTTAGTCAGAGCAGAGCAGTTTCTGTCTAAAAGTTTTCTCTTTTCTTGTGCTGTTCCTTTCTTGGCCCTTTGGCCAGATAGAGCAGTTTTTGTTAGGCCTTTTTTAGTCTACACTTATTGATATTTCCAAGTGCCATCTTCTTCAAAGTCTCCTCCTTTCAAAGAGAGTGCCTCCTTTCAAAGTCTTTTTATGTTTATTTCATATATAATGTCCAGAGTTTTTCATTGTACTTAGCAGGAGGAGTAAGGAAAAGTATGCCTACTTCTTCTTGGAAGCTGAAATTTCCAAGTTTTAAAGGCTTGTTATTAAATCATACAATACTTATGGAAAAGGGCACATATCTTAAGCATACAGGACAATGAAACTTTACCAATAATACACCCACGTAACTAGAACGCAGATCAAGAAACAGAACACAACCAATACCTTTCAGAAGCTTCCTTATGTTCCCTCTGATCACAAGCCCCCCACCCCTGCAAAGTTAACCACTATCCTAATTCCTGACAGTATAGATTAGTGCTCTCTGTGTGCTTTACATAATGGGCCCCTTTAAAACATGTAAATACCCCTGGGAGATTTAATGTCTTAAGATGTCATTGACCAACACCTTACAATGAATTAATTTATCATATAATTCTATTTACATTTGATAACAATACATTTATTAATAACATTATAAAACACATTAAAGTTATAATAACCTTTCTCATGCTTCATATCATTTGATTCTTACAAATGCCTATGAAATAGATTGTATTATTAACCTCATTTAAGGTGAGAAAATTTAGGCTCAAAGAAGTTAAACGATTTGTCTAAGGTCACCCAAGTAACAGGCAGAAAGATTTGGCAGCCCCGGAAGAAAGGGACCTTCTTTGTCCACCTGTCCATGCATCAATTTCAGAGAAGAATCTGATTGGCTCTGGTTTAGTCTTCTGACCACTAAATGTCAAGGGTGGGAAACGACACTGATTGACCTACCCATCATAGTCATGTGGAGTCAGGGAGGGGATCTTCAAGTGACCCAGAGGAGGGATTGAGAAAGCAAGCTAGACAGACAAAACTTCACTTACCACAGCCCCTAGTGGGAACAAAAACAATTATTCCTAGTTGTTGATTTTTATGGACATGTTAAAATAATCAAAACTCCTGTGTCTTTTTTTCTGCCTCATTCTCTGTATCCACATACGACTCATTTTAAGAGTTTAGAATCACATTTTGTATTACCTGGAATGGATTGGAATGGAAGAGACTCTTTATCCTCTTAGTATATAGATGAGGGAAAGGAGGCTGATAAGATAGTATTTTGCCCAATTTCATATACATACTTGTTTTATGTTTTTTCCTCCACTTTCATGTATCATAAGAATAACTTCATGAGGCCGGGCGTGGTGGCTCACGCTTGTAATCCCAGCACTTTGGGAGGCCGAGGCGGGCGGATCACGAGGTCAGGAGATCAAGACCACGGTGAAACCCTGTCTCTACTAAAAATACAAAAAAATTAGCCGTGCGTGGTGGCGGGCGCCTGTAGTCCCAGCTACTCGGAGAGGCTGAGGCAGGAGAATGGCGTGAACCCGAGAGGCAGAGCTTGCAGTGAGCCAAGATTGCGCCACTGCACTCCAGCCTGGGAGACAGAGCGAGACTCCATCTCAAAAAAAAAAAAAAAAAAGAATAACTTCATGAAATTAACAATTTAATGAAAAAAATTATTCTCTAACCCCAATGCCCCAACATATTTTCATGTGTCTTCCAGTCTTTGTCAAGTTATCTATTTATCTATATTTATATGCTTATATATAAATACCATCAAGCCTGGTTAATTTCTTATGTTTTTGTAGGGACAGGGTCTCGCCATGTTGAGCAGGCTGGTCTCGAATTCCTGGCCTCAAGTGATCCTCCCACCTCTACCAAAGTGCTGGGATTACAGTCATGAGCCACTGCGCCCGGCCACTCACTGATTGTTTTGATCCTAGCGGAAAACCATTCAAAGCAAAACCTCTCAGGGACATCAACATTTGAGAAGGAGACCCTTTTAAGACAGAAAAGTGTTCCTGAACTGGAGAGAGGAAATCTGCTCTTAGAAGGCCCTCTACTAAAAGACAGACTTTGCCATAGTGCTGGTGTTGCAAAGCCAGTAAGACAGTCCCCACCCCCAAAGAGCTCAAGTTCCTGGTTTCATTTCATGCACCTTTAGTAACCTCCAGCTAAACGCAGGCTGCCCCACCTCTGCCTAGAATAATAAGGGGTTCTTGGACTCTCCATCAATAGGTCCTGTCAGACAAGCCATCTGTATCATTCCAGGTCCTGGCGGGAAACAGATGGCACCCTCAGATTGAGTAAATTGAGAAGAGTTTAATAAAGAGACTATTTACAAAGGAATATCAGGATACAAGGAAACCACAGGCCAGAAGGAGCAGAAGGAGAAAGCAATCACTGGAAACTGGAGAGAGAAAATCCTGTGAAGAGGGCCTCTTGACAGGAGCTGTGGCTTTTGGTCCAGGGACACAGCCAGCCAGCTCTCAAAGAGGTATTTGGGGGAAATAAATACTCTGACCTCTCTCCTTTCGGTTTCCCACCTCCTGCTGGTAGCCAAGGTCAACTGGAAGGCAGAGGGCATAGGAACCGTTTGATGGAGTTCATCCAGGCCCGCCTCTAGGAGCAGAGAGTGGGTGGAGAAGGGTGGGGTGGGTCTGGAGGGGTCAAAGGAAGCCATGTGGTCCACCATGTGATTTTGGAAATACTCTGCTGCAGTTCTTTGTCCAGGTTGGTTGCTGTCAGCACTTCTGGGGGGGTTGGGGGTGGAGGTGGAGGGTTGGGGTGGCCTCTTCCTGAGTATTTCTAGCAGGAGGTAGAGCAACTTACCTGGTCCTGTTCTGCCTGGGTTGTAGGCTCTCTGTTCATCTCCAGTGCCCACAAAAGGCAGTGCCATCCACGAAAGAGGATGCCTGCTCTGAGCCCCAGCCTCTAGGCAGGGGTCTACCTTCCCATACCTGTCCTGCCAGTCTTCTTTTTCTTTTTCTTTTTCTTCTCTTCTTTTCTTTTTTCTTTCTTTTTTTTTTTTTTTGGGTGGAGTCTCATTATGTCACCCAGGCTGGAATGCAGTGGCACGATTTCTGTTCACTGCAACCTCTGCCTCCTGGTTTCAAGCGATTCTCCTGCCTCAGCCTCCTGAGTAGCTGGGGCTACAGGTGCGTGCCACCACGCCTGGCTAATTTTTGTATTTTTAGTAGAGATGGAGTTTTAGTATGTTGGCTAGGCTGGTCTCAAATTCCTGGCCTCAAGTGATCCGCCCACCTTGGCCTCCCAAAATGTTGGGATTACAGGTGTGAACCACCGTGCCTGGCCATGCCAGCCTTATTTCTTGTCCCCTGCCATGCCTTGAATGGCTAGTTGCCTCTACAAGTGGGCTGCTACACACCCTCAGCATTGCCGGTCCCCTGGATCATTCACAGCCCCACCTGGTTCCCTCAGGTTCCCCGTGGCTACCAGAAGTGAGGACACACAACCCCTGTGTCTGTGAGGACTTCACCTAGGCCATTGACCTACCTGGGGTCCCTGTGCTCACTCCACCTCCATGCTCCAGCTGGCCTTTGGTCCCTCTCCCACTGGCCAGCTCAGTTCCTCTTTATTCCTAGCCTGCAATGTAGGATCTGCTACAGTAGAAGGCCTTTCCTTTAAAGATAAAAGTTAACCAATGTGCAATTTAATAAACCAGGATGTTAATTTATAATCAGAAACCTAAAGACACTGGGTTCTTGTAGCTGCTTTACTGGAACTCTCTCTCCATGTAAGACATGAGGGAGGTTAAAGGAAGATTGGGAGGCTGGGCGCGGTGGCTCATACCTGTAATCCCCGCACTTTGGGAGGCTGAAGCAGGATCATCACTTGAGGCAAGGAGTTCAAGACAAGCCTGGACAATATAGTGAGACCCTGTCTCTACAAAAAAATAAATAAATACAAATAAAGGAAGGTTGGGGGCTGGAGCGGATGAGAGACTTTCTTTTTACTCCGTATTCAGTTTTAGTGTTTAAAGGTTGCTTTTACAACCAAGTTTATATTTTACTTTAATGTTTTTGTTTTTGTTTTTTGAGACGGAGTTTCACTCTTGTTGCCCAGGCTGGAGTGCAGTGGTGTGACCTCAGCTCACTGCAATCTCCACCTCCCAGGTTCAAGCGATTTTCCTGCCCTAGCCTCCCGAGTAGCTGGGATTATAGGCTTGTGCCACCACGCCCGGCTAATTTTTTTGTATTTTTAGTTGAGACGGGATTTTACCATGTTGGCTAGTCTGGTCTCAAACCTGACCTCAGGTGATCCGCCTGCCTTGGCTTTTCAAAGCACTGGGATTACAGGCATGAGCCCCCACACCCGCTCTACTTTAAAATTTTTATAACACTATTTTTAAGAAGAATTGGAACTAATTATAACCAGTAACTCTGAGTGGTACGAATAATAGAAGCACAGTACACATTGTAGACACAAATCACAAAAACGATGAGAAGGGCAAGGCCGCTGAAGATGGATTTGAAATTTCTGCTCAAGGTAGCCCCTGCATCAGTGAGAGTAGAACCATGTACGTTTCCCTAGTTATGTGAGGAGTTTGTGTGGAAACCTGAGTTAACTACTATGGCATGTCTGATTTATCTCCATGATGGTCTGGCATCCTGCAGAGGTAGGTTTTCTGGGATGCTGTCCAGTTGCCTTGCCCCTACCTGGCTCTCACTGTGTCTTTACCACTTGCTGGGAGATCCCATGGCTGCATTGGAGCTTCCATGTGTTTCATTTGGTAATTGATGTTGAGGACTGACGGGTAGATGAGTTGGTATTTATACTTTGGTGTCATTTAGATATTTGTTGAGAATGAGGGCCAGGCATAGTGGCTCACGCCTGTAATCCCAGCACTTTGGGAGGCCAAGGCAGGCAGATCACTTGAGGTCAGCGGTTTGAGACCAGCCTGGCCAACATGGTGGAAACCCCATCTCTACTAAAGATACAAAAACTAGCTGGGTGTGGTGGCATGTGCTTGTAGTCCCAGTTACTTGGGAGGCTGAGGCAGGAGAATCGCTTGAACCTGGGAGGTGAAGGTTGCAGTGAGCAGAGATTGTGCCACTGCACTCCAGCCTGGGGGACAGAGCAAGACTCTGTCTAAAAAAAAAAGAATGAGGCCATTCCTAACCAAAACTCTGAAGCACGTAGTTTGTTTCTGCTGTCCTTCCACCTTCCTTGACTATCCCACCTACCTGGGAGGTCCATCCTGGACAGTGGGGTACAATTATGAGCAACCATAGGCCTATGCTGAGGGCCTCTGGAGAAACTCACCTCTTCCTCCCTCTCCTCTTCATCAGCTGGCTGAAGCTCTGGGTACTGGCCTCCCAAGGTGGACATAAGAAAGAGGCTCTCAAGTGTTGGTTGAAACTTGAACACAGCTGGCTTCCTGAGCTGAGGGAGATATTAAGATGTGTAAGATATTTAACTGTTAACTAGGGATCTCCGTAGATTTGTGTGAGGAACAATAACTCAACTCTATAATAATCTCCAATAAAGCTTTGAAAAACAAGACCAGTAATAACTTACTAGTATCTTGCCCTAATGGATATTAGAACTCTCTATAAAGCTAGTGTAATCAAAAAAGTAGGACATTGGAGAATAGATCAGTGAAATAGAATAGAGAAGAAAGAAACTGATTTTATCAGAACTTAATACAGCGTATAATAAAGGTGGCATTTCAATTCAGTAATGGCTTATTTAATAAATGGTGCTAGAATAATTGCCTAGCACATGAAAAATACAAACTCCTATTTAATTCATCTTTAATTACAGAAGATACAAAGGAAAAGTAAAAAAATTTAGGAGAATATTTATGTAATATTTAGCTAGGGAGACCTTCTTAAATAACACAAGAAACTCAGAAAGCATAAAAGAAAAAAAACAGATTGATAATATAGACAACTAAAATTTTTCAGTTGCACAAGACACCATGAAAAGTTAAAGGACAACTAAGAAGCTGTGAGAAAATAGTCGCAATTAATGACAGATAAAGGATTAATATCTATAATATTAGAATTAATATCAATATTCATAATATTAAGTTGAACTGTATAAAATTGCTGATAGCCAACTGTTTTTGACCAAAAGAAATGGCAATTTTCATGCCAACCCAACACATAGTGCTTCTATATATTGATAAGAAAAAGGCAACCCAATAGAAAAAAGGTGAAGACTATAAATTATAAACAGGTAATTCTTAGAACAGAAAATGCAGATAGCTGATATATAAAACATGTGATTATAAACATGTGAATATATATGTTAAAATAATAACAGAAGGATGACTACTACTAAAAAAAAAAACAGAAAAGAACACAACAGATGGCTACTATCAAAAAAAAAAACAGAAGATAACAAGTGTTGGCAAGGATATGTAGAAATCCCTTGTGCACTGTTGGTGGGAATGTAAAATGGTGCAGCTGCTATGGAAAACAGTATGGAGGTTCCTCAAAAAATAAAAAATAGAATTACATATGATCCAGCAATTCTACTTCTGGGTATATACTCAAAACAATTGAAAGCAGAGTCTCAAAAATATATTTGTACACCCATGTTTATAGCAGCATTAGTCATGATAGCCAAAAGGTGGAAGCAACCCAAATGTCCACTGACAAATGAATGAGTAAACAAAATATGATATAGATACACATTGGAATATTATTCAGCCTTAAAAAGAAAGTAAAGTCTGACTCATGCTATGACATGGATGAACATTGAAGACATGCTACGTGAAAGAAGCTAGTCACAAAAAGATAAATATTGTATGGTTCCATTTATATGGGGTACCTAGAGTAGTCAAATTCATAGAGACAGGAAGTAGAATGGTGGTTGCCAAGGGCCAAGGCGGGTGGGGAATGGAGAGTTATTATTTAATGAGTGGAGAGTTTCAACTTTGCAAGATTAAAAAGAGTTCTGGAGATTGGTTGCATAACACTGTTAATGTACTTAACACTGCTGAACTGTACACTTAAAAATGGTTAAGATGGTTAATTTTATGTTATGACAATTAAAAAATTTTAAAAAGCACACACACAAATAATAGGATAACATTTTTCATCCATAAGGCAAAATTTAGAACTAATTTTGACAGTGATGTGGGAAAGTTTGTACTTTCTTTAATTTCTGTTGGAGAATTGCTATAGTGTTTTAAGAAAGTAATTTGGTAGGATCTATCAAAATCAAAGATGCACATGTTCTTTGACACAGTAATCCCACTTTTGGGACTCTAGCCTATAGAAATACTTGTACCAATACATAAGTATATATGTGTAAAGATGTTTTTTGCATTGATCATAACTGGAAATAATCTCCCCACCAAAAACAGGCAAATGGTTGGATATTACACAACTATTTATTTATTTCTTTTTAAATTTTATTTTATTTTATTTTAAGTTCCGGGATACATGTGTAGGACGTGCAGGTTTGTTACATAGGTAAACATGTGCATGGTGGTTTGCTGCACCTATCAGCCCATTACCTAGGTATTAAGCCCCACATGCATTAGCTGTTTCTCCTGATGATCTCCCTCCCCTCGCCCCCATGACAGGCCCCAGTGTGTGTTGTTTCCCTCCCTGTGTCCGTGTGTTCTCATTGTTCAGCTCCCACTTATAAGTGAGAACATATGATGTTTGGTTTCCTGTTCCTGTATTAGTTTGCTGAGAATAACGGCTTCCAGCTCCATCCATGTCCCTGCAAAGGACATGATCTCATTCCTTTTTATTACCCAACTATTTAAAAGAAAGAGTAATAGCTATAAGGATTGACCTGGAGAGATAAGTATGAGATATTATTTTATTAATAATAATATGACATATTACTGTAAGGTAATAAACAAGTTCCACAGAAAAGCATATAGTATGATTTTGCTTGTGTGAAAAGCAAATTTAAAGATCCCTATAATCTGTTTATATATTGTGATGGTTAATTTTGTGTATCAACTCGGCCAGGTTATGGTGCCAAGTCGTTCGCTCAAACACCAGTCTAGATGTTATTGTAAAGATATGTTTTTAGATGTGACTAACATTTAAATTGATAGAGTTTGAATAAAGCAGACTACCTCTATAATGTAGATGGGCCTCATCTAATCAGTTGAAAGCCTTAAAAACAATGACTGGGGTTCACTGAAGGCGGAGGAATTCTCAAGGCTGCAACATCAACTCTTACCTGAATTCAGATTTCAGACTTGCCAGCCCCCACAATCTCATGAGCCAATCCCTTAGAATAAACCACCTCTGGTGAGAAACTCAAAGCTTTCCCAGTAAGATTGGGAAGAAGGCAAGAATGTCCCCTCTTACCACTGCTTTTCAATGTTGTAATGGAGGTCCTAGCTAATGCAATAAGACAAGAAAAAAAAGTAAAAGATATACAGATTGAGAAGGAAGAAATAAAGCTGTCTTTGTTCACAGATGGCATGGTCATCTACATAGAAAATTCAAGAGAGTTGACAAACACTCTTGGAATTAAGAAGTCATCATAGAGAAGTTGGTGCCAGTGACTGGAGGCAGCAGCGACGAGTGGGTCCTTGTGGGCTAGAAGAACCCTGCAAAAATGTCTCTCTATCCATCTCTTGAAGACTTGAAGGTAGACAAAGTAATTGGGGCTCAAACTACTTTTTCTGCAAACTCTGCCAATCCAGCAATTTTGTCAGAAGCTTCTGCTCCCATCTCTCAAAATGGAAATCTCTATCCCAAATTATATCCAGAGCTCTCTCAATACATGGGCCTGAGTTTAAATGAAGAAGAAATATGTGCAAATGTGGCCATGGTTTCTGGTGCACCAATTCACGGGGCAGTTGGTAGCAAGACCTTCCAGTATGAACTATATGGTGGCTCCTGTAACTGGTAATGAGGTTGGAATTCACAGAGCAGAAATTAAGCAAGGGATTCGTGAAGTCATTTTGTGTAAGGATCAAGATGGAAAAATTGGACTCAGGCTTAAATCAATAGATAATGGTATGTTTGTTCAGCTAGTCCAGGCTAATTCTCCAGCCTCATTGGTTGGTCTGAGAATTGAGGACCAAGTACTCCAGATTAATAGTGAAAACTGTGCAGGGTAGAGCTCTGATAAAGCGCACAAGGTGCTCAAACAGGATTTTGGAGAGATTACCATGACCATTCATGACAGGCCCTTTGAACGGACGATTACCATGCATAAGGATAGCACTGGACATGTTGGTTTTATCTTTTTTTTTTTTTTTTTTGAGACGGAGTCTCGCTCTGTCGCCCAGGCTGGAGTGCAGTGGCGCAATCTCGGCTCACTGCAAGCTCCGCCTCCCGGGTTCACACCATTCTCCTGCCTCAGCCTCTCCGAGTAGCTGGGAATACAAGCGCCCGCCACCACGCCCGGCTAATTTTTTTGTATTTTTAGTAGAGACGGGGTTTCACCGTGGTCTCGATCTCCTGACCTCGTGATCCGCCCACCTCGGCCTCCCAAAGTGCTGGGATTACAAGCGTGAGCCACTGCGCCCGGCCGGTTTTATCTTTAAAAAGGGAAAAATAACATCCATAGTGAAAGATAGCACTGCAGCCAGAAACGGTCTTCTCACAGAACATAACATCTGTGAAATCAATGGACAGAATGTCATTGAATTGAAGGACTCTCAAATTGCAGACATACTGTCAACATCTGGGACTGTAGTTACTATTACAGTCATGCCTGCTTTTATCTTTGAACATATTATTAAGCGGATAGCACCAAGCATTATGAAAAGCCTAATGGACCACACCATTTCTGAGGTTTAAAATTCACGGCACCATGGAAATGTAACTGAACGTCTCCAGTTTCCTTCTTTGGCAACTTCGGTATTATGCACATGTAGCTTTCCCAGAGCCAGCGAGCATATGCTGCATGAGGACCTTTTTATCTTTTTTTTTCTTTTTTGAGATGGAGTTTCGCTCTGTCGCCCAGGCTGGAGTGCCAGTGGCACGATCTCGGCTCACTGCAACCTCTGCCTCTGGGGTTCAAACAATTCTCCTGCCTCAGCCTCCCTAGTAGCTGGGATTACAGGCGTGCGCCACCACACCCAGCTAATTTCTGTATTTTTAGTAGGGATGGGGTTTCACCATGTTGGTCAGGCTGGTCTCAAACTCCTGACTTCATGATCCGCCCGCCTCGGCCTCCCAAAGCGCTGGGATTACAGGCATGAGCCACCACGCATGGCCTTCTATCTTACATTATGATTGGGAATCTTACTATTTCATCTGATACCTTGTTCAGATTTCAAAATTGTTGTAGCCTTATCCTGGTTTTACAGAGGTGAAACTTTCAAGAGATTTACTGACTTTCCTAGAATAGTTCCTCTACGGGAAACCTGATGCTTTTTTAAGCCATTGTGATTAGGATGACTGATACAGGTTTAGCTTTGTGTGAAAACCAGTCACCTTTCTCCTAGGTAATGAGTAGTGCTGTTCATATTACTTTAGTTCTATAGCATATTTGCATTTTTAACATGCTACCATAGTACCTTTAGAATGATTGCCTTTAATTTTTTAAAAAATTCTGTTTGTGTGTGTGTGTGTGTGACATGCCAGTTAAGAACACTGGTTTCATTCCATGTAAGCATTAAACAGTGTATGTAGGTTTCAAGAGATTATGATGATTGTTCTTAAATTTTAACTACTTTCACTTAAAAGGCAACAGCTTGAACTGTTGCCTTAACTATGTTAAGCATCTAGACTAAAAGCCAAAATATAATTATTGCTGCCTTTTTAAAACCCAAAATGTAGTTCTCTATTAACCTGAAATGTACACTAGCCATTAAATGTATTAACCTGAAATGTACACAGAACAGTTTAATGGTACTTATTGAGCTATAGCATAGCTGCTTAGTTGTTTTTGAGATTTTTTAGTCAATGCATAATGGAAACTTCTTTCTACTAAAAGTTGCCAGTACCGCTTTGTGAGAAGCAAATCACTATATATTTAATGTAAAAATTATTACACTAAAAAGGATAAACTTTTGACTCCTCTTTTGTTCATTTGTGGATTAAGTGGTATAAGACTTAATTTTGGCATTTGACTCTTAAGACTGTGTAACCTAGCTACTTCAGGATGGTCATAGGATATTTTTCTGGTAATTTGTTCCATTTCCTGACTCCTCCTTGCAAACAAAATGATAGTGACACTTTATTCTGATTTTTTTCTTCTTTTTGGTTTATGTCTATTCTAATTAAATATGTATACATAAAGTTAAAAAAAGTCATCACATCAAGGTTGCAGGATATAAAGTTAATATACAAAAGTCAATTGCTTTCCTAATATATCAAAAATGAACAAGTGGAATTTGAAACTTAAAATATACATTTACATTAGCACCCCCAAAAATGAAATACTTCAGGATAAATTTAACAAAATATGTATAAGATACATATGAGGAAAGCCATAAAACTCTGACAAAGGTATGAGTATCAAGGAAAAACTAAACAAATGGGGAGCTGTTCCATGTTCATGGGTAGTAAGACTCAATATTATCAAGATGGCCGTTCTTCCCAACTTGATCTATAGATTTAATGCAATCACAATCAAAATCCCAGCAATTTATTTTGTAGAGACTGACAAACTAATTCTAAAGTTTATACAGAGAAACAAAATACCGAGGATAGCCAACACAGTGTTGAAGGAGAAAAACAAAGTTGAAATACTGACACTACCCAACTTAAAGACTTACTATAAAGCTACAGTAAGCATGTGGTATGGATGAAAGAATAGGCAAATAGATCAATGGAACAGAAGAGAGAGTCCAAAAATAGACCCACATAAATACAACTGATTTTTGAGGGAGCAAAAGCACTACAGTGGAGAAAAGGTAAATATTTCAACAAATGGTGCTGAAACAACTAGATATCCACATGCAAAAAAATGACTCTAGACACAGACCTTACACTCTTCCACTCAAACTGGATCACAAACCTAACTGTAAAATACAAAACTATAAAGCTCCTAGAAGATAACTTTGGAGAAAATCTAAATAACCTTGGATTTGGTGATGACTTTTTAGATACAACACCAAAGGCATGACCCATGAAATAACTTCATGGACTTCATTAAAATTAAAAATTCCTGCTCTGCAAAAGACACTATCAAAACAATAAAAAGACAAACCACAGACTGGGAGAAAATATTTGCAAAAGGCATATCTGATAAGGGGTTGTTATTGAAAATATACAAGGTAAAACTCAACAATAAGAAAAGAACCAGATCAAAAAATAAGTCAAAGACTTTAACAGACACCTCACCAAAGATAGGTGACAAATAAGCATATGAAAAGATGGTTTCGTTTCCTGTGGGGAGCCAAAAAAATTAAGAAAACGAAAAAAATTGTTTTAAAGATGCTTGTATTGTATGTCATCAGGGAAATGCAAATTAAAACAAGATACTAGTACATATGTATTAGAATCGCCAAAATCCAGATTAAAGATTTAAATCTAAGACCTCAAATTATAAAAATCCTAGATGAAAACCTAGGAAATGTTATTCTGGATATCAGCCTTGGCAAAGAATTTATGACTAAATCCTCCAATTGCAACCAAAACAAAAATTGACAAGTGGGACCTAATTAAACTAAAGAGGCTTGGAAAGCAAGAGAAACTATCAGCAGAGTAAACAGACAACTCACAGAATGGGAGAAAATATTTGCAAACTCTGCATCCAACAAAGGCCAAATACCCAGAGTTTGTACGGATCTTAAACAACTCAACAAGCAAAAACCAAATAACTCTATTAAAAATTGGGCAAAGGACATTAACAGACACTTCTCAAAAGACAACGTGCATGTGGCCAAGAAACATATAAAAAAATGCTCAACATCACTCATCATCAGAGAAATGCAAACCAAAACCAAAATGAGATACCATCTCACACTAGTCAGGATGATGATTATTAAAAAGACAAAAAATAGCAGATGCTGGCAAAGCTGCAGAGAAAAGGGAATGCTTATATACTGTTGACGGGAATGCGAATTAGTTCAGCCACTGTGGAAAGCAGTTTGGAGAATTTTCAAAGAGCTAAAAACAGAACCACTGTTCAACCCAGAAATCCCATTACTGGATATATACCCAAGGGAAAAGAAATTGTTCTACAAAAAAGACACGTGTACTTGAATGTTCATCACAGCACTATTCACAGAATCAAACTAGATGCCCATCAGCCGTGGATTTGACAAAGAAAATGTAGTACATATACACAATGGAATACTATGCAACCATAAAGAAGAACAAGATCATGTCCTTTGCAGCAACATGATTGGAGCTGGAGGCCATTGTCCTAAGCGAATTAACATAGGAACAGAAAACCAAATACTGCACATTCTCACTTATAATTGGAAGGTAAATATTGAGTACACATGAACACAAAGAGGGGACCAACAGAACTGAGGACTACTAGAGGGAGGAGGGGAGAAGGGAGCAAGGGTTGAAAAATACCTATTGGGTACTATGCTCATTACCTGGGTGATAGGATCATTTGTACCCCAATCCTCAATGTCACACAATATATTCATGTAACAAACCTGCACATGTATCCCCTGAATCTAAAATAAAAGTTGAAATTATAAAAATAAAAAAAGAAATTCCCACAGCCACCCAACCTTCAGCAACCACCACCCTGATCAGTCAGCAGCCATCAACGTAGAAACAAGACCCTCCATCAGCGAAACGATTGCAACTCACTAAAGGCTCAGATGATTGTTAGTATTTTCTTTTCTTTTTGTCTTTTTTTTTTTTTTTTAAGAGACAGAGTCTCGCCATATTGCCCAGGCTAGTCTTGAACTCCTAGCCTCAAGCCATCTTCCTGCCTCGGCCTCCCAAATGCTGGATTACAGGCGTGAGCCACAGCTCCCAGCCATCGTTAGCATTTTTTAATAGTAAAATATTTTTTAAATTAAGGTGTGTACATTTTTTTAGACATAATGCTATTGCACACTTAATAGACTACAGTATAGCATAAACATAACTTTTATATACACTGGGGAACCGAAAAATCTGTGTGACTCTTTTTATTGTGATATTTACTTTATTGCAGTGGTCTGGAACCACACTTATAATATTTCTGAGGTAGGTCGGTAAATAAGTTACTTTTGAACAAAAATAATGACAAGCTTAGTAATTTTCCATAGACTCTTATTGCTGAAAGTAATCTTAGTTATGTGGTCCAAAGTTCCTGCTTTTACAGATTTGAGTCACAGAGTTGTTACCACTCTCCTGGGGCCATGTAGCCAGATAGCTTGAGGCTGACAGGTGACCATGGTTGCAGCCTAGCAATATTTCCATATACCCATGGATGAATTCATCGGATTCTAGAGTGTAACTTCCGCATGAAATAGTATGCAGATCAGAAAGGGGCTTCCAGAAGACACCTGGATCATTCTTCATTTAGATCTACCCTGGACCATGGTTAAAGTCATTAAGCTACATAAGATGCTATCTAAGTTTATTCTATAATTTTCCTTTGGAGTAACACCGTTGATAGTAGGCATTGAAAAACAACGTTTTGGGCCAGGCGCAGTGGCTCATGCCTGTAATTCCAGCACCATGGGAGGCCAAGGTGGGCAGCTCACCTGAGGTCAGGAGTTCGAGGCCAACCTGGCCAACACGGTGAAGCCCCGTCTCTACTAAAAATACAAAAATTAGCCAGGTGTGATGGCGCACGCCTGTAGTCCCAGCTACTTGGGAGGCTGAGGTAGGAGAATCACTTGTACCTGGGAGATGGAGGTTGCAGAGAGCCAAGATTGTGCCACGGCACTCTAGCTTAGGCAACAGAGTAAGACTCTGTCTCAAAAAAAAAAAAAGAAAGAAAGAAAGGAAAAAGAAAAACAATGTGTTGTTGCATTGCTTTTCTTCCTAAATCCCTGGATAAAGTATCTGCCAGCCTGAAAAAAGCTGGCCAAATATATGGGCTTCGTAATGCAGGGTCCTTTAATTAGATTTTTAAATTAATTAATTAATTTATTTATTTATTTATTTGAGAAGGAGCCTCACTCTGTCACCCAGGCTGGTGTACAGCGGCACGATCACAGCTCACTGCAGCCTCAACCTCCCTAGGCTCAGGTGATCTCCCACTTCAGCCTCCTGAGTAGCTGGGGCCACAGGTGTGCACCACCACACCTGGCTAATTTTTGTATTTTTAGTAGAGATGGAGTTTCACCATGTTGCCCAGGCTGGTCTCAAACTCCTAGGCTCGAAATCTGCCCACCTGGTCCTCCCAACGTGTTAGAATTACAAGTGTGAGCCACTGCACCTGGCCTTAATTAGATTTTTAAAGGACTGAAAACCAGGGTGTCTGATGAATACTCTGAGAAGGCAGCTTTTTCTTCCTGTTCCGTCACCCCTTGCTACCCTCAAATGAAGGGGAATTGAAGCTTAGTGCCGCTTCCCTACCTGCTCAGCATGATTACATTTTCCTTTCCGTTCAGTGGCATCACAATGATGTGTATTAGTTGAGGATGATCATTCTTTTTTCTGGTGATGTTATTTCTCATGTTTGTTAGTTCTGTTCTGCTGGACATTTAAAAACATGTATTGGTTTTTATGCTTTTTCAAAAGAGGGAATTGCTATTACTACATTTTAAATGTCTTATGTACAACTTCATCTTGGTGTCTGCCATTGTGCCCCAAACAAAGCTGATTCCAAGAACCCTGACTAATTAATACACATGCATTTGTATATTTTTGTATGAACATAAAGAATGATGTAGAAGAAGAATTAACCAAACCTAACGCTGGTGATCCCAGGGCATGGGATTAGATTGGGGAGGTAAAGCTTTTTCTTTTCTTTTCTTTTCTTTTTTTTTTTTTTGAAACAGAGTCTCACTCTGTCACCCAGGCTGGAGTGCAATGGCACAATATCGACTCACTGCAAGCTCCGCCTCACGGTCTCAAGCAATTCTCCTGCCTCAGCTTCCCAAGTAGCTGTGATTACAGGCACGCACCACCGCGCCCAGCTAATTTTTATATTTTTAGTAGAGATGGGGCTTCCCCATGTTGCCCAGGCTGGTATTGAACTCCTGACCTCAGGTGATCCACCCGCCTTGGCCTCCCAAAGTGCTGAGATTACAGGCGTGAGCCACTGCACTTGGCCAGGTTTTTCTAAACCTTCTATTCTTTGTTTAACTGGTGTGATGGCTAATATAAGTGTCAACTTGATTGGATTGAAGGATATTGATCCTGGGTGTGTCTGTGAGGGTGTTGCCAAAGGAGATTAACGTTGAGTCGGTGGGCTGGGAAAGGCAAACCCACACTTAATCTGGGCGGGCACAATCTAATCAGCTGCCAGCGTGGCTAGAAGATAAGCAGGCAGAAAAATGTGAAAAGAGAGACTGGCCTAGCCTCCCAGCCTACATCTTTCTCCCGTGCTGGGTGCTTCCTGCCCTCGAAAATCAGACTCCAAGATCTTCAGTTTTGGAATTCGGACTGGCTCTCCTTGCTCCTCAGCCTGCAGATGGCCTATTGTGGGACCTTTTGATCGTGTGAGTTAATACTTAATAAACTCCCCATTAGATATATACCTATTCCATTCATTCTGTCCCTCTAGAGAACCATGACTAATACAACTGGTTACAAGGTGCATGAAGTACCTCTGCAACTAAATAAAAGCAAAAGAGCGAGAAAAATTCTCACAGGCCATGTTGATTATGTTGTATCATAGAAGGCAACGTTGAATTGGGTCACAGGTCCTAAATTCTCATTTATTAACTAACATTAAGTACCAATTGTGTGTCAAGGACTGAACAAGACTGGAAACAAAAAGGTCAACGAAACAGAATCTCTGTCCTTGGAGAGCTCAGAAATTCACAACAACCGGTACAATCGAAATGTCTGCATGTGTTGACTATTTTACTATGTACTAAATGAATTCAATCTTCTTTGCTCTAACTATCTCTGAAACTGTCATCCAGCATCTTGGGTGGTCCTTACAGGCCAGCTAATTGTGCCAATGTAAATATAGGAGTAGAACAATAATAGTAGAAAGCCATGCTTTGAAGGAAATTCATTGAGTTTCTCCTAGTTAATCAAACCAGATGGAGGGACCGAGGTTGGGGGTCAGATGCGTTTTCTATTTGAGGATCTCTTTTGAATTCATTTCCTAATGTGAACACTGGGGACGGAGATTAGGAAGCATACAAAACAAACCATTAAGTAAATCACGAGTGTGGAACTAAAATTCAGCCTCGGGATGACCAGCTGGGATGGGTTTTTTTGGTGCATTTTAGGTCTGGGTTAATAAGGTCAGCCCTCAAGAGGCTGTGATTTCCTGCTGCATAGTTATATTTTAGAATCATCCGGGGCCTTTTAAAAATAAAATCCCCAGGTCCCTTCCCTGGAGATTCTGATTCAGTAGGTCAAGGGTCAGGGCTAGAAATTTTCATATTTGAAAAGCTTCACAGGTGATTCTGATACACACCTCTGGTTAAAGACCAGGGGGAGCCTTGGAGGGAAGGTCAGCCTGGGTTTAGATTTTTATCTCGTGTTGATCCCATTGTGTAATAGGCAGCTTTTCCCATACGTAGCAGGAAATGAATGGTGACCCTGGAGGGCAGGGAAAGGTGGGTATCATTTGGAAAAGCTGTGGTGAAGGGCCCAGGAGAAGAACTACTGAGGGGTCACTGCTCCAGAGTTCAGAGATCTTGCTGGGTTTGAATTCTGGTTCATCACTGGCCTGCCGAGTTGCCTCTCCAGGGGAATCCTCTAACACCGTCACCCAGGGCCACCCCATTTGACCCACAGTCTGCATGCCAGTAGACAATTGCCGGGCGGATGGCTACCTTTCCCCATCTGTACGTGAAGCTTGCTTACTGAAAGTCTGGCAGGGGTGATGCCAGTTAGACCAGGAAACCTTGCTGTGTCCTCCTTTGCCCAGCCCACTCTGTGTGGATACTTCCCCACAAAGACCCAAAACGCTAACAAGCCAAGGGGCAACCCTGGCTATCCATGGGGTGATGTTAGCGAGCCCCCAGAGCTGTATTTCTACATATGGTGGTGAATGAGATGAAGTCAGGACCCGCAAGTTGGGACATCAATCCTGTGAGATAGATGGGGCAAGTATTAATATTCTTAATTTAGAGATCAGGAAACAGACACATAGAGTGATGGCGTTGCCCAGGTCACACAGCTAGTCAGTGATGAAACCAGGTCACCAACTCAAGATGCCCCTCGACTCCTGTGCTTTTTGCATTTCCCTACCCTGCATCCAAACAGCCAGATTTCCTGTGAGCATGTTACCATACAAACTGTCAGACTTTCCATAAATGGGTTTATTAGTCCCACCCTCCTTCCTTCCTTTCCTCCTTTTTTAGCATCCATGAGAATTCACCTCTCAAATCTCTAACCACTGGAAGTGCCACTGACCTTGGGCCCCAGCTTCAGCCTCTGAAATCCATCATCACATTGGTGCCGAGACCGTGCTTCCTACAGCCTGCCCCCGGGCAATGATTGAGTGCAGCAGGGATACTGAGGCAGGCCTGTTCTTGAGAGACATGGAAACTCCTTTGACCAACAACTTTAGCCCAGGGACTCCCCACTGGCCCTGCCAAATCTTTTTGTTGTTGTTGTTGTTGTTGTTGTTTGAGACAGAGTCTTGCTGTCGCCCAGGCTGGAGTGCAGTGGCACAATGTTGGCTCACTGCAACCTCCTGGGTTTCACTGAGCCTCCTGGGTTCAAGCGATTCTCCTGCCTCAGCCTCCCAGGTAGCTAGGGTTACAGGCGTGTACCACCACACCTGGCTAATTTTTGTATTTTTAGTAGAGACAGGGTTTCACCATGTTAGCCAGGCTGGTTTCGAACTCCTGGCCTCAAGTGATCTGCCCGCCTCAGCCTCCCAAAGTGCTGGGATTACAGGCGTGAGCCACCGCGCCTGGCCGCCAAACCTTTCTGAGACTGAACTGCAGTGTAAGATGCTTCCATGCAAACTTCCTTCCTTCCTTTTCTCTCTCCTTCACAAGTCAGACCTGCAACGAAGTCTGATAGATCTTCCAGTCTTTTCCATCTCCCTCCCACATTTTCTCTCACAGGCGTTTTCTTTAATAAATCTCTTGTGTGTTTTATCTCATCTTTGTGTCTGCTTCTCTGAAGACCCAAACTAACACCATCCCTCTCTTTTTTCCTCCCTCCCAAGCTTCCTTCTTTCTGTACCCTGTCAACCATACTGGAGGTGCATGGATTAATACTATTAATATATGGTTCCCATTCTCAAGGTTCTCACAGTCTATTAAAGACACAGACCTAGAGATAATTCTAACACAGTGAGATAAGTGCAATGACAGAGGTATGCATGGGGCATTGGCAGGGTCCAGAGGAGTGGTATCTAACCCAACTTGGAGCTGAAATGGAGGAAAACATTGAATAAGAATTAATAGGAGTCAGCCAGGTGAAATGAGCTAGGTAGAGGGAGGGGTAAAAAGACATTGCAGGTTGTTGTGTTGCTGGGGCTGATGTTTTTAGGCAAGGGGGGCCAGGAGAGGGGGCCAAAGAGGTGGGGAGGGGCTGAGTATTAGAGGGCTTTGAACGCTGCCCTGAGGGTTGGACCCTTATCCTGGGGCCATTGTTTCCTGAATGTGGGTCTAGGCCAGGCTGCACGAGAATTACCTGGCATCTGATAAAAATATCTACCCAGACAGAGTGCCCTGCAGAGGGGAGCTCATTAGGGGATGAAATATGTGGGGTTTTTTCCCTCTTTTTTTTTAAATCAAAATTTGTCCCTTCTAGCTCTAGAGAGGGCTAGAAAAATCTCCTAAGAGATTTCAAACAAAACAAAAATTCTGAAGGATTGCTTGACTAGTCTCCCTTCCCTGTGTAGTATAGTACTACTGGTCCCCGCTGTTCTGGGAAAAGTTTTTTTGTTTTGTCATTTTATTTTTTTGAGACAGGGTCTTGCTGGAGTGCAGCCTAGGCTGGAATGCAGTGGTGTGATCATAGCTCACTGCAGCCTCCAATTCCTGGGTTCAAGAAATCCTCCCACCTCAGTCTCCTGAGTGGCTGAGACTCCTGGTGCCACCATGCCCGGTTAACTTTTCTTATTTTTTGTAGACACAGGTTTTGGCCATGAAAAAAAAAAAAAGAAGGCCAATGTTATCAAAACAATGGAATTAACATTTAATCCTTATTCTGTGCCATGCATTATTCTAAATTATATGCAATAATTAACTTTTTATAGAAATCCTCTGAGGTGGCCGGGTGCAGTGGCTCACGTCTGTAATCCCAGCACTTTGGGAGGCCAAGGCGGGTGAATCACGAGGTCAGGAGTTCAAGACCAGCCTGGCCAACCTGCTGAAACCCCGTCTCTACTAAAAATACAAAAAATTAGCTGGACGTAGTGGCAGTTGCCTGTAATCCCAGCTACTCAGGAGGCTGAGGCAGGAGAAATCACTTGAACCCGGGAGGCAGAGGTTGCAGTGAGCCGAGATTGCACCACTGCACTCCAGCCCAGGCAACACAGCAAGACTCCGTCTCAAAAAAAAAAAAAAAAAAAAAGAAAGAAAGAAATCCTCTGAGGTAACCTATAGCAGATGCTCTTGGTGTCCTATCCATACACCCTCAGGCTTTACCACTTCAGTGTTCCCCATTTGTTGTATCTGCTTGAGGGCTTGGCCCAGAGCTGGCAAGCTGGAAGTGTCAAGGATTTGACAACCCAAGGAGTAGCCCTCAACCAAAGACTATGGCTTGTTAGTGTATAAATACTCCAGCTCCCTCACTCCTAATGTGGGATGACTCTGAGGCTCATGTTCTATACCATAACCCATAGTTCCTTAGTGGGATTAGGCCCAGAGTGGTCCACTCTTCTATCTTGCTGGATAACCCATCCTTTAACTCTTTCTCTTCGTGGACTTATTTCCTGACTCCTCTACTGGTGTTTTCCTTCACCTCCTGATATGGCTTGGCTGTGTCCCCACCCAACTCTCACCTTGAACTGTAATAAACCCCACTTGTCAAAGGTGGGGCCAGGTGGAGATAATGGAATCATGGGGGCAGTTTTCCCCATACTGTTCTCATGGCAGTAAGTCTCACGAGATCTGATGGTTTTATAAATGGGAGTTCCCCGTTCAAACTCTGTTGCCTGCCACAATGTAAGATGTGACTTTGCTCCTCATTCGCCTTCCGTCACAATTGTGAGGCCCCCCCCCAGCCATGTGGAACAGTGGGTCAATTAAACCCCTTTCCTTTATAAATTACCCAGTCTTGGGTATGTCTTTATTAGCAGCGTGAGAACAGACTAATACGCCTCCCAAATAAACTATTTGTACTCGAGCCCTTGTCTCACAGTCAGCTTCTGGAGGAATCCAAACTAAGATTTAAATGAAGACCACAGAAAATCTGAGAATGATTCGAAGAATAGAAACATCTACATGTAAATAGAAAGAGTCACTGAGTTGTAATGGTTACTAATCACCAGCTCTCCAGGCTTGACAAGAATGCCTATTTGAACTCACACTAAATCTTTTAACAGAAGCAAAGCACTTCCAGGATCATAAAGACCACTCAGAGATTTCTCAACTTTACCAGGCATCAAAGCCTTTTTCCTCCCTTTTACTCAAGAGAGAAAAAAACCCTCCAAATGTCTACCTAAAAAATATTAGCTTAAGAAGAGCTCAGCTTTGCCTTTCTGAGTCATCTGCACTCAAACTCAGACACATCTGTTACCTGATTTTAAAGGGATCCTAATTCTTGCCAGTTGCAAATCTGAGCTAACTAGAAAATTAGATTTTATAAATTATATGTTCAGAGAACATAATAAAGACAAAAATGTATTTTAAATTGTCTTTCCACATACACTCTCTTAACTTACTAAGCTGCTTTTCTGAACACTGGAGAGTAGAAATCCTAGCACTGTGTTTTATATTGTGCTGATTATGCTAATTAAAATTTAATGAAACTTCTGCCATTTCGCAATTTTAAAAATGTGTTATACCACCAATCAACACCAATAATGTCAAATAAAAGACCCCGTTTTGAATTGTAAAAACTGTGATGATATAGCAAGATAAAGGACTAAGTGTAAGATGGGGGAATATTAGTGAAATGACTAATGGAAATTTTTGTTGGCACTCTTTGATTATTTCCATCGGTGGCCATTAATTTGCTTAAAAGGGGTTTTGTGATTCACGGTTATGATAAAATTGCATCAAGTCTTGCATTTTGTACAAAGAAAACTGATTCAGTCAGTGTTTCCAATTACCAGCCACATCGGGAGCTTTATTAAGCAAATAAATACTATTGACAATATATAAACAGAGATATCACTTACATATTTGTTGACTCCACCCGATTAGGGTAAAACGTGCAGTACAAGATGTTTGCGATAACTTACTGTTTAACGGATCAACGTTGCTAATAAAGCTGCCCCCTGCTGTCCTGAATGAAAATGCATATGTTTAAAAAATTATGAAAGAAGCTATTTTAAGCCTAGAGGATAGACTCTACATCTTAACATCTGTAAAAGCTTTTTACATGAAATATAATTCTTCCCCCAGTATTTGAATCGTGGTTATAACATACAAAAGACAGCAATATCAATTTATTTGAGGTCTACTTAATACTATAACTATGGGCCTTTATTTGCCTTCCACTCAATTCAACGAACTTTAGCTCTTAGATTTCTGCTTTTGTAAATAGTCACTGGCAAACTCATTTCTTATTGTTTTATTTATTTATTTATTTCTGAGATAGAGTCTTGCTCTGTTGCTCAGGCTGGAGTGCAGTGACACGGTCTCCGCTCACTGCGACCTCCGCCTCCCAGGTTGAAGTGATTCTCCTGCCTCAGCCTCCCGAGTAGCTGGGACTATAGGTGCATGCCATCATACTGGCTAATTTTTGTATTTTTAGTAGAGATGGGATTTCACTAAGTTGGCCAGGCTGGTCTTGAACTGACCTCAGGTGATCTGCCTGCCTCGGCCTCCCAAAGTGCTGGGATTACAGGCGTGAGCCACTGCGCCTGGCCTCATTGTTTTAAAGGTCTCTTTAATATGATATGCATATTAAGTTATTTGCATATTTGCATTAAAAGGATTAGATAGCATGGAAACTGTAATAACAATTACAACAATAAGGGCTAACATTTACTCAGTAAGTCTCACGAGATCTGATGGTTTTATAAATGGGAGTTCCCCGTTCAAACTCTCTTGCCTGCCACAATGTAAGATGTGACTTGTGACCGTGTCACTGCACTCCAGCCTGAGCAACAGAGCAAGACTCTATCTCAAAAATAAATAAATAAATAAAACAATAAGAAATGAGTTTGCCAGTGACTATTTACAAAAGCAGAAATCTAAGCGCTAAAGTTTGTTGAATTGAGTGGAAGGCAAATAAAGGCCCATAGTTATAGTATTAAGTAGACCTCAAATAAATTGACATTGCTGTCTTTTGTATGTTATATGTGCCAGGCATTTTGTACACACATCTTCTCATTTTAGTCTTGTCACAACTCTATAAGTATCATTATTATCCCCATTTTAGATGGGAAAACAGAGGCACAGAGAGCTAAAGAACTTGCCCTAGGTCAAACCATTAAAGGTGGCAAAGCAGGATTTAAACCCATCATCCTGATAAGCCCTTAGTGCTAGTTTGTAGTTAGCCATGGCTGAGCCAACAGAAATCAATTGTCTAAGGTAACTACCAAACAAATACAAGAGACCAAACCAAAGTTTGTGCCTGCATTTGTCAAGTGATTCTCTTTTTATTTTTGAACTAAAACATTTATTACAATGGAAAATGGGTAACTGATATGTTTTATGTTTTTTGTTTTTCTTTTCTTTTTTTTTTTTTGAGACAGTGTCACTCTGTCGCCCAGGCTGGATTGCAGTGGCGCAATTTCGGCTCACTGCAACCTCCACCTCCCAGGTTCAAGCAATTCTCCTGTCTCAGCCTCCCGAGTAGCTGGGATTACAGGTGCCCACCACCACGCCCTGCTAATTGTTTGTATTTTTAGTAGAGACGGGGTTTCACCATGTTGGCTAGGCTGATCTCAAACTCTGGGCTCAAGCGATCCACTCGCCTCGGCCTCCCAAAGTGCTGGGATTACAGGCGTGAGCCACCGCGCCGGGCTATAGCTTACTTTTAGCTCTACTTCCAATCTGGTGAAGGGAATTCCTTCCATCTTCTCATCCTTTTTTGGCCACCTTTTCACTCCATTTCTAAGACCTCCTTTGTCTCTTCCTACAGTAGAACCCTGTGTTCTCTCTCCTCTATTGGTAGGTTTAATTACATCATCTAATAAATGAGCATTAATAGTGTAAAAAAGAACAATATGGTACAAAAATGTTTGCTATTTTGGTTAGGCAAAATGTTTGCTTTTGGCTGTAAACAGAATACTTCTCTAAAATTGGCTTAACAATCATGGCATTTAGTAACTCATATATGTCTAGATGTAGGTGATACCAGAGTTGCCTAATTCAGTGGTACATTATCAAGGACTTACGTGATATTTCTCTTACTGTTTCGGTATCTTTGGTATGGTGGGTTTTGTCTTCACATTTGTGCTTCATGATCACAAGATGGCTTCAGTAGCTCCAGGCATCACATTCTCACAAAATAGCATTGAGAGGGGGAGCAAAAGAGGGAAGAATGTTTCCAGTCTTGTGTCCCTTTCTAAGAGTGAGCAAAACTTTCCCAAGATTCCCCCATCAGATTCATTAACGAAGTTTAGATCACATGCCCATGCTTAAACTGATCACAGACTAGAGGAATGAAATCACCCTAAGTGTCTGGGAATTGGGTGTTGGGGGAATACCTTCCCTGAGCACATGGCCAGAAGGTGTTTCTGCAAGGTGAAATGATTTGGGGAGGTAACCAATAGCGTCTGCTAGACTTCATCATTTTGAACTACTGAAAATACACACACAAAAACGTGCTGGAAACACTTAAAAAGAGGTAAAGGTAGGAAGAATCCCTCGGCATGACCAGTTTTCCTGATTCTTTCATAGAATAATTTCCAACTTTTTACATGGAAAGCCCTACCCGTGGTTTTAAGTTCTTTCAATTTACCTTCCTCCCTTACTTCTAGACAGCTAGCTACTAGATACTAGAACTTGGACTCTAGCCTAGTCTTGCAGCTGAGGTTAAATTGTTCATTCCAAATACTAAACAGACTAAACAGTCTGTGTAGTGGAGGAATAAACTGCCTTGACTTGATGAAGGTCCATGTTTCACTCTGTCCAATGTGCCACCATGATCCTTATCAGCTACTCAGAACCCTCCACCCTTCGCTGGGCTTACTGTCCTTCCCCACCTACTCTTCCTTAGACTTCCTTAGGCTTTGTTCAAAGGGAGAAGAAAACCAATATCCTTTTAAAGCCTTATGCTTTAAAAGGCATTTCACATGGCTATTTGATTTTATGTTCACAAGAGCCATAAGAAGTAGATGTTATCATTTAAGGTCCAGAGAGGTGAAATAACCTAACTCCAAATCATGCACTTGGTAGGTAGTAGATTTGCCATTCAAACCCATTCTGGTGTCTTCCAAAGCTCACATCCCAGAACAGCAAGCAGAAGTTTCCCAGGCTCTTCTTTCTCTGCTTTGGTACATCTCCACCTTGGCCTACCCTTGGTGGAGGTGGGGGAGAGGGAGAATAAATCTGGAGTCACAAGCCCTGGCTTGGGATATCCCTGTCTTCATGTAGTGCCTGTGTAAGCTCAGGCAGGGCAGGTCACCTCTCCTTTACAAGTCTTAATGTTCTCACTTGTAACACGAGAGTAACACCTACCTTGTAGGGTTGCTGTGAATATTAAGGCAATAGATCTGCATTCTCTTTATAAAGGGCAAGCACTATATGAATGTGACAAGCCATTATTATGGATGGATTTCTTATTTACCTACATAATAAGATATGAAAATGGACCTTCCCAGTGCTGTTTTGCACCAATACAAGAGACATCCAAAAGGAGTGTGCTCAGATCTATAGAGGCTGACTTTACAAAAGGTATGCTCTAAGACTCTCAAATGCCCTCAACAATTTTGACTACAAAGGCATCAAGAGAGGGTAGAAGTAAGAAGGATTTGTGAAGAAGGTTCTTTAGATAAGGCTACTGCCATGCTGTGGGCATCCCTCTCCGACCCCTGAGGTGATGGGGAGCTACCTTTTAACCTTAAACCCATGAAATGGTACATTAAAGGGACCCTTGAAGAGGTAACTGTGTGTTCTCTGTGGTTGGGGAGCTAGGATCAGAGCCTGAATTAAGACAGCCTGTGATAGTGGGCTGCACCTCTGCATGTGGGAGCCATGGGGGAAAAAGAGGCTGGAGGCTAGGCATGGCAGCTCACACCTGTAATCCCAGAACTTTGGGAAACTGAGATGGGAGGATTGTTTGAGACCAGCCTGGGCAACATAGTGAGACCCTATCTCTACAAAAGTAAAAAAAAAATTGGCTGGGCGCAGTGGCTCACGCCTGTAATCCCAGAACTTTGGGAAGCTGAGGCGGGTGGATCACGAGATCAGGAGTTTGAGACCAGCCTGGCCAACATAGTGAAACCCCATCTCTACTAAAAATACAAAAATTAGCCAGGCATGGTGGCAGGCACCTGTAATCCCAGCTACTTGGGAGGCTGAGGCAGGAGAATCGCTTGAACCTGGGAGGCGGAGGTTTTGGTGAGCTGAGATTGCATCACTACATACCAGCCTGGGCAAGAGCGAGACTCTGCCTCAAAAAAAAAAAAAAAAAAAAGAGAAAAAAAGTAAAAAAAATTATCTGGGCGTGGTGGTACACGCCTGTGGTCCCAGCTACTTGGGAGACTGACGTGGGAGGATTGCTTGAGCCCAGGAGGTGGAGGCTGCAGTGAGATGAGATTGCACCATTGCACCCCAGCCTGGGTGACAGAGTGAGACCCACTCTTGAAAAAAAAAAAAAAAGGTTGGAGTCTTCTTTTGTTAATCTTTTTGGAAATATAAGATGCATATTAAAATGTGCACAAATAACAGGTTTATAGCTTGATGAATTTTCACAAACTGAATATCCCAACGAAACCAGAACATTAATTACTAGCATCCCATAAGGCCTCTGTACCCCCCTTTCAGCCACTACTACCTCCCAAGGGTAACTACTATCCTGACCTCTAATAGCACAGATTATTTTTGCCTCTTTTTGTTCTTTATATAAATGGAATCATACAGTGTGTACCCATTAGGGGCTCGCTTCATTGCTCAACATTCTATTTATGAGATCCATCCGTATTGTATGTAGTTGTAGATGGTTTATTCTCACTACTGTATAGCATCCCATTGTGTGAGCATTCCACAATTTATCCATTCTACCGTTGATAGACATCTGGGTAGTTTCCTACTGGGGACTATTATGAATACCTACGGATATTTTAGCACATGTCTTTTGGTAAACATATGTACACATTTCTCTTGCACGTACATCTAGGAGTGGGACTTCAGAGTTATAGGGGTGGTGTTTGTAAAAGCTACAACAGTTTTAAGTGTTTCCAAAGAGGATTTCTTAAAGAAAGTGTGGATTCGAGCCTCTACTCCCACTCTCTCACATCAGCCCAAGAACCAGAAGCCAAAAGGGGTGTGGATTTTAGAGAAACACTGTATGGTGAGCATCACCAGAGCTGCAGTGAAAGGGGCCCAGCGAAGGAGCCTCCCATGAGCCCCATAGAAGAATCTATATGCCAGGAACATGGCCCAACCTACAGAAACATTTTAATCTGGCGCAGCATTGTCCCTGCCTCCACATGGGTATTGTGAAGGGCTGCTGTTGAGAGGCTAGCCTTTGAGCTCCATTTCTGGACAGCTGGTTTTCATCTGACCAACTTCACTCCTTGGCTGTGTGACTTTGGGAAGGCCATTCTTTCTCTCTAGGCCTCACTTTTCTCATCTTTCTGATGTGAGGCTGCTTTCTGCTCTGAACTTGTAATTGACTGTGTTCTAAATGCCTCACGAACAGAAAGCACATCTTCACTTTCCTCTGTATTCCTAGAGAGCACCTCATGCTCTACACACCTATTGGCACAGTAGGTCACTAGACAACAAATGTCTTGCAATTTCATTTTCTAAAGAAAAAAATCTGCTTTTATGGGTTCAGTGATGCACAAAATGAGGATCCAATTGGCACATTAAAATTAACAACATGGGTGTGTGTGTGTGCCTGTCCAAATATAGACGTTATACTGCACACCAGCTTTATGGAAAAATCCATTTCCATTCTTGTGCAACGGAGTTTCTCTGAAGAAACAGAGCAAAGACCATCTATGTATCATAAATTTGTCAACTCACTATTTTACCCAAGGATGTTGGGTAATTAGATTCCAACATAGACCCAAAGAATTCTTCTCTTCATCTGGGAACTTGTTTTATCACTTGCTACTGCCTTGTTCCTAATGCTTAGCATTTAAAGGTTATATATAGGGAAAAAAAAAAGACTCCAGACATTATGTAGTCACTGTCTAGAATGGCATTATATTTTAACAGGATATTATTACTCTGGCAAAAAGAAATCATTTTTACTGGGTAGGAAATTATTCCATCATACGGTATTATTCGAGCAATTAGAAATCACATTGTGTGGTGAATGATCAGCTCTTCTTGCTGGAGTTTGTTATTATACTGTTTGCATTTAAAATGTGGGGCTGCAGAGAGAAGAAGGCTTTTTTAGTAGAAGCATGAACACTCTAAGCAGCTCAGGCAGGTGAGCCGTGATGCAATTTTATTTCTCAGGAAATTCTTTCTGGAGTTCCCCTGAAGTTCCCTGGCTTGCTTCACCCACAGAAACCTTGAATTCTTTCCCTTTAGCTAAGCTAGGCACTCCTAGGGCTTTATAGGGAACTGACAACTTAAAACTTGGTATTGATCCAAAAGTTTGTTGGAAAATCTGTCTTAGAATTCAGAACAGATTTTCTTCAGTTCTGTATGAATGACTGATTCCTAGGCACACCACCAGAGCCCATGCCACCCACAGGAAATGAGACTCTAGTATTAATGATGGTCAAGAACCAGTTACTCGGTAGAGTGTTATTTCCTGGTGAAAATCCACTCTAAGTTTTCTTGAGAGAACAGAAACTCAGCTCACCTTCTCTCCTCCCTACTGTGCTCTACTGTCAGAAGTGGGGATTCCTACACCATGGGGGATTGGAGTGTGCAGGACAGGAAAAGGAGTTGGAAGGCATCCAGAAGTCTAAGCAAAGGCAGGGGCTTCCCAGCAGTGACAGAAAGAGGAAGGGAAAAGGAGCAGGGGTGGGCCCAGCAATGATGCAGGGGTAGAGGTGAGAATATTTATAGCTTCAGCTGCAATCAGGAGGAAAGTCCCTGGACACAGAGGTAATTTTGCCATGGGACACTGGCAACTTGTACAGTCATAATTGAGGGACTGTCCCAGTGAATACACAAGTTGATGCTTTAACATTCACTCAAGCCTACTGAAACTTAGGCCGGGCGCGGTGGCTCACGCTTGTAATCCCAGCACTTTGGGAGGCCGAGGCGGGTGGATCATGAGGTCAGGAGATCAAGACCACCGTGAAACCCCGTCTCTACTAAAAAATACAAAAAAATTAGCCAGGCGTGGTGGCGGGCGCCTGTAGTCCCAGCTACTCGAAGAGGCTGAGGCAGGAGAATGGCGTGAACCCGGGAGGCGGAGCTTGCAGTGAGCCAAGATCGTGCCACTGCACTCCAGCATGGGCGACAGAGCGAGACTCCGTCTCAAAAAAAAAAAAAAAAGCCTACTGAAACTTAACCTTTCTTTCCACTTAAAAAAAAATCATGAAAATAAATCATTCTATAAAAAAAAGATACATGGACCTGTATGTTCATGGCAGCACTATTCACAATAGCAAAGGTATAGAATCAACCTAGATGCCCATCAATGGTGGATTGGATAAAGAAAATGTAGTACATATACACAATGGAATACTACACAGCCATAAAAAATAATGAAATAATGTCCTTTGCAGCAACATGGATGGAGCTAGAGGCCATTATCCTAAGCAAATTAACACAGGAACAGAAAACCAGATACCACATGTTCTCGCTTACAAGTGATAGCTAAACATTGGGTACATAAGGACATAAAGATGGGAACAATAGACACTGGGGACTACTAGAAGGGGGAGGGGAAAAGGGGGGCAAGGGCTGAAAAGCTACCTATTGTGTACTATGCTCACTACCTGGGTGACAGGATCTTTAGTACCCCAAACCTCGGTGTCACACAATATACCCATGTAACAAACCTGCACATGTACCTCCTGAATCTAAAATAAAAGTTGAAATTATTTTAAAAACCATACTTCAGATATACAAAAAGTATACAGAACAATCTAACAAACATCCAGCTGAAGATATAAAACATTTCAGCCGGGCGCGGTGGCTCACGCTTGTAATCCCAGCACTTTGGGAGGCCGAGGCGGGCGGATCACGAGGTCAGGAGATCGAGACCACGATGAAACCCCGTCTCTACTAAAATACAAAAAAAAATTAGCCGGGCGTGGTGGTGGGCGCCTGTAGTCCCAGCTACTCGGAGAGGCTGAGGCAGGAGAATGGCGTGAACCCGGGAGACGGAGCTTGTAGTGAGCCGAGATTGCGCCACTGCACTCCAGCCTGGGCGACAGAGTGAGACTCCGTCTCAAAAAAAAAATAAAAATAAAAAAAAAAACATTTCAGGGCTGGCCGCCGTGGCTCACGCCTGTAATCCCAACAGTTTGGGAGGCTGAGGCGGGCAGATCACCTGAGGTCGGGAGTTTGAGACCAGCCTGACCAACATGGAGAAACCCCATCTCTACTAAAAATACAAAATTAGCCAGGCGTAGTGGCGCATGCCTGTAATCCCAGCTACTCAGGAGACTGAGGCAGGAGAATCGCTTGAACCCGGGAGGCGGAGGTTGTGGTGAGCCGAGATCGCGCCATTGCACTCCAGCCTGGGCAACAAGGGCAAAACTCCGTCTCCAAAAAGAAAAAAAAAACCCATTTCAGATATAGAGTTGAGCCCTCTATTGTACCAAGTCTCACTTTCATTCTCTACCCCAAAACAGCTACAAGTTTGGTATTATCATTTCCATGTGTATTTTTATTCTTTTATTACATGTAGATCACATATATGTATATTATAAATCTATAGACATTATATCCTATTATAAATCATTAGGGACATATGTTTATCCTAAATGATTTGATATTTTTGCATATTTTAACATTTTATAAGTGGTAGCACTTTTTTTTTTTTTTGAGACAGGGTCTCATTCTGTCACCTAGGCTGGAGTGCAGTGGCAGAAACATGACTCACTGCAGCCTTGACCTCCTGAGCTCAAGCAATCCTCCTGTCTCAACCTCCCATGTAGCTGGGACTACAAGTGCACACCACCATGCCCAGCTAACTTTTTAAAAACTTTTTATAGAGATAGGGTCTCACTTTGTTGCCCAGGCTGGTCTCAAACTCCTGGGTTCAAGCAATCCTCCTGCCTCAGCCTCCCAAAGTGCTGGGATTACAGGCATGAGCCACTATGCCCAGCCTAATGGTAGCACTTTCTATGTGTCCTGTCACTTGTTCTTCCTTTCTAACATTATGTTTTAAAAATTAGTCTATCTTGCTTGGAAATACACTACAAAGCTATAATAACCAAAACAGCATACAGCATGGTCCTGGCATAAGAACAGACACATAGACCACTGAAACAGAATAGAAAGCCCAGAAATCAATCATCCACACATCTACAGCCAACTGATTTTCAACAAAGTTGCTAATAACACACATTGGGAAAAGGACAGTCTCCTCAATAAATAGTGCTAGGAAAATTAGATATTCACATGCAGAAGAATGAAACTAGAACCCTATCTCTCACCATATACAAAAATCAATTCAAAATTGATTAAAAACTTAAATGTAAGACCCAAAACTATGAAACTGATAGAAGAAAGCAGGGGAAATGGTTCAGGGTGTGGGTCTGGGCAGGGATTTTTTTTTTATAAGATCTCAAAAGCACAGGCAGCTAAAGCAAAAATAAACAAGTAAGATTATATCAAATTAAAAAGTTTCTGTACAGCAAAGGAAACAACAGAACGAAGAGACGACTTACAAAATGGGAGAAAATATTTGCAAACTATGCGTCTGACAAGGGGGTTAATATCCAGAATATGGAAGGAACTCAATTCAATAGCCAAAAAAACCCCATCTGATTAAAAAGTGGGTAAAAGGCCTGGATAGACATTTCTCAAAAGAAGACATACAAATAGCCAACAGGTATATGAAAAAATACTCAGCATCACTAATTATCAGGGAAATGCAAATTAAAACCAGTGAGATATCATCTCATCCTAGTTAAAATGGCTGTTACTAAAAAGACAGAAGACAATAAGTGTTGGCAAGGATGTGGAGAAATCGGAACCCTTACATACTGTTGGTGAGAATGTAAATTAGTACAGTCATTATGGAAAACGGTATTGAGAGTTCCTCAAAAAATTAAAAATAGAACTACCATATGATCCAGCAATCCCACTGGTTATATATCCAAAGGACATGAAATCGGCATGTTGAAGAGTCATCTGTACTCCCATGTTTATTGCAGCAGTATTCATGATACCCAAGATATGGAATCAACCTGTGTTCATCAGTGGATGAATGGATAAAGAAAATGTTGTATATATACATGATGGGGCCAGGTGTAGTGGCTCAGACCTGTAATCTTAGCACTTTGGGAGGCTGAGGAGGGTGGATCACTTGAGGTCAGGAGTTCCAGACCAGCTTGGCCAACATGATGAAACCCTGTCTTTACAAAAAAAAAAATATATATATATATATTAGCTGGGCATGGTGGCGGGCATCTGTAATCCCAGCTACTCAGTAGGCTGAGGCAGGAGAATTGCTTGAACCTGGGAGGCAAAGGTTGCAGTGAGCTGAGATCGCACCACTGCACTCCAACCTGGATGACAGAACAAGACTCTTGTCTCAAATAAATAAAAATAAAATATATACAATGGAATACTACGGATAAAGAAAATATTGTATATGTACATAATGGAATACTATTCAGCTGTAAAAAAGAATAAAGTTCTGTCATTTGCAACAACATGGATGAACCTAAAGGATATTATGTTAAATGAGCCAGGCACAGAAAGATAAATACTGCATGATCTCATTCATAGGCAGAATCTAAAAAAGTTGATCTCATAGAAGTAGATGGTTACAAGAGGCTGGGGAGGGTGGGGAGATGGGGTACGGAAAGAGGTTGGTCAATGGGGACAAAGTTACAGTTAGATAGGAAAAAGTTCTGGTGCTCTACGGCACAGTAGGGTGACTACAGTTAACAATATTTTGTATATTTCAAATTTCCTAGAAAAGAGGACTTTGAATGTTCTCACCACAAAGAAATGATAAATGTTTAAGGTGATGGATTTGCTAATTGCCCTGACTTGATCATTATACAATGTATGTATGTATTCAAATATCACATTGTACCCCATAAATATGTAGAGTTTTTGGTGTCAATTAATAAAATAAAGCTTAAAAAAATTAGTCCATGTTGCTAATGTGGCTCTAGGGCATCCATGTCAATACTGCTGTATAATATTCCATCTTATAAACAGACCTTTTCTACCAGCCAAACTCAGGACCCAGCCATGCACTCACTTCTTTTTCCCACCTCATACAGGATATTAGATTCTTAACTCACAATCAGAGGAACACCCTTTTCTAAGGACCAAATTGTCCAGGTGCCTCACCTAAGCCCTCCTTCCTGAGCCCCAGGAGAAGCTGCCATTGGAAATGGCAGGCTGCCTGGTGAGTATGGATTCAGAACATGATCTGACCTTGATAGAGAGTTTGTCCTTGTCATGGGATAAGAACAGAAGAACTGCCTCCAGCCCCGGGGGATAGATGACTCACATCCCTGGAACTTCCTACCTCTTTTCCCTGGATGGGATCCAAGTCATGCTGTCAAAATATAATTAATTCACTCTTTAAAAGGGAAAAAATTCTCAAAATATAGAATAACAGAATCATACAATGCAAGAGCTAGAAGAGTAACTTGTCCCTGCCTCCTTCCCCAACACCTTCATATAAGGCAAGGGACATCTGGGCATCGGCCAAGCCAAGTATCTGAGGATATTTCTAGACAGCAGTTACTTGGGGTTTTTCTAGAAGGGGCCGAAGGGTGAAGACTTGAAAAGGAGCAAAAGCAGAGTGTTGGAATGGCTGAGAACCACCCTTCATGATTAATCAGTGACATTTAGAGCCATCTCTCAGCTCAGCTCAGCTCACCAGAGCAGGGAATCTCCTGGCAAAAGTCTCTGTCCCAGGATTTCTGGCACTTAGTTTGCTGGCCTGTATCAAGCATTCCTTGAAAACTATCTGGCCGGTCAGTGCTGGTGCCTGCCATGCAGTATCTTTGAAGTAGGAAAAGGGCTCCTTTGAGTTCTAACCAACAGCTTTGACTGTGTGGAAGCTGTTAATTTACCACAGTTGGCTGCTTTCCCCATCACCCCTCTAATCTACAGGAAGGATCTGTAAAGGAAGCCCTGAAAGTTAGCGCTAACGTGAACCCTAGAGATGTTCTAGCCCAACACCTGATTTATCAAGTTATTAGTTTAACAAATAAGGGCCAAGTGCCTACAGTGTGCCAGACTCTTGGCTGGGCACTGCAAATACAGTGATGATCAAAACCAGACATGCCTCTGCCCTCTTGAAGATTATATTATAGTGGGTAGGAGTAGGGGGTGACCAATATTAAAAGCAATCACACAAACAAATGTAAAATACATAATGCTATGAGGCAGATTTAGGGAGGTCAGGAAGGGCTACCTCAAAGAGGTAAGGCTTAGGCTGACATGTGAAGCAGGAGCAGGCATTAACACAGCAAAGAAGGGGGAAAGAGCTTTAGGGGAGAGGGAACAGTGAGTGGTAAGATGGAGCACAGCAAATTTGAAGGGCAGAAAGAGGCCACGTGGCCAAAGTAGAGATGGGGAGATGAAGCAGGGGAGCAGAGGCCATATCACTTAGAACCTTGAAGGCTATGTTAAATATTCTGGTCTTTATCCTAAAAGTAACGGGAAGCCATTGAGAAGCTTCAGCTGAGGGATGGGACATAATCAAAACTGAATTTTCACAAAGATATCTTTGACCTCTGTGTAGAGAACAAACTG